>NC_064816.1:109076032-109273915 GCF_023721935.1 Panthera uncia | reverse complement strand
TTTTTTTTTCATGTTTGGGCTTTCTTTTTGATCCACACACACACTTTTTTTGAGGCTCTGAGGATCTCCCCCCCCCCCCCCCCCCCCCCCCCCCCCGTATTTGGTGAGTGATCACCCCTGCTGAGAGCTATACTTGAGTACTTACTGCTTCATGGTATGCTGGCACAGAGAACCAGAGAAAAAAGTAATCAAATCCTTGGTTATTGAATTTCAAACACCAAGGTTAAGGTGTGGAAAAAAAAAAGTTTTGAAAATCTGCATGACAGTTAGAGTGCTTATTTTATGGTCCTTGCTACAGGAAGACAACATAAATTTGTCAGAAGTTAGGTGTGGGGAGGAGACAGGAGTGACAAGGTGAACTTAGGGTGGAGCCAGGATTTGAAAGGACCACCCGGACTGAGTTGAGTCAGCACCCAGAGACTGTCCCGCCTCCATTCCAGCAGGACCCCCTGGGAACCGGGGCTAGGAAGCCAAAGGGGATAAGTTAGTGGCCCAGACTAACTGGCATCCACTCAACTGACAAGCTTGAGAAGGCTCCTTTGATGACCCCCCTGCTGGTTAGCGGAAAGAGAACCTTTCATTGACAGGCGTGCACATCTCATTGGCCTCCCATACTGGACATTTGGTCCTTGACCTTGTTTAGTCCCTATTCTACCACTGTATGGGGCCACTCCTTTTGATGGCCTAGGACACTTTTAAAACATAGTGAAGGTATGGTTCTGGGCTCTCAGGATGTGGATACTGCTGGATAAAAAGTTACTGACATGAGTGAACTTAGCAGAGATGCTGAATTAATGTTGGAGCCTGAAGAGTTGGGAAGGGCTCTAACAGTTTGGTTGGCTGGCTGAAATATGCATGTGAGTGAGAAATGCCAGACGTGCCTAGGTTTACTGAAAAGAAAAGAATTCAAAGCCTGAAGAAGATTGGAATGTGAGAGTGAATTTGTCATTTAAGACCTCCTCACCCACACTGGGAGGGGCCAGAAAACATACCTTTCATCATTATTGTAAGGAAAAAGTTTTTTTTTTAAAGCTGTTAATTAAAAAAAAATGTTTATTTATTTTGAGAGAGAGAGAGTGAGGGTAAGTGGGGGAGTGTCAGGGAGAGAGGAAGAGAAAATCCTAAGCAGGCTCCATGCTGAGCTCCACATGGGGCTCAATCCTAGGAACCATGAGATCATGACCTGAGCCTGGAATGGGTCAGTTGGATGCTCAGCTGACTGAGCCACCCCGTGTACCCCAAGAAATAAATTATTGAGGGGAATCCTGGCATTCCTGAAGAGTCCTGTGATTGCTCTTCTTTATAGGCAAAATCTTACAGTGAAAATTGTGGTCACCGAATTGGGAAATCTAAATGCAATGGGGTGATGGAGATGCAGGGACCAAGTGGCAGAGCTCAACTGCCAAAGGCAAGATGAGAGTGGAAAGCAAAAGAAGGGAAGGGAAGGGAAGGGAAAGGAAGGAAAAGGAAGGAAAGGAAAAGAAAATAATCAGAGCTTTAGGGGACTCCTGGACACAAGCTCTGAGCTGACACTAATTCTAGGAAACCCAAACAGTCAGTGTGGCCCCAGTCACAGTAGGGGCTTATAGAGGTCAGATGATCCATGGAGTTTTAGCACAGGTATATCTCTCAGTGGACACAGTGGACCTCTGAACCCATCCTTTCCCCAGTTCTGGAAGGCATAATTGGAGAAGGGATTGAAGAATCCCTTCCTTCATTGGTTCCCTGACCTGTGGGATGAGGTCTATTTTGGTAGGGCTATTATGACCTGTAGAATGAAGCTATTACCAGGAAAATACTAAACCAAAAACAATACTAAAGTCCTACAGGGACCACACAGATTATTGCCATCATCGAAGACTCAAACGATGCAGGGGTGGTGATTCCTACCACACCCTCATTTAACTCACCTATTGGGCCTGCGCAGAAGACAGATGGATCTTGGAGAATGACAATGTATTGTCGTAAGCTTAAGCAGCTACTGACTCCAAATGCACTGTTGTATTAGGTGTGGTTTCATTGCTTGAGCTAATTAACACATCCCATGGTAACTGGTATGCAGCGATTAATCTAGCAAATTCATGTTTTTCCTCCATACCTGTTAATAAAGATCACCATAAGTAGCTTGCTTTCAGCAGGCAGGGGCCAGAAATACACCTACATTACCTCAGAGGTATGTGAACTCTCCAGCCCTAAGCCATAATTTGCTTCACAGAGATACTGAGCACTTTTCCTCTTCCCAAAACATCACACTGGTCTATTACATTGATGACATTATGCTGATTGGACCCAGTGAGCAAGAAGGAGCAAATACTCTAGACTTTTGGTAAGACATTTGCATGTCATTGGGTGGGAAATAAATCCATACAAATTCGGAAGCCTTCTACCTCAGTAAAATTTGTAGAGAATCCAGTGGTGTGGGACATGTCAAGATCCCTAATGTGAAGGATAAGTTGTTACATTTGGCCCCTTCTACAACCAAGAAAGAGAAATAATGCCAGTAGGCTTCTCCAGATTTTGGAGGCAACACATTCCTCATTCATTCCTCATGTGTGTTACTCCAGCTCACTTACTGATCGACTTGAAAAGCTTCTAGTTTTGAGTATGGCCCAAACATGAGAACAGTCTTCAACAGATCCAGGTTTCTGTATAGGCTGCTCTGCCACTCGGACCATATGATCCAGCAGACCCGATGGTGCTTGAAGTGTAAGTGGCAGGTGGGAATACTGTTTTGAGGTTTTAACCAGGTCAACCATGACACGAGTCTCCACAGATAATTCCTTTCCTTTTGAAAAACAGCTCTTGGCAAGATACTGGGCCTCAGCAGAGACTTAACACTTAACCATGGACCACCAAGTTACCATACAACCTGCGCTTCCCATCATGAACTGGGTGTTATGGGCATTGTCTGTCTGAGCAAGTCTTAAAGTTGGGTGTACTCAGCAGCACTCCATTGTCAAATAGAAGTGGTGTATATGTGATTGGACCCAAGCAGGCCCTAAAAATACAAGTTAGTTACATGAAGACCAAATGCTCATGGTCCCTACTCCTGTCTCTCTCCCAGCCTGCTCTAATGGCCTCATGGAGAGTTCCCTATGATCAGTTGACAGAAGATGTGAAAACTCAAGCCTGGTTTATAGCTGAATCAACATGATATGTTGGCACCACTTGAAAGCGGATGGCGGCAGCACTGTAGTCCTTTTCTGGGACATCCTTGAAGAGCAGTGATGAAAGAAAATCCTCCCAGTGGGTGGAACTTTAGGAAGTGCACCTGGTTGTTCGCTTTCTGGAAGGAGAAGTGGCCTAACATGTAATTATATACCAATTCATGGGTTGTGGCCAATAATTTGGATGGATGGTTGGGGATTTAGAAGGAACATGATTGGAAAATTGGTGACAAGGAGATTTGGAGGAGAGGTCTGTGGATAAGCCTCTTTGGACAAAAAAGCATGAAGATATCTGTGTTCTGGGTGAATGCTCACCAAAGGGTGACCTCAGCAGAAGAGGATTTTAATAATCAAGTGTATAGGATGACCCATTCTGATACCAGGAATTCTCTTTCCCCAGTCACACATGTCATTGTCCAATGGGTTCATGAACAAAGCGTCCATGGTGGGAGAGATGAGGTTATGCATGAGCTTAGCAACATGGACTTCTACTCGTTAAGTCTGATCTGGCTATAGCCACTGCTGATTGAACAATCTGCCAGTAGCAGAGACCAACACTGAGTTCCTAAGATGGCACCATTCCCTGGGGTGATCAGCCAGCTACCCAGCGGCAGGTTGATTACATTGGACCACTTCCATCTTGAAAGAGGCAGTGTTTTGTCTTTACTGGAGTAAACACTTATTCTGGGTACAGATTTGCCTTCCCTGCACATAGGCTGTGTCAATTCCCTGGAGCATGAAAATTTGCTTTCGTGTTTTTTAGTGCTGATCTGCTGGTGATGAATTCGGGTTTTTGTTTATTTGACACTATCTTTATTTCATCTTCATTGTGGAAGAATATTTTTGCTGAATGTAGAATTCATAGTAGGAAGTATTTTCCTTCCGCTTTGAATACATCCTTTCATGGCCTCCTGGCTTCAAATGATACATGAGTCATTAGTCTATCCTTGTTTCTCTAATGGAATGGACAGCATTTTCCTGATTGCTTTCAAGATTTTCTTTATTACTTGCTTTCAGAAGTTTGACTACAACGTTTTTAGGAGTGGTTCCATGTTTATTACATTTTGGTTAAGTTTCTTTGACCAATAAGTTAGAATTTCCTATGAAAGTCGAGAAGTCGTCAGCCATGATTTCTTCAAGTATTTTCCCTCTCCTCTCCCAATGGGATTCCAGTTGTTCATGTGCCATCACTTGCTCTTCTCTTATAGGTTCTAGGGCTCTGTTCATTGTTTTTCAATCTCTTTTCTTTCTCTTCTTCAAATAGGATACTTTCTATTAACTTTAAATAAGAGATTCTTTCTTCTGTTAATCTGTTTTTTAAAAACTGTTTTTAATGAAAAAAAACCCTGTTTTTCATTTTTAATCTACTATTGGTAACAGGTAATACATGTTTTTCATTTGTTACAATTTTCAGCTATAAAATTTGTTTTCTCCTGAGATTTCTGTTTTTTTCCTTGATATTATGTTATTAATTCTTTGAATATCTTTTACTTTAATTCTTTGGATACCAATACAGATGCTGATGCTGCTTAGAAGTCTTTAACTGCGAAGTCCAACATCTGGACCCCCTTGAAATCACTTTCTATTGTTAACAATAGTTAACATGCAGTTAGTTAACATGCAGTGTAATATCTGTTTCAGGTGTACAGTATAGTGATTCAACACTTCCATACATCACCCAGTGCTCATCACAAGTGCCCTCATTAGTCCCCATCACCTATTTAACCCACCTCCCTCCACCTACCTTCCCCCTGATAACCATCAGTTTGTTTTCTATAGTTGAGTCTGTTTCTTGGTTTACGTCTCCCTCTCTTTCTCCCCTTTGCTCATTTGTTTTGTTTCTTAGATTCCACATATAAGTGAAATCATATGGTATTTTCTTTCTCTGACTGACTTATTTCACTTAGCGTAATATTGCTAGCTCCATCCATGCTGCTGCAAATGGGAAAATTTCATTCTTTTTTATGGCTGAGTAATATTTTATTGTATGTATATATACCACTTCTTCCATTCATCAACCAATGGACCCTTAGGTTGTTTCCATAATGTGACTATTGTTGATAATGCTGCTATAAACATCAGGGTGCATGTGTCCCTTTGAATTAGTATTTTTGTATGCTTTGAGTAAACACCTACTAGTGCAATTGCTGGGTTGTAGGGCAGTTCTATTTTTAACTTTTTGAGGAATCACCCTACTGTTTTCTACAGTGGCTATACCAATTTGCATTCCTACCAATAGTGTAAGAGGGTTCCCCTATCTCGGCATGCTTGCCAACATTTATTGTATCTTGTGTTGATCATTTTAGCCATTCTGAAGGTATGAGTGATATCTCATTGTCATTTTGATTTACATTTCCCTGGCGATCAGTGATGTTGAGCATCTTGTGTCTGTTGATCTTCTGTAAGTGTTCTTTGGAAAAATGTCTATTCATGTCTTCTGCCCATTTTTAAAAATAGATTATTCATTTTTGGGGTGTTGAGTTTTATAAATTCTTTATATATTTTGGATACAAACCCTTTATTGAATATGTCATTTGCAAATATATTCTTCCATTCTGTAGGTTGCCTTTTAGTTTTGCTGATTGTTTCCTTCACTGTGCAGAAGCTTTTTATTTTGATGTAGTCCCAATAGTTTGCTTTTGTTTCCCTTGCCTCAGGAAACCTATCTAGAAAGAAGTTGCTATGGCTGATATCAAAAAGTTACTGCCTATGTTCTCTTCTAGGATGATTTTTAAAGTTTGTTTATTTATTTTGAGAGAGGGTGGGGGAGGGGCAGAGAGAGAAGGAGAGAGAGAGAATCCTAAGCAGGCTCTGCACTGTCAGCACAGAACTTGATGCAGGGCTGCAACCCACTGTGAGATCATGACCTGAGCTTAAGTCAGACACTTAACCAATGAGCCACCTAGGCCTCCCTCTTCTAGGATTTTTATGGTTTCAAGCCTCACATTTA
Source organism: Panthera uncia (assembly GCF_023721935.1). Classification (NCBI taxonomy): domain Eukaryota; kingdom Metazoa; phylum Chordata; class Mammalia; order Carnivora; family Felidae; genus Panthera; species Panthera uncia. The sequence goes on along the minus strand of NC_064816.1, from coordinate 109,267,798 downwards.
GATCTTAATCCATTTTGAATTTGTTTTTGTGTATGGTGTCTGGTTCTATTCTTCTGCGTGTTTCTGTCTGGTTTTCCCAACACCTTTTGTAGAAGGGACAGTCTTTTTCCCAATGGATATTCTTTTTTTTTTTTTTTTTTTAATGTTTGTTTATTTTGAGAGAGAGAGAGAGCAAGAGAGAGCAGGTGAGAGGCAGAGAGAGGAGGAGAGAAAGAGGATCCCAAGCAGGATCTGTGGTTACAGTACAGAGATGGACATGGGGCTTAATCCCATGAACCATGATATCATGACCTGAGCCAAAATCAAGAGTCAGATGCTTAAATGACTGAGTCACTCTGGTGCCCCTCCCATTGGATATTCATTCTGGCTTTGTCAAAGATTAATTGACCTTATAATTGTGGGTTCATTTCTGGGTTTTCTATTCTGTTCTATTGCTCTGTCTATTTTTATGCCAGCACCATACTGTTTTGATTACTACAGCTTTGTAATATAACCTGAAGTCCAGAGTGTGAAGCCTTCAGCTTTGCTTTTCTTTTTCAAGACTGCTTTCACCATGTGGGGGCTTTTTTGGTTCCATACAAATTTTAGGATTGTTTGTTCCAGTGCTGTAAAAATGTTGTTGGTATTTTGATAAGAATTGCATTAACTGTACAGATTGCTGTGGGAAGTTTAGACATTTTAACAATATTTGGTTTTCCAATCCGTGAGAATGGAATGTCTTTCCATTTCTCTGTATCATCTTCAATTTCTTTCATCAGTGTTTTATAGTTTTCAGAGTAGAGGTCTTTTACCTTTTTGGTTATTTATATTTCTAAGTATCTTATTATTTTTGATGCAATTGTAAATGGGATTAATTCCTTGATTTCTCTTTCTGCTGTTTCATTATTGGTGTGTAGAAATGCAGCAGATTTCTGTATGTTGATTTTGTATCCTGTGACTTTACTGAATTTATTAGTTCTAGCAATTTTTTTGGTGGAGTCTTTCAAGTTATCTATATAGGGTACCATGTCATCTGCAAATGGTGAAAGTTTTACTTCTTCCTGGCTGATTTGGATGCTTTTTCCAACTTTTTGTTGTCTGACTGGTGCGACTAGGACTTCCAGTACTATGACGAATGAAAGTGGTGAGAGTGGACTGCTTTTTTCTGAACTACGGGTTTCACAATCTGTTTGCATGACTAGTGTTTTGTTGAAAACTGGACATTACAGATAATCTGTTACAGCAATTCTTAATTCTTTTGTATCCTCCTGAAAACTTGATTTTTTCTTGCAGTAAGAAGTTAATTTGCCTGGATACAAATTACAAACTCTGTCTCCCCTATGGTGCATAGCAAGGGACATCTCTGCCCTGTCATTTTGGTTTCCACCACTGCTTTTTCAGCCTGACTTCATGGAGTCTCCCCTGTGTCTACATAATTTGCTAGTCAGTTGAGGATGGGGCCGAGATGGGCTCATCTTTGCTGTGTTCTCCTTGCTTCTAGGGAAGGAATTTCAGTGCTGGTCTTGTGCTCTGTCCTGTGACACTTTGAGTCTGGTACTACCTTCCAAATCTGTAAGGCTTAAGGTTTCCACTGCCTTACTCATGCTCTCGGTTAAAAACTAAAAAAAATAAAAATAAAAAAAGGAGGTAGCAAACTCCCAGATCAAACCTTGTGTGGATCTATTTTGGAAGAGTCAATTCCTCTCTGTTCGCTGTTTTTTGTTTTTCCTGGGCCATTTGAAACACTCTTATGATGCATAATTAAGCTGTCAGCAGGGATTTTGGCAGAAAATGAGCCTTATATCCTTTTCTAGTTGTCTTGCTGCTTGGATTTCTCCTATAAAATTCTACCTGCTTTTCTAGCCTGAACTCTGATCTCTGACACCTTGAGCTGGTTTGGACTGTAATTTCCGCTGCTTCTGTTTTTCACAATCTTAGCTTTGGGGGCTGACAAGTGCCCACAATCCAGAAGGCCATAAACTGACGATTATTACCTTCCCCAATTGCAGTTTTTTAAAAAATAAATCATCCAATGACTTCAATATGCTCTTGGATGCTTTCTAGCATCTTAATTTTTTTTTTAAAATTCAGTGAAAAATTTTAAAATATGGCATCGTTTCTACAACCACAATTACTGAATTTACCAGTTCTAGAAATTTGGTTGGTTGATTTTTAGAAATATTCCTACCGGGGCACCTGGGTGGCTCGGTCGGTTAAGCGTCTGGCTTCGGCTCAGGTCATCATCTCATGGTTCATGAGTTCGAGCCCTGCATAGGGTTCTGTGCTGACAGCTCAGAGCCTGGAGCCTGCTTCGGATTCTGTGTCTCTCTCTGCTCTCTCCCCACTTGTACTCTGTCTCTCTGTCTCTCTATCTGTCTCTCTGTCTCTATTTCAATGTTTATAAATAAACATTGAAAAAAAAAATATGCCTACCAAGGAACTCTAAATTCATTCTCTGCATGGAAAACAGGTCATCTTTTATGTACAAACAATGAAAAACAAATAATATATTCTGGCATCATGCAAGAGGATTTGTAGGATGAAGAATTTTCTAAGTTGTTTAGAGATATCTGGGAATTAAGACTGGCATTCATGTGTACATTGGAGTCTGGCATTATAGGCCTTATAGGAATGTCTACTACACGATAATTTCAATGTGGAATTATCAGGAAAGTTCACTATTGGCTATGTTCTGCACTATCTCCATTATAGATCATTGATTTTTAGGTCATTACAGTTTGAAATATAAAACTTTTTGACTATCACAACAAGAGTATAAAGTATACTATTCTTCTGGGATCTCTTGGTTTCTTGAGATCATATTTTCTATTTGTATAGAAATTGGCTGAGCCTTAGCAGACAGCCTTAAATAGACTGACAGGACTAGTCATTCGTGACTGAATGCTCTGAATGGACTGGTCAGGAAGGCAGATTGTAATCGTCAAGAGTGAATGCTTCTATAATAAGGAAAATTCTTCTGCATCATTTGATCATTCCCCAACATGCCAATCTACAACCATCTTAAACTACCGAATTCCAACATTGCTACTGCTTTAGAGTTTTTCAATCTGCAGATTGCAAAGCTAGCATTGTAGAGAACGATTTCACTTTCAACTTACTGCTCTAAACACCTGGGTATCATCTAATTGAAATACCTCTGAAACTACTGGAAAAATACTAACTCCATGACCTATTCCACCTGGAGATAATGAAATCAGTTTTGCAAGTTATTGTAACTGTATGCAGCATGAGATACGCCAGGTTAGTTATATGTTAACAATGACCAAACACTTGTGTTCATTGTAGTGTATGCCTCTCGCGTTGGTTTGAAAATTGAAACCTGAAGTGTCTTCAAATTTTCTAAACTTCAGGGGTCACCCTTCCCTTTAAGATTTAAATAATAACAATCAGACATCATATTCTGCAGGTTATTAAGAAGTATAGATGTGTCCCCAAATGTATATGAAGATCCCCTAGAGGGGCCCAGAAACCCAACTCATCATACCAGTCTTGGAATATAGCTTGCTAGTGATGCATTAAAAATGGTTTAATCAACTATAGGATAGTCTGCACAAAGTGGTTATTGTCTTTGGGACAAAACCAATACAAGTTAACTCCCAAAGTATGTCCATTCAAATAATGAGGTTTATCTTACAATTATAACATGTAGACAAATGGTAGCAAATCAAAGATACCTACTTAATGAAATGATTGACAAGGAAAAAAGGCACTATAATGGGAGGCAGAGAAATAGCCCTTAGCAGAGATATCATCTGGCTTAATGAACATTCAAGGAACCCAAAGGACTCTGCTTCACAACTCTGGGGAGAGAGGAGACTTAAAAACAGCAAGGTAAATTTGAAGTCACCACCTTTCCTACCAAAGAGCATGTTTCAGCCTTATATATTTTTTTCTTTTTTTCTTTTTTTTTTTGAGAGAGAAAGAGAGTGAGAGTGTGTGTGAGTGCGCAGGGGAAGGGCAGAGGGAAAGATAGAGAGACGCTTAAGCAGGCTAACATGGGGCTCAGCCTAACATGGGGCTCTATGTCACCACCGTGAGATCATGACCCGAGCCGAACTCAAGGTTGGGTCGCTTACGGACGGAGTCACCCAGTCGCCTCTCAGCCTTATATTCTCAATTTAAATGAGTGTTTCCATGAAGAATTGCAATACTGCAATAGCCTTGTGATTTTAGATTCTCGCGGCCTCACAGAACATTTGGACTAAAAAATGAGCTGTGTAGACGAAGCAGCACAGGGCAAAACCTCCATTGTGCTGGTGTGGACAGTGGCAGCGGCAACAGGACGCTCGAGTTGGCATTCGTGGTGGCTCCTCGTTGGGATTCAGCAGTTTCCTGAGCGTGGCAGGTGCAGCAACACTGGGGGAGGGGGGTAGGGGCACTTGGGCTTTGTGGCTCTGCATATCGGTGCTGGAACAGGAGTCTCTAGTTTCTTTCTAGAGCTCCTCCAGTGATTTTATAAGCTACCTAGATCCCATAATAAATCCCTGTATCGAAACAAGAGAGGAAGAGATTCCGTTATCCACACCTGAGAACCTAGCTCATTACATTTGCCAATTCTCAGGATGTCAGCTGGATCTAATCTGTTATTCATTTATAACCTTGACAAATATTATTGGAAATCCCATAACCACACTCATCAAGGCAATAAACTTAATGTATATCTGGAAATCAAGTTTAGTGAAGTGTCAGTGTTTCTGTATTTCAGAGTAAAGTACAAAATAGTTTTTGATATTATATGTTTATTCTGAAATAGATTCTTAGGGCCATAGTTCAGGGAAGTGATGGTTAAAGATGTCTGGAGAAGCAGAAATTACTTTAGCACAAATTAGAGATTCAACAGTGAACTGTACACACTAAACTCTTCAACTCTAAAAGGTAAGGAAGTGGTTATATGAAAAGAAAAATTCAGGGGCGCCTGGGTGGCTCAGTCGGTTGGGCGTCTGACTTGGGCTCGGGTCATGAACTCATACTCCGTGAGTTTGAGCCCCGCGTTGGGCTCTGTGCTGACGGCCCAGAGCCTGGAGCTGCTTCAGATTCTGTGTCTCCCTCTCTCTCTGCTCCTCCCCTGCTCATGCTCTCTCTCTGTCTCAAAAATAAATAAAAACATTAAAAAAAAAAAAAAAGAAAAATTCAAAATGTCCAAACATATTCCAAAATTTTGACAAGATTTTTAAATCTTTCTTTTACAAAAAATATTTTCTTTTAAACAGTGTTATTTATATTGTTTATCATAAATCCCCTTCCACGACACTGTCCATAAGCTCAACATAAATTGGGATGTACATTACGGGGTTAATATTGAGACTTATATAGTCTGAAGATCAACATTTAATAACCAATTTATAAAGTTGATAAAGATTAGGTATGAGTATTAGTAGTGAAAACAAAAAGGAACAAATGAACATAAAACTTTACTATGTAGAATAAATCTTAGATAATTTTTGATTTAAAAAAAATCCATGAATGATAATATGGAAATTACATAGAGAGTTATAATGAACTCTGGATGTTTTAATTCTAATATTTATTCTATAGATAGTTTTTGCTTATTTTATTTTTATATATAAGAATAAGTATGTGAGGGGTGCCCCAGTGGCTCAATTAAGCAACTGACTCTCGATTTCGGTTCAGGTCATGACCTCACAGCTTGTGAGTTCGAGACCCTCCTTGGGCTCTGTGCTGGCTGTGGAGCCTGCTTAAGATTCTCTCTCTCTCTCTCTCTCTCTCTCTCTCTCTCTCTCCCTCTGCCCCTCCCCCATGCATGCAAGCTCTCTCTCTCTCAAAAAGGAAGAAAAAAAGAATAAGGACATGAGAATCCTAGCAGCTGTTTCTTTCACTTAGTTTTATAAGCGTACTGTTTTTTATCCTTACGTAATTCATATAATATTATGGGTGTATGATATTACCAATTAGCATACAATGGTTTCTTACTCTCCTATTAACTATTACCAAACTTTGGGTTGTTTTCAGTTTTATGGTAATATAAACAATTGCATAACAAACATCTTTGTACATGCAGCTGTATTTCATATTTAGGATTCTTTCCTTAGGAGAGGTTCACAGAGTACTAATTAGTAGAATCTCTTGATTAGAATTCCCTAAAAGCTTTCTAAAACAATTATTCTAAATTATACTCCTCTTGAAGTGCCAGGTCTTTTGATCTAAAACCCCAAGGAACAAACCAAACCACTGGGAGTGGAAGAGGGTGATGGAGAGATAATTGTATTTCATTGATTTAATTTGAATTTTGTAATTACCAATGAAATTGAACATTTTCATATATTTGTTAACTAGTTGAGGCTACTCCTTCACAAATTATGGTCTTTATATGTTTATTCATTGGGGTCTTGGTGGTCTTAAAAAACCCAATATTTACGGAGACAAAATTTCAATATGTGCAAAAAGGCAGATCCCAGAGTCCAAGTAACAGCCAGAAACATGTGTGCCACTTAAAAGAAGTCAGAGCAGCAGCAGAAACGAAAGAAAGAAAGACGTAAGGAATGAAGGCCTCGGTTGAAACTCAGCTGACTGGTATTCTTATGGTCTCCTAGAAGAGTTAGTTGAACTAATTCATATTTTTGGGTGCTTCATCTGGAAGTGGCAGTGTGGTATGAAGGACAAGTGTGAACGTTGGAAGACAAAGTCCCAGCTGTATTTTGTAGTCAAGTATCTATATGGGGTAGAGAGTGCAAACGGTCACAAACTTTTTCTGTCTCGATATGTGTGCCCCTTTGCAAGGTGCTTCTGGCGCAGCTCCCTCCGTGAGAGACAGAGCCTGTTTTCCCAACACTTGAATGTGTGCTCCGTCACGTGACTTGTTTTGGCCAAAGGGCCCTTAATAAGCAAATCTGGGCTCTGGGAATCACTGTGTGATTTGAGCAGAACAAGGATGCTTGAACTGTGATTTTTAAAGCAACTGTGATAATGGTAGAGAGAAGGGATCGCAGAAGGGAGAGACTGGATGCAGGGAGACTTGTCAGGAGGGTGCAGGTAAAATGATAAGGAAGATACACAAGCAGTCCAGATGGTGTCACCCCTGGGGGGAGTCACAAGTTACTAAGAGGAAGCACTGATAGGACCTTAGCAAGTGATTAGATAAGTAGGGTTACGGAGAAAACTGAGTGAAACACAGCAGCACCATTTAAAAAAATGTTTTTAACGCTTATTTAGTTTTGAGAGAGAGAACGAGAGAGAGACAGAGTACGAGCGGGGGAGAGACAGAGAGACCAGAGAGACACAGAATCCGAAGAAGGCTCCAGGCTCTGAGCTGTCAGCACAGAGCCCGACGTGGGGCTCAACTTCACAAACTGGGAGATCATCACCTGAGCCGAAGTGGGACATTCAAGCGACTGAGACGCCCAGGCGCCCCAACAACGGCACTTCTCAATGATGGGCCTGGGAAGGTGGTGCTGCAGGATTGAGGCCTAGCAGGTCATTCAGCTGGAGAGAATCAGGAGGCACCGAAGACGGTGCCGTGAACACGTTACGGTCCCAAGTCAGTCAGTTTCCCATTTTTTGGCCGTCTGCTCTTGTTCTGTGCCTGCTCCATGAGTCTATCTTAGGACTCAAAATGCCTAAAGCCCATTTGTGGGGAAATAAGGCGTCATTATGACTCCAATGTAGGGCGCCTGGGTGGCTCAGCTGGTTAAACATCCAACTCTTGGTTTCAGCTCAGCTCATGATCTCATGGTTTGTGAGGGCGAGCCCCACATTGGGCTCTGTGCTGACAGAGTGGAGCCTGCTTGGGATTCTGCCTCCCTCTCTGTCTGTCCCTCCCCTGCTTGCTCTCTACCCTTGTCTCTTAAGAATAAATAAACATTAAAAAAAGAGAAATAACTCCAATATGCATTTCAGAAGTATAGAGTTAATCTGTTTTACGGTTCTTATATTCTGGCTAATTTTCCTCATTCCTATATAACACTCATAATCAACATATTACCTGTTATAATAGTAATATGGTACAAAAATGAAATCTTGGATATGCCTTAGAATTTCTTTTCTTACATTGTATTATTCATTGAGTATCTAAAGAAAAGGAAAGATGGTAACCAGCAAAGACGAAGGTTAGGGCTGCCAGATGGAGCTGGTGAAAATACAGCTACATTTGAATTTCAGATTAAGAAAACAAATAATTACTCTGCTTAAATATGTCCCATACCAGGGGCAACTGGGTGGCTCAGTCAGTTAAGCATCTGACTTTGGCTCAGGTCATGATCTTGTGGTTTGTGGGTTCAAGCCCCATGTCAGGCTCTGTGCTGACGGCTCAGAGCCTGGAGCCTACTTCAGATTCTGTCTCCCTCTCTCTCTGCCCCTCCCCCACTCACACGTGCACTCTCTCTAAAAAATAAACACTTGAAAATTAAAAAAAAAATATGTCCCATGCCATATTTGGGATATACTTATTAAGTTTCTTTTTAATCTGAAGTTCATACCTAAGTGGATGACCTATATTTTACCTGGCGGTCTACCCGAGATTCTTTTATGGAATATTCCTTTCTGAAATGCTGATCTATGTTAAGTGGGGAAATTTTTACTATGGACTAAACAAATAGAGAAGAGCTGTAAAAACCAAGTCAAAACAGAGTTCCTTTCCTTCAGGACTTCTCAGAACCTTTAATCGGTGACTACACATAGTAAGTCTCCTAAAGGACGACAGCATGAAGCATTTCCCACCTTTTATGTGACTAGTGATGTTTGTGTTGTTGTGATGCTTTGTAGATATTGTGTGCAGGAAGGTGGTGAATCTATTTATGTCTCTGCTCATGTAACAGGTAGTGTGATGCGTGTCAACATGGGGTACAATATAGATTCAAAAATCTAGGTTCAAATCCCCGGCCCGTCAATCACTGTGTGTTTGAGGCTGAGCAAGTTGCAAAATTGACTGAGCTTCAATTCCTTCTCTAGGGATAACATAATCCCTAACTCACAGGATTCTTCTGAGAGCACTTTGCATACCAAAAAGTACAATACAGATGCCCCGAGCAATATAATAAGAGGAGAGAAACAAAATGAAGGATTAGACCTAAGGAGGAATTGCCCAGCAGGAACTGGGGCTCCACACTTTGCAGCATACCTGTCTCTGGGGTCCTGGCCATATGATTCGAATTTGTAGGCTCTCTGATTCACTGCGTTCACTGCATTTTACGCACACCACCAAGCCTCATCAATGTCTGATAGTGCTGGGCGCTTGCTGATTGTACTGAGGGAAGCTTCCATCTTGTGACTGCAGAAGTTATTATCTGGTACAGATTTCACCCAGCTCTGTCCCTGAATATAGCTGCATCCTATGAGGATTGATATGAACACACAGCAAACAGTCTGTCTAATTCTGTGAAAGCTCATTTAACTAATTTACTTGTTTCCATTAATTATTTAGTTTCAGCTGACTGCTTTTCATTGTCATAACAACTGTAGTTGTTTTTGTACAAAAATCGTAATAGAATTTTGAGGGATGTTCAGTTTGTCCTGCCCTAGCTTTTGACTGCAGCTGAAAACTGAGGGGAAATGAAAAGAAAAGTGGAGCAGAGGGAGGGGAGACAAGAGGGATCCTTATGAAACTATTTTTCACTAGTAAATTTTTATTTGTAAAGATTCTTCAGACCTAATATTGGTAAATAAGTCATCTGTCAATGGATTTTAGGAAATTGGTCCAGAACCAAACAGAAATATTAACAAAATTGTTGGGGGTTCATGTTCTCTCTTGTTGCAAAGCCATTGAGCCTTCCATTTTGGTTTTGTTGAAGCTTGAATAAATCTGGGGAGCCACCGGTGGAATCTCCTTGGCCCCAAGATAGAGTAAGCTGTAGCCATTCACACACATGTACATCCTTCCCCTTTTAGATGATTAACACAAAATCAGGAAAAGTGACGAGGGAACAATGATTCCCAAGTACATTTATTTTTTTTTATTTTGAATGTTTATTTATTTTTGAGAGAGACAGAGTGGGGGAGGGACAGAAAGAGAGGGAGACAGAGGATCTGACACAGGCTCCACTCTGACAGGAGAGAGCCCAAAGCGGGGCTCAAATTCAGGATCCGCAAGATCATGAGTTCATGACCTGATCTGAAGTCTGGTGCTTAACTGACTGAGCCACCCAGGTGCCCCTCCCAAGTACATTTCTAAAGAAAAACGTGGGGCATTTGAGCTTCTTGTGATTGTTAACATTTGCACTGTTGATTTCTTAAAATTTCTCACTTGGTGACTACCCTGCTGCTCATCTTTTTAGTTTTGACTCACAGATGATTTTGGTCTCCGGTTCCATTGTCTGTGAATTGGTAAGACTCAAAGGGACTTCCTTCCTCTTAATGTTATTAGAGACCTAACAGAAAAGGGCGTGATTTAACTTGTCAGCTAAATGCATAACTGTAGCTGCAGAGAACAAATGCAGAGAGCATGTGCTACAAGCTGGTTCTCATGTGACCTTTAACATTTTCGTGATTTATGGCCACTGTGAGCATAACTGAGCTATAACCAAGAGAAAAGAATTTATTTTCTCTCTTCCGAGTTTCATACTCCTAAAAGCATTATCTCACCCAATTTGTTAACAGTAAGAGCTTACAACAGTAAGAACTTGCAAAAGGACGACAGAATGAAAGAATTTTAATGCATTTTGCCAAAGGGAAATTTACCATCTGCCTGTCTTCATGAATCACATATGCTGAGAATAATATTTTAGAAGATTCTGACAACAAGACACAGTAATTTGTAAATGAATATTACTGATGCTGCCCTTTTTAAAGCAATCTGTGGAATAAATCAGTACAGCAATCTATAGGATTACAAGTCAAAGACTTGAAATAGGAGAATAATAAACTATATTATTGGCTTTTTGTAATTGTAATAAAGATCCCAAATCTTTAAAATGTAATTACTTTGATTCAGATTTTACTGTTCCCATATGCATCCTTCCAATGTGTTTCTGAGTTAGGTAGGCTAGGAAAATACATCATTAGGCCAAGACTACAATAAAATCTTATTGGCAAACATTGTCAGACATGGAATTAAAGAACACGGAAATGTGTCATTGGCTGTTCTGATTCCTCAGAAAGCATTCCCTACAGCACAAATCTTGAAGGCATAATCAGCCAAAGACTTCATTTTCCAATGTGTAGAGCTAACTCAAAAGACATGATTTCAACTCTTGGGAAAAGCAAAACACACTATAAATTTATGGAAATTCGGTTAGGAATTTGGGAATAACCAAATATTTTCTAGCAGTGGTCTAATGAAGTTCCTGCTTTATCTGCCATACGTTTAGAATTAAAACTATTCATAGTTGATACAAATTAGGAGTTATGATTGTCTCTTAAAAATTGGTTTGAAAGGGTGTAAAAAAAAGTGGGAGAAAAGAAGGGTTGTATAAACAGTGACAACTGTCCTATCATGAATCAGGTGATTTAAGCCTGATTGTATATAGGCGGAGAATCCAAAGTTTATACAATTTTCTCTTCTCCCACTATGTCAGTGGTGGTACTGACCACCGCCCTCTTTTGTTGGCTACTAATGGATCTTAAAGATGAGTTTTTAATGATAGAGGTATTACAAGAAAGGCAAGTCTATGGTCAGTGAGGAGGAGGGGGATTATGACAATTGCCATTTTCTGAAACAAGCAGTAAATTTTGTCTTCTCTGGAAACTGAACGAGAAGAAAACTTGTGCAAATAAAAATATGCATTCTGGCAATATTTAAGCATGTTTCTTCCATTATTTCATTCTTCCATAAGGCTAAGTTTTTTTTCAAAGAGTAAAAGCATGTTAGTTAGGTATACTTATCTCTTGGGTCTGGCAAAGAAAAGCCCAGCAGTTTCCTGCTTATCCATCACTATAATATATGGTAGCATGTATGGTATATACTTACAATATATTGTAAATAATATAGTTGTAGTTTCTTTCTGAAAATAGTCATTTGCATGACAATTAAGTGGCACTTTGGGAGCTATTTTCTGTTTTTAGTGTCCTGAGGTATGGTTTCAAGTGATTAAAAAAATTATATTCTCATTTTACCTTCATTTCTCCACCTCCCCCCCAATTTTTAACTTTAAGGATGAATGATACTTAACAGTGCCTGGATGTGGAATTGAATCAGTATAAACTCCAAGCTGTTAGACCTTCCAGAAGGACTCAAAATGCCAGTGGAAGCTTTCTGCTTTTTCTTGAGATCTAAGAAGTACTACATAATATTTTGGAAGCTTCCAGAAAGAAAAAAAAAAAAATGAGGGAAAGCACTGTTCCCAGAGAAGAGTGGAATTCTCAAATCACTGTCTCAGATGATAATTTTTAAAAAAATTATAGGAACAGAGCTGTAGGCAGAAGAAATATGAATATTTTACTCATCATTTTCATTTTCTTATTTCTAGTGAATGCGGAAATATGGTCACAAAATTTACTTAGGAACAGGCTTCTCAAGCATATGTGGGTTGCAGACTAAATCCTCAGCTTGGTGAATTATTTGCACTTATCTAAAATGGCAATAGCAAGGAGTAAAGATTAAGTACAGGAGACACACTATTTGTAGGTTAATCTGGCATATGAAATGTGTATGACGAAAAGGCAAAGAAAGAGCGATGCAAAAAAACTGTGACCCAAGGTATGGTGGTAAATTATAAGCTATTGAAAAGTTTGACATTAGAAGGCATGACAAATTGTTCTATTTTAAGTTTTAAAAATATGCATAACTGTTTCAGGGTAATAAGATTGGATTCTTATTTGAGTTCACGTAACAATAAACTATTTTACCCGATAGTACCATAGGACACGATATTTAATATTTAAGTCAAGCATAAAGTTGTATTTTGATGCAGGCATAATAAACCTTAAAGGAAAATTAAGTGCATATTTGAATATTTTATGATCTTGAGGGTGGAGAAGGCCATATAGACAGAAATGCAAAGGAAGAAACCCCAAGGGGAAATACCAGTGTTTTAGCAACATAGAACCTTACACATCTTACACATGTCAACAGACACCATAAATACACTTAAAGACATATGACTAACTAGGGGGAAAGAAGAATATATAAGTAATAAAATCTTCAACTACAGTTGTTGAGTTGTCTATTTTTCCTTTTAATTCTGTAAGTTTTTACTTTCCATATTTTAGGGCTATTTTTAGGTACAAATACATATATAATTTTTATATCTTTCTGAGACATTATTTATCATGCTGAAATGTCTTTGTTTCTAGTCATATTCCTTGTCTTTAAGTCTATTTTTATGACATTATAGTTCTGCTTATATGGTTACTATCTGAATGGTATAGCTTTTTGCCTCCTTTTACTTTTACCCTATTTGTATTTACAAAAAGGTAGTTTGAGATATAATTGACATATAACATTCTTTTCTTTTAAAAAAATTTTTTTAATGTTTATTTATATTTGAGAAAGAGAGAGAGAGAGAGAGAGAGAGAGAGAGAGTGAGTGCTGGAGCGGGGGAGGGGCAGAAAGAGGGGAGGGGCAGAAAGAGAGAGAGACAGAATCCAAAGCAAGCTCCAGGCTCTGAGCTGTCAGCACAGAGCCCAACCCAGGGCTTGAACCCATGAACTGTGAGATCATGACCTGAGCTGAAGTCAGATGCTTAACTGACTGAGCCACCCAGACACCCCAACATTATTTTCTTTAAAAAATATATTTATTTATTTATTTATTGTGTGTGACAGAGCACATGCGTGTGTAAGAGATAGAGTCCCAACTGGGCTCCATGCTGACAGTGCATCAATCTCACAAATTGTGAGACCACGACCTGAGCCAAAATCGAGTCAGATGCTTAACCGACTGAGCCGTCCAGGTGCCCCATGTTTTTTGTTTTTGGTTTTGCTTTTAAGATTTTATTTTTAAGTATACCCAATGTGGGGCTCGAGCCTACAATCCTGAGATCAACAGTGGCACGCTCCAATGACTGAGCCAGCAAGGCACCCCTTTGCTCATTAAATTTGAGGTTTATCTTGTCAGATATTTGCAGTACTTAAAAAGAAAACGTTCAAACTAAATACAGTTTAAAATATTTAACTAACTTAATTATGTTTATAAATAGAACTGATTACATAATGAGATTCAACTTGAATTTAACCAGCAATCAGAAAGTCAGCAAAAGTAATTTAACACAAATTTATATGTATATATATATTTAAATATTTCATCACATATAAACTGATGAGAACTGGTAGACTAAGACATTTAGATAAGTAGAATTTGGCCAAGGTGGTTGTATGGCCAAATTAGAGTTTTTTCTTTCAATGGCAGTGACCACAAAGACACAGTACCCCTGGAGCATATTCTTTTTAAGTTTTTTTTTTTTAATGTTTATTTATTTTTGAGAGAGAGAGAGACAGAGTGTGAATGGGAGAGGGGCAGAGAGAGAGGGAAACAGAATCCAAAGCAGGCTTCAGGCTGTGAGCTGTCAGCACAGACCCCAAGGCGGGGCTCAAACTCATGGAACTTTGATATCATGACCTGAGCTGAAGTCGAATGCTTAACTGACTGAGCCACCCAGGCACCCCACCTTGGAGCATATTCTAATGCACAGAGGACAAGAGGAAAATGTATAGCATAAATGCAATTGCAAAAGCAGCAATGATATAAATAGGTAAAAAAGATCACTAGCTGTGAGTTTATAATTAAGGCAGAATACCCATGCATTTCATTAGTGGAATTTAAGAAGCTGCAGAAAGAATAAAGATGTGTCAGTTAGTATTTTAGTACTGATGAAAAAGAAAATTATCAACTAGGGTGTCAGAAGGAGTCTATATTGTGGTACAGAGAAAGCTCAATAAGAAAAGGGAGAAGACTAAGACCAGGATAAATGCTACCTAAACTACTTATTGATGGCTAAGAGCTACACAATGTGTTGGGGAGGGAGTTAAATCTTGATGAAATGAGTTTTCACTAATTTCACTTCAACCCCAACAAAATATTGGGACATTGGATTTAAGATCTTGTTTTTATTGTCTGTTTGTTTTTAACTACCGAAAGCATTGTCCCATAACATTGTCACCAACGTTTCTAACCTTGGGAGGAGAGAAACAAGGATAAGAACAGTTAAGAGCCGGAGCTCTAGAGGTTACCTCAAACTCAATTTTATGATATTGACCAAGTCAACCGGCTTCTCTAAACTTCAGTGTCTACATCTGTAAAATGAGAGCAATGATTATCCCTGCTTTATGAGGTTACTGTGATAATCAAATGGACCAAGGCTTTTAGAGTTTCAGTAAAATGCCTGGACATAGTAAATGCTAAAAATTAATTATTATCAGGGTGCCTGGCTGGCTCAGTCAGAAGATCATATGACTTTTGATCTCAGGGTCATGAGTTTGAGCCCTATGTTAGGTGTAGAGATTACTCAAAATAAATAAGTAAATAAACTTAAAAAAATTATTATCATTAAAGTAGGAAAACAAAAGTATGCATTAGTATATGTTTGGAGGACTATTTTATCATTATATGTGTTAGTTTGTATGGCCTTTTAACTTGTCTTCTGTATTTTAATGTTAATTATCTCTTTTTAGTCTCAAAGTTATGAAAAGGAATACACTAGAATGTTATAGGACTGACCTAAAGTATTGACCCATCAAAAGAATATTTGCTTCTAGAGGAGGTTAAGGCAGAGGAAGCATATTCAAAACATGTCTTTCAATTGAAAAAAATCACTATCCAAAATCTTTTAGATAGTTCATGTACTGTGATTTAACATTCAGCCATACCTATCTTCTTCATATTCCAAAATTTCAGAAGAAGGTTAAGAATGCAAGCATTCTTGGGAATGCAAGCTGGTGCAGCCACTCTGGTAAACAGTATGGAGGTTCCTCAAAAAACTAAAAATAGAACTACCCTACAACCCAGAAATTGCACTATTAGGTATTTATCCAAGGGATACAGGTGTGCTGTTTCGAAGGGACACATGCACCCCAATGTTTATAGCAGCACTATCGACAATAGCCAAAGGATGGAAAGAGCCCAAATGTCCATCCAGGGATGAATGGACAAAGAAGATGTGGTATATATATACAATGGAGTATTACTTGGCAATCAAAAAGAATGAAATCTTGCCATTTGCAACTACATGGATGGAACTGGAGGGTATTATGCTAAGTGAAATGAGTCACTCAGAGAAAGACAAAAATCATATGACTTCACTCACATGAGGGCTTTAAGAGACAAAACAGATGAACATAAAGGAAGGGAAACAAAAATAATATAAAAACAGGGAGGGGGACAAAACAGAAGAGACTCATAAATATGGAGAACAAACTGAGGGTTATGGGAGGGGTTGTGGGAGGGGGGATGGGCTAAATGGGTAAGGGGCACTAAGGAATCTACTCCTGAAATCATTGTTGCACTACATGATAACTAATTTGGATGTAAATTATGTAACAAAAAAATTAAAAAAAATTAATCCATGCATAAGCAGCTAACACTAATTCTTGGTATATATTACTTAATCTTGAAACAATCACTAAATAAAAAAAGTCTTCTTTAACGTACAAAAAAAAAAGAATGCAAACATTCTAATCCTTGCTATACCATTTCCTAGCTATGTGACTGCTATGGGTTGAATTTTATCTCCTCCCTTCTCCCCAGATATGTTGAAATCCTAACCCTCAGTTCTTCACAATGTGATCTAATTTGGAAATACCATCGTGTAGATGAAATTGGTTAAGATGAGGTCATACTGGAGTAGGCTCAGCTCCTGATCCAACATGACTGGTATCCTTATAAGAAGACAGCCATTCCATATATGACAAGCTTACAGTTAACATCATACTCAGGGGTGAAAAGCTAAAAGCTTTTCCTTTAACATCAGGAGCAAGACATGAACATCAACTCTCAGCACTTTTATTCAAAATAATATTGGAAGTCTTAGCCAAAGAAATTAGGCAAGAAAAAGAAATAAAATGAATCCAAACCAGGAAGGAAAAAGTAAAGTTGTCTCTATTTGCAGATGACATGATTTTATGTAGTGAAAATCTTAAAGATCCTACCAAAAAACTGTTAGAACTAATAAATGAATTCAATGACGTTGCAGGATGCAAAATCAATAAACAACAATTTGCTGTCTTTCTTTATAAATATTAAGCTATGAGAAAGATAAACTGAGAAAACATTTGCACTTGGAATTATATCAAAAAGAATAAAATACTTAGGAATCCCTTTCACCAAGGAGATGAAAGACCCATACAATGAAAATTACAAGACATGGATGAATAACATTGAAGAAGACACAAATAAATGGAAAGATATTCTGTGCTCATGGATTAGAAGAATTAATATTAATTTTTTTAATGTTTATTTATTCTTGAGAGAGAAAGAGAGAGAGAGAGAGAGAGAGAGAGAATGTGAGTGGGGAGGGGCAGAGAGAGAGAGAGAGAGGGAGACACAGAATCTGAAGCAGGCTCCAGGCTCTGAGCTGTCAGCACAGAAACCATAAAAATCTCCAGGTGCCCAAGAATTAATATTTTTAAATGTCTATACTACCCAAAGCAATCTATAGATTCATTGTAATTCCTATCAAAATTTCAATGGCATTTTCCATAGAAATAGAACAAACAATCCTAAAATTTGTATGTAATCACAAAAAAGCCAAAGCATTCTTGAGAGAAAATGGTGCTGGAGGCACCACACTCCCTGAATTCAAAACTATACAACAGAACAATAGTAATCAACACAATATGGTATTGGCATAAAAACAGAAACATAGATCAATGAAACAGAGCAGAGAACCCAAAAATGAAACCACATATATATGGTCAATTAATGTATGACAAAGGAGACAAGAATATGCAATGGGGAAAGAACAGTCTCTTCAATAAGTGGCATTGGGCAAACTGGACAGTCACATGCAAAAGAATGAAACTAGACTACCATCCTACATAAAGATCAACTCAAGATGAACTAATGACTTGAATATAAGACCTGAAACGATAAAAATCCTATAAGCAAATGTAAGTGGTAAGTTCTTTGACATTGGTCTTGGTGATGATTTTTAAAAACCTGACTCCAGAAGCAAAGACAACAAAAGCAAAAATAAACAAGTGGGACTATGTTAAACTAAAAAGCTTCTACACAGCAAAAGAAATCACCAACAAAATGAAAAGGCAACCTACTGAATGGAAGAAAGTATTTGCAAATCACATAACAGATAAGGAGCTAATATCCAAAATATATGAAGAACTCAATACAACTCAATAGCAAAACAACAATCCAAGTTTAAAATGGGCAGTGAGCTGAATACACATATTTTTTCTGGGGAAAAAAAAAAGACATATAGGTGGTCTACAGGTACATGAAAATGTGCTCAACATCCTTAATTATCAGGGAGATGCAAATAAAAGCCATAATGAGATACACCTCCTCTCTGTCATAGAATAGCTATAATAAAGAAGACAAGAAACAACAAGTGTTGGTGAAGATGTGGAGAGAAGGGAACCCTTGGGCACTGGTGGTGAGACTAAATTGGTGCAGCCACGATGGAAAACAGTATGTTGGTTCCTCAAATAATTAAAAATAGAACTACCATATGACTCAGAAATGTTACTTCTGTATATTTATCTGAAGAAAATGAAAGCATTAATTTGAAAAGATATATGCACCCTCACATTAATTGTAGCATTATTTTATAATAGCCAAGACATGGAAACCACCTAAGTGTTCCTCAATGAATGAATGAACAAAAAAGTACACAATGGAATACTATTTAGCCATAGAAAATGGAAATCTTACCATGTGTGATAACATTGTTGGATGTCGAGGGCATTATGCTAAGTGAACTAAGGAAGACACGGAAAGACAAAGACTGTATGATCTCAATTATACATGAAATTAAACAAACAAGCAAACAAACAAACCACAAGCTCAAGGATACAGAGACCAGATTGGTGGTTGCCAGAGGCAGGGGAAGAGTATGGGTGAGACGGGTGAAGGAGGTCAAAGGTACACACTTCCAGTTATAAAATAAACAAGTCATGGGGACATGACTTAGGATACAGTGACTAGAGTTATGAATACTGTATTGTGTATTTGAAAGCTGCTAAGACTGTAAAACTGAAAAGTCACTCATAACTGTAACTGTATGGCAATAGATGTTAACTAGAATTATTGTGATCATTTTGCTATACAAATATCGAGTCATTATGTTCTGCATGTGGAACTAATATAATGTTATATGTCACTTATACCTCATTTAATTAAAAAAAATATAGCCATGTGAAAACACAGAGACGTACAGGGAGAATACTATATGAAAATGTTGGATTGAAAGGGGGAGGATTGGAGTGATATATCTACAAGACTGGGGCTGCTGAGAGAAGGGAGAGACAAGAAACCATTGCCCTATAGTTTTCAGATAAAGCATGGCCCTGCTGACAGACTTCCAGCCCCCAGAACTGTGAAACCATAAATTTTTGTTTTTTTAAGCCAGCAATCTGTAGGACTTTAGTACAACAGTCCTAGGAAAGTGATACAGTGATCTCAATCAATTTAGTGTCTCAATTTTAAAATAGGAATAACAAATTTACCCACCTCATAGGGTTGAAGTAATGCATGCAAGCAATCAAATATGTTAGCTTTTTTTTCTTCATAAAACTGGGTGTTTAATGGTTGTTGGCCTACCAAAACTGACATGAAGGTAAGGATATACTTCTGAGCACAAGTAGGACGCCCAAAGGCCTTAAAAGCTGTCAAAATAATATTGAAAATAATAATAGAGTAAAATCCCACGATCATGTGAATTAGGAGATTATGTGGTTGGTATCTGGCTTTCATTCTCTGCCCAGCTTGTATTCTCAAATTGGGATGGATAGAGCAGGCAACTCAATCTTGGTAAATGACAGAAAAAAAGAAGAGCCCCATAACTTCAATTTCTTTCTTGTGTCATCTCCCCAATCATACAAATGCATTGGGCACCAGCCAATGGGGAGATTCTTGGAATGATGCTTGAGTCCTGAAAGTTCCAGGCAGCCAAAGGAGCTGGACTGTTTTCATTGATATTTAAGCCAGAAGTGGCACAAAAGCATAGCTGGAACCAGAACACTGTTGAGTCATGTACCTGGACCCCTACAACGTGCATTGACTATGTGGACAGGTTTGCTCCTGTAATAAAGCAACTCTGCATTTTATGAAATGTGAACTTTTGGATTCTTCTTGTCATTTAATGTTTAGCAAAATCCATCCATTTATTAAAAGCCTTGAATAGATATTTACAGTATTAATCACTTTATCAAAAGAGTGTTTGGAAATACCTCATGTGAATCATCTAGCTGGTAACTTTCTATTTTGAAACAGAAACCAATTATGCAGCTCAGGGATGTGAATACCTGTATGTGGACAGCTCTTTTCTTTAAATATCAACAGACATGCATATTGCACTCAAAATTAGAAAGACTGACAGGACTTTTTTTCCCAAGGAAAATGAAATGCAAATAAATGGTCTATTAGCGCGCAGATTACTGCTTCTGATTCATGCAGTGCTTCCACCTGTTTAGATATTGTGCTCTCTGACACGAATCATCCAGATACTTGGTAGATTTCCTTCCCCTCCCTCAACTTACTTGGATATTTGGACACAACATGGACCTTGGCTTAAAGGGAGATGTTTGACTTGGAACTTAATTTTCAAGGGACAAATTAGCCAGATTATATGTTGCTAAAATAACACAAGTTAAGAGTGACTTGGATTTTCACTCAAGTGGCAGAATTAGAGGCAGAATAAATAAGTGACCAAGCTATTCTAGTTCTTTGAAGCAGGAACCATAAATTATTAGAGGGACACTATCTAAACAGTAAAGAGGTCTCTAGTCTCCCTACCAATGATCTTGGATTCTTTTTATTTTCTAGAGTTACAGCAGTTAAAGGCACTCAGCAAATAATTAGGAGTTCTAATTTTAGCTATGGGATTGATATTAGAATCCTGAAGACTGAGAGTCTATGCTCAAATGGTTGACAAATCGAAAGGATCAGTAAAATAAATCACTATCAGCTGAAAACATGTGTAAGTGAGGGCCTGGAAACTCATAGATAGTGTTCCTCATAGAAGGTTCAGTTTATTGAACTTCACACTCTTGGATTCTACTAACATATAAAGTGGTGTGCAAATTACATTTCACAGTAATACCAAGGCCTTGATCCTTCCCTTTGATATGCTATGAGCAAAACAGCATTCTCCAAGATTCACTGAAACATAAATGAGAGGGGACAAGGCTGAGCCCTGGTGGGTCTGTTGCTCCTGGCGTGCCACACGACAAGCCAGAATGTTTTGAAAAGGAACGTGGAGGATTATTTTGTGCCTTGATACTCCACTTGACTTTTCATGCCTTACTGGAACTGGTCTTTGCATTAAGGCAGGACAATGATACATTCTTTTAACGGGAAATACATCTACACATGCATTGTTCCAAGAGCACATGTGGTTCTTGACAAAGCCCGGAGCCTAAAACCTTCCAGTTGACATGGTCTTTACACAAAGGGGACACCTGGTCATCTATATACAATGTGGGCAGTATCTTAGCTCAGATATTCTAAAATTCCATGATTTGAAAAGAGGAATGTGATGTTTGAACCACGTGAACTTGCTAGTTTCAAGTGTGTTTGACTTAAAAAATGGTAATATGTATGATTCAACCTAATACTGTTCAAAGTTTGGGAGAAGCAAGGGAGAGAGGGGAGTTCATTTGCTTATTCTTTTTTTTTTTTTTCCGTTACTCATTGAGACCATGTCAACAAATTGTATGAAAAGTTCAGTTTGGTTCAGAATCACATTATTGATTTTAAACATGAAGATGTTTACTCTTCCTATCTCAAATAAAATTTTTGACAAACTGGGGCATCTGGCTGACTCACTTGGTGGAGTATGTGACTCTTGATCGCAGGGTTGTAAGTTCAAGCCCCACGTTGGGGGTAGAGATCATTACTTAAAAAAAAATTTTTTTTTTTTGACAAACCTTATTCTGTTTTGGGTGCATTTCTAATTACTACCTAAATAAAAAAAACATAAACCTGCTTTATAATACTTGTAATTTCAGTCTTAGAATTGGTCATCTTTCTTTGTTTGACAGACTTCAAATCCACTAAACAGAGGAATACCGATATGTCTGAAAACAAATACTCCACTTTCACCTGCATATTAAACTATTAAGCCAATCACAGATTAAAAAGACAACCCAGCTAAATTGTGTTTTTTTTTCCTCTCTGTACAGAATGGAATATTCTGCCACTACAGAATATAGAAATTTCTCTCTCTCATCTCTTTTAACTCAGCAAATGCCCTGTGGGCCTGCTCTGAAAAAGAAGGCAGGCTTCCCTTAGTGTCACCTTGTTAACGGAATTGCAGAGTTCTTGGAGGAGATTACATGCATTGGGGTCCCTTAACACTTACATTAATAATAAAACATGGTATCTGCTATGTTAAGGATTCCTGTTAAGGACACAGTCATGGATTAAAAATTAAATTCCATCTAATCTTTTAGGTAGCTCCATTCTCCCCAGGGACTGTCTTCAATAAAAAGTATTTGATTTGCTAAAGCCATGGAGCTTTTTTTTTTTTTGCTGCCAGGTAAAATTAGGATTTTTCTGAGGGGGGTGAGGGCAAGCAAACAGGAGAGAAAAACGAGATAAAATTTCAGATCCCTTTTGGAACCTGTTCCAATTTGTTGTAATCTGTAAGATTTTTTTCTTTTACTTTTTCTTTCTTTAAAAAAAACCAACTGGACTCAGATATTGGCAATTTTTATAGATTATTGCTTTAAACTACTTTCCATTTGTCTCTTCTTGCCAAAATGGTGGCCCTGTTTATGGGAACACTAAATTTGGAATATCCAGTTGGAGCCCTAGAAAAAACAAAACCAAAAGTTGAACTGAGTTTGAGACATTTACCTTCTACATAATTTTTAAAAGTTTTATTAATTTTTTATTGCTTCCTTCATGACTTTTTCCTTTCAGTTTGTACCCTGTTGACCATCTTTTATTATACATTATGGTGTTAAGTATGATTTAGCCATGTGAAAGGCAGTAGATGTTAGCTATAGTAATAATGGTTTTCTACTTGTACAGTATTAGTTCAAGGACCCTAAAGCACTTTCTAGCTATTTTTGTTTGTAAGTACTATTGTCTTCATTTTAATGATGACAGAAGTTAGGCATCTTTCCTAGGGTTCTAAATAGAATCATTAATAGTCACAGAAATGGAATTTGGAAGGCAAATTATTCTAAAAGACTATAGACCATCAAATACACTCAGAATAATAGGATTCAAAGGCTCTTAAATGTTGTATGGTTAAAAGCCCAGACCGAGTCAACATTTAATATTTTCTAAAACATCCCGGTCTAGTGTTTGTTTTATCTCTACTGATATATTTCCTTCTGGAGCAGCCCATTCTATACAGTGAATCACAAAACAAAACATCAAAGCATTGCAGTCACCTGCACATGTGCACGAGTACCAGCACAAGTGGCTGCAAAACCCAGTTTGTGGCACATGGTCTACACAGAGAGCTGGACTGGAGGTCCCAAACTGGAGGTGGATTCACTTTTTTAAAAAAACCTGGTCAAAACGTACACACCATAAAATTTGCCATTTTAGCCATTTTTAAGCATCCAGTTCAGTGGTATTCATTACAATCACGTTTTTATGCAAGCATTTCCACCATCCATCTCCAACCACACCATTTTCTACAGTAGCTGTGCCATTGTGCATTCCCACCGGCAATGTGCAAGGGATCCAATTTCTCCACAATCTTGCCATCACTTGTTTATTTGCTGTCTTTTTAAAAAAAATTTTAAAATGTTTTTATTTATTTTTGAGATAGCGACAGAGCATGAGCAGGGGAGGGGCAGAGAGAGAGGAAGACACAGAATCTGAAGCAGGCTCCAGGCTCTGAGCTGTCATCACAGAATCCGACACGGGGCTCGAATTCACGGACTGTGAGATCATGACCTGAGCTGAAGTCAGATGCTTAACCGACTGAGCCACCCAGACGCCCGTGTCTTTGTTTTCTTTTAACGAGAGCTTTCTCTACCGTGTGTGAAGTGGCATATTATTATATCTTTGGACTCATTTTGTTTGGCTATATGGGTAGGCTTCACAGTGCTTTATAGAAATTTGATTTAATTGGCAACACTGGAAATCAGCAGCATGGAGGTAAAATTTCAAATATCTGTCTTGTCCTCAAAAATCAGAAGACCTAGTAGCATTGGGTTCTAATTCTTGCATACCTATCATCCGCTAGAGTTGAATGGCTGGGCCCACCTGTGGATATGGTAGGAGATGTGCTCTCAGATTTTCCATGACCCCTAACTGCCTAAACTCATAAAGGCACCTGAGTTTGCAGCCAGTTATGAACTGAAGAGTATTAATGATAAGATAGTATCTTGAAATGTGAAATATAGAATATTGAGGAGGAGGGTTTTATTCTGGATTACTTTCCTCAAGAGTAAAGAACAGAGTCTATTTGAAGGAATAGTTAGGAGACTAGAGCAATATGAAAAGATACATATGATATGTTCAACATTAAATCAACAAAAGAATTTATTGAGCACCTATAATGTATCAAGTATTGTTTTAAGCTCTTGAAAAATATTAGTGAACAAAACAAGCATCACTCCCCTGCCCTTTTTGTAACACTTATATTCTAGTAGGAGTAGAAGGGCAGAATATAAATCATAATTATAGCTAAAAAAAAAGTGAATAAGCAAATTATTAATAAAAGAAAATGCAGGATATAATATTGTGAGATATAATTATATCAGGTAAAAATCAGGCCTATTTAAGAAAAAGGAAATAGGAAAAAAAACTTAATTTATTAGGGTTTAAGATTTTATATTTTTAATATATTCTAAAATTTCATTGACATTATTTAAATTTGATAATGCAAAAATAAATTTAGATTTTTGAAAAGACTGAAGAAAAGTAGTCCATTCATTTGTTGGGCACCCATTTTTTGATGAGAGACTGAAAATAAATAAGAAGTTGTTGTTTGACCATCTGGTGCCCTAAATTCAAGGGTAGAAATTATGTTCCTGGGCCCAAATTTGTGAATATTTATTTTTTCTCTGCCCAAAACAATTCACGAGTCAATATAGAACTTGAGTCTCAGGAAGACCTTATCCTCCAGAGATAGAGACTCTCAGAATTTAGAGCAAGTCTATTTTTATTTTTCCAGGGGTGAGGCACATGATCTGAAATCTTCATATATTTGACTTCATGTCTTTAATATTGATAAAAATGCTGAGTTTAGTAGAGCCATTCTTGGCATATATGTTTTCCCTTATTTTTAAATTAACCTTTTTAGTATCTGTACTTTTGAATCTTGCTGAAAAAACATTTTAATTGAAGGATAGTATATTTATAAAGGTGCATATCTATATGTATATACAACTGTGTGTATGTATATGTATATGTATATGTATACACATATATATATACACGCTTCATCAGGTCATATATATGGATGATTTGATGAAGTCTTACAAACTGAATGCTTTTCCTTTTGACATTCTCACTACTATTCTTTCTCATTACTGGCATCCTGAGCTAAATGTCATATCCTCAGAGAGACCTCCTCTAATCTCCCAATGCAAAGTATCAAGCCATTTTCCATCAGAGTGATTCTTGAAGTGTGGGGTGGGGATTCCAAAGGCCCTTGAGATCTTTGTAAGGGTTCTATGAGGTCAAGCTGCTTTTAAATATACTGTCATTCTTTGTCTTTTTATTCTCATTTCCTTATGAGTGCATGGTGGAATTTTCCAGAAGCTCCATGGTAGGTGATTATATCTCTCTGATGGCTATTAATGAGATAGGTGCTTGAGTGTCCTTGTGGGGTTAAAGTTTTTTCAGTTTTTGTTTTTGATACACTATATAGTGATAGATATAACTCACGTTGGAGTCCTCAATAATTAAAAAAATATATAAAGAATTCCTGAGACCAAAACTTTTGAGAATTATGTTCCATTGCTTTACCATATTATCACTTTTAAATAAGTAGTTTGCATTGTCTTTTATGATCAGGTTAAAAAAATTTTTTTTTTAACCCATTTACCATATGACCTTTCCTAGACTGGTAGCATGATGCGATCAGAGACCTTGGCTTTCTGGTTTACTGCCATTTTAAAGTTTCAGGGTTGCCTGGGTGGCTCAGTCAGTTAAGCATCCAACTTTGGATCAGGTCATGATCTCACAGTCTGTGAGTTCGAGACCTATATCCGGCTCTGTGCTGACAGCTCAGAGCCTGGAGCCTGCTTCAAATTCTTCGTCTCCCTCTCTCTCTGCCCCTCCCCCACTCACACTCTGTGTGTCTCTCAACATAAAAACATAATTAAAATAAAATTATTAAAAAGATTTAAATTATTACTAAAGATTTAAAAGTGATAATAACAGTTCTGGTGAGAGTATGAGGAAGCAGGAATTCTCATTTCCTACTGATGAGAGTGTCTATTGTTTTACTGTTTTTCAAAAGTAGTAAGAGCCATAAAAATGTGCCTACCCTTTTGAAACAATAATTACACTTCTGGTAATATATTAAAAAGAAATAAATTGAAATACCAAATATATTATTTATAGTAGTGGGAAAATGAGAAAAAACTAAATCTTCAAGATGCTTGAATGGTTACATCAATTATAAGGTATCCATAGAAAGAAATATTTTTTAGCCATCGAAAATAACATTTGTAAATCATGTTTAATTGCATGGAGACAGGGTTACATTGATAATTTAAATGAAAAAAACATGGTTAAAATGTATAGATACCAATCTGAACTATAAAAAATATGTACTGAAAACTACTAGCATGAAATACATCAAAACTGTAATAATATTTGTCTCCAGGTGGTAGGATTATGGATTATTTTAATTTTCTTTCTTATTTTTCAAACTTCTTGCAATAAGGCTCCATTATTTTAATAGCTAGAAAGTTATTTTAAATCACAGTACAAATGCTAACAATTTGATAAGTAAAAGCTTTAAAATTATATCTCAATTGTTAAACCGTCATAGGGAGGAAACTGGAGAGACAGAACAGTATTAAAATCAGTGTTAGAGCATCAGGAGACAATCTATCTGAGACTGACCATAAGCTGGGTGATCTGGTAGCAAGTCATTAAATCCAAAATCTCAGTGTCTTTACCTATGAGGTACCTATGAGTACCTACCTCAGAGGGTGGCTGTCAGGATTAAACTTAATGTATATTCATGTGTCTTAACCTAGCGCTTGGTACCCGGTAACACTCAATAACATTAATCATTGCCATTGTTGCTACAATATTTGACTGTGTCTCCTTCATCTAGATATACACTGACAAGATCACAGAGGTTTCTCTTAGGTCTCGAGTCCCCATGTACTCTGAGAAAATACACCAAAGATAAAAGGGATATTCAGAACACAAGCCTATGTGGAAATTGGTAAAAGCTGATAAACAAACACCAATGAGGTGTTACTGGCCTCTAAACTTTAGGGCTTAAAGGTGGCTGTCAAAGGCAGGCTCAGTGACAGAAAGCTCTGACTGTCATAGACTCCAGCCACGCTTGGGGCAGTTAGCAACTAAGAGAGAGTTTTCACACTGCCCTGCCTGGGACACAGTGACAGCTCTCTCTTTGTGTTCTGTATGTAGCTACTGTTTCCTTCAGTGCCAAGTGCTGGGGAAGTCCAAGCCAGCGACTTGGGTGCCATCTTTGACACCTCTCTTTCCCTCTTCTAGTGTTTGATTTTTCTCGAAATCGTGCTGTTTTGACTCCCTAAACCTCTCTGACTGTCCACTTCTTTCTCTCCTTATTGTCACTAACCTAAAACTATACTTTCCTTGACGAATTGCCTTCTCTCTTGCCTCTCCCCAGTCTATTCTTCCTAGCACAACGAGAGTCTTTTAAGAATGCATCTCCATCCCTTCTGAGGTGAAAGTCTTTCAATGGTTTCTCAATACTCTTGCTCTTTGGATGAAATGTAAACTCCAGCTTACCTTGGTACCCTGCCTGTCTCTAGCGTCCAAACACCCTAACTAATGACTTATGTTCAGATCCTTGAAAGGAACAGCCTCTCATTCCTACATTGTCTTCCTTAAATACTTTTCATGTGTCCCCCTAAATTCATATGTTGAAGCTTCAACCGCCAATGGGACTGTATTTACAGATAGGGCTTCTAGAAGGTAATTAATATTAAATGAGGTCATAAGAGGGGGGCTTCATCAGATAGGATTAGTGTCTTTACAAGAAAAGACACCATAGGGTGCTCTCTTGTGTCTCTCCACTCGCCAATGCACCACATGAGGGCACAACAAGAAGTCAGCTGTCTATAAGCCAGGAAGAGAGCTCTCAGCCGAAACCGAATTGACTGGTACCTCGATCCTGGACTTCTCAGCCTCCAGAACTTTGAGAAACAAGTGTCTGTTGCTTAAACCACTCAGTCTGTGGTATTTTGTTATGTTATCTCAAGCAGACTGATACACCATATTCTGAACACTGTCACTTCTCTCCTCTTTCAAAAGATCTCTACTGAGGCAATTTTTCCGGGGAAAGCCTTCTGTAAATGATCCATTTGGGTGTGGTACCTACCCTTCATGCTCTCAGAGCATCATGTATTACTACAATCTTATCTCTCATCACAGTATTATTACTTCATGTTTCATATTTGGGTGAAATACGGACTAAATAAACACGAAGCCAAAGAACCCTGTAGCCTGAGGATCTCACACTATGTCTGGTATGGTGATGTCTCTATGAATATTTTGTTGAATTGATTTGACTGTTTCAAAGGACAGGCTATTTTCACTCATTCTCTCTCTTTCCTAGCAATGAAAAGTTTGTATGGAAATTTTTGAAAAATATATTGAAGAAAGGACCAAGAAATAACAACCTCAAGGGCAATAATTTGGTTTATAAGAGAACGGTCTTTTAGATACGATTTATAAATATCCATGAGGCTAAAACCAAATAGAGAAAGAAATTGTAAAAGTCCTTCACAGGTATTTTATAAATCCTCTGTGGGTCCTATTACACGGTGGCTAAGGGTCAGGGTTTGGGAGTCAGACCGTCTCCAGGGGGACCCCAGCTTGGCACTTACCACACGTGCAACCTTAAGAAACTTACTTAATTTCTTTGTCACCTATTTCCTCAGCTGTACTTTGGGGATAATGAACAGCACGTGCATCTTGGAATTTTCGGGGAAATTATATGAGAAAACACAGTAAAAGTTCTTACACTAATATTCAAAACATACTAAGGATGTGATAAATGTTAGCCATTTTAATTTTCTTAATTAGTAAACCAGGTTCAAGAAAAGGCAAACCGTAGGCTTTGTTGCCCAATGAGCCCCAGATGAAGGCTAGGACTGTACTGTTGTAGGCAGTGTTAAGAATTATTGATTTCCATGGGCTCTTTTTCTGAAGTTGCCGTGTCTAACGCACAGTATTTTATTTTATTTATACCCCACTGTGCTCCAAAAAGGATTTCAGGAAGCTTACAGATGAACATAAAATACAACAAGTAACATGAGTTAAAGGCAGAATGAAAGAAGGGAGAAAAAACAAGAGTGAGAACAAAGTTGGGCTGGAAGTAAATAATATATTACTAGAAATTATGAGGCATGTGAAAGCTTAAGATGAAGCACTAAATCAAGAGAAGGTAGGGTAGGAATGTTATTTTAATTTCTCCTTCATCTCCTCCCCCCCTTTTGTTCAAGATGACTCAAATGATATTTTAATTTTTAAAAACCCAAACTATTTAAGTTACTTTCAGTATCAAATAATTCTGCACTTGTGGATGAAGACTGATTTTCCATATTTTAGTTCATGAAGCTATATTTAACCTTATAAAAAGATGTACATATAAATTAATGGGGATGAGGGGGCTTAATATTAAGTAAGCACTTATGACCTGCTGGAGACCAGTCTAAGCTTTCACCCAAATAGTTTTGTTTTCTTTCTTTTTTTTTTTTTGATACCACAACCCTAGGAAGTAACTGAATATCCATTTTATACATGAGACACAGAGAAGTGAAGTGATTCACTCAACTTACCATAATTATAAGGATGTAACTCAAACCTACATCCGTCTCTGATGCCTGAACTGCTATCATCATACCAGGGGCCAATCTCCAAAAGAAAATACACACATTTGCCCAAACACATCAGGCAAACATTTAGTTCATTTTCCTATTGAGAGATTTTCCTGCTAAGCAGCATATATCATTACTTGTCTTTGTTTATGTAATTTGCCAAAATAGAAGAAAAATTTATGAGTGGTTGGAGAAAAAGTCTTAGCAGAGATATGCAAGGCTACAGGAATCACTCAGAAGTTCCAGATCATCTTGCTCGTGTGTAAAAAAAAAACTCTTACAAACAGATGTCAGAGAAGCTAACGGATGTTAAGTTTCAGGAGTAAATACGGTGGAATTGAAGAGAAGATCTTAAGAAATATACTTGGAGCCAAGTGGGAAATGAAGATGTTAAAGTTATTATGTTCATTTTATTCACATCTGAACACTAGGGAATGACTGTAAATGGAAGTATGAACATTTCTTCCTCCCACAGGCAACTTAGACTCAAAAAGCACAATGACAGAAAAATTAAAATTGAGATATCGCTAGTCATTCAATCTCATGACCCCAAAACCCCCTCAGTAAGATGGAAGATTGTCATTAATTTATTATTACACGGGTGCAGTTTGATTTAGCTTGTGAAATACCGGGTCTAATCATATTAACTCTAGTTAATTCAGTTCTCTGAATAGTCCATGAATTGTTAGTTTTTGTTTCTTTCATAGCTACAACTTTGCACATGACTTAATTTGTCTTGATCATACTGGTCCTCCCTTGCCCCACTATCCTGAAAAATTCTTTCTTTCTTTATTTTCTTTCTTTATTTATTCTTGAGAGAAACAGAAGGTGCAAGTGAGCAAGGGGCAGACAGAGAATCCCAGGAGGGGCAGAGTCAAAGAGAGAGGGAAGGAGAGAGAAAGAGAAAGAGAGAGAGAGAGAGACAGAGAGAGAGAGAGAAGCAGGGCTCGCCTGAAGTGGGGCTCGTGTTCACCCCAAGCGGGGCTTGAGCTCACCCGATGTGGAACACGAACTTATGAACTGTGAGATCATAACCTGAACTGGAGTCAGATGCTTAACAACTGAGTCACCCAGGCGCCCTATCCTAAAAAAGTCCTATGCATCTTTTAACTCTTAGTTAAAACAAAACAAAACAAAACAAAACAAATTGGCCACGCACAACACTCTTTATTACAGATTTCTGGGGTTTGGGTTAAAGCAAGAGTTGACAAACTATGAACAAATCCAGCTGGCTGCCTATTTTGGTAAATAAAAATTTATTGGCCCACAGACACACTCATTCATTTGTGTATTGTCTGGGGCTGCTTTCGTGCTACATTGGCATTGTTGAGTGGCTGTGACAGGGAATGTCTGGAGCACAAAGCCTAAAATATTTATGATCTTGCCTTTAACCAATGTTTGCCAATCCTAGAGGTAAGAAGGGGGAGACTTTTCGTATTTTCACATGTTCAAGGACAAAACTAAACTAAAAATATGTGATGGAGGTGCTGTTTTCTTTCTGGTGTGCTTTTCTGTATTACATGACTTTCTCTAAAAAAATTTATATGTTTTTTGTTTTAGATTATTTTTAACATTTATTTATTTTTGAAAGACAGAGAGACACAGAGCATGAACGGGGGGGAGGGGCAGAGAGAAAAGGAAACAGAATCTGAAGCAGGCTCCAGGCTCAGAGCTTGACGTGGGCTTGAACCCACGAACCATGAGATCATGACCTGAGCCTAAGTTGGATGCTTAACCTGTTGACTGAGCCACCCAAGCACTCCTCTGAAAAAATATTTTTAAAGATTCGACTCAAATGGCATTTTATCCGTGGAACCTTCTATTATGGTCTGCTGCCTATATGTTTCCATGGAAGTGCCAGAATTTTCTATATCAGTAGTTATCAAACTGCATAGCAATCATTGTTTCCGTATCTGTCTCTCAGACAAGCCCACGAACATCATAACGAGAGAGACGTTGGGCTGACTGTTTTTTTTTTTTGTTTTTTTTTTTTTTTTTAGGGCCTAACCCAGAACATGATGATTTTCTCAACAGGTAGCATGTTGAGAAAAATTCTTCTTTATCTTTATAGTTTACAGAGTAATTTCATAATGATTAATTATTTTTTTATTCAAATGTCACCTAATCAGAGGCTTCCCTGAACATCCATAAAAAAATAGCAATTCATTACACTCAAAATGCTTTCTTCAATTTAATTATTTCTGTAACACATATAACTGCTTGACATCATAAATGTTTACATAGGGTCCTTCTCTCCCCACATACCTAGAATGTAGGCTTCCCATGAGAAAGTATTGGCCTCCACAGTTCATTGCTATATTACCAGTGCCTAGAACACCGCATGCAACAGAAGCTTACTAGAGTTGAGCTATTCCTATTCTCATTTTACAGATAGTAAGGAAACCAATGGAAGTTTTTAAGTAGACAGGATTTTTTTTGAATTACATATAATTGCCTTGTTTCTTTTTCATTGGAAAATAAAGACTAGCTTACACATTTAAATTTTCGTGTATAAATATACAAATATTTCTGAGAAAGATCATTTTTTGAGCTATGGCTTCTTTTCTAAAAAAAATCTGTTTTTTGCATTTAATTATTATCCCTGTTTTTATTTATTTATTATTTTCTGTGGTTTTAAGCAAAATTTTTACAGCTTTATTGAGGTCTAACTGACAAAACTGTAAGATACTGAAAGTGTAAAGGCATGATGATATGTATATGTATGTGTACATCGTACAAGGATTAACACCTCCATCATCCCTCATATTTACCTCTTTTGAAGAAGTTTGAATTGATTGCTTATAGTCACATTGACTGTAATTGTTGGATCATGGAATAATAAATGGGGAAACGAGAGAAGAAATAGCAAAAGAGGCAAAGACAGAAGAAATTAATTACATTATTTGAGGAACAAATGTGTCAGGATGAGCATCTGGCCAAAAGGACGGAATATGAAAACCATCTCTGTCTCAATAGTAAGCGTAGGGATAATAGTACTAGAAATACTGTTATTCACAGAGTATAAGCAGCTATTGAGTATCGAGTATAAGATGCTCATTTTATGTACCACTAAGAAATATTTCCAATTAAGCTATGATATGCCATTGGTTAGTTGATGCATCCCAATCTCAGAGTTTCCAAAATGGAAAAAAAAAAAAAAAAAGTGTGTTAGGATCAAGGTCACAAAGATAAGCGCTACTCTCTCCACCCCTTTGCCCTACCCACAGCAACTATGATTTCTCAGTGGTCTACCTGCTTTCACAACTGCCCTGGGAGTTTTCAGTCCTTCCAACAATTTCTGCTTTACAGAAGAGGAAACTAAGTCTTGTAGCAGTAAGTACTTTTCTTGAGAACACAGCACTAATCTGGGAGTTAGAGTCCACAACCATGTGATGGAAATCCAGTAACGGGATTACCTCAGGGATATGTGCTGGCAACTAATTAAAAAAAATTTATTCTTATGTATATTATGATTGTCTTTGTTCAATCTGTTTTAAAAACATTATTACAGTATTGTCGTACCCAAAATTAAATTTTGTGTTAAAAAATTTTTAATTAGATTAAAAAAAGTATTATCATATAAAAAATGAACAATAACCCCTTTATATATGATTTTCAATCAGATTTCAAGTCCTTGAGGTAAACATTTAAAAAATAACTTTGATACATAATTCACATGCCATAAAATTCATCTTTTTTTTTTTTTTTTTTTTAAGTTTTTAATGTTTACTTTTGGGAGAGAAAGAGAGAGAGAGAGAGCAAGTGAGCGTGAGGAGGTTAGGACACAGAATCTGAAGCAGGCTGTAGGCTCCGAGATGTCCGCACAGAGCCCTACGCGGGGCTTGAACCCACAAACTGAGCTGAAGTTGGACGCTTAACCAACTGAGCCACCGAGGCGCCCCTAAAATTCATCCTTTTGCAGTGTACAGTCCAATGACTTTTTTAGTATATTACAAAGTTGTGTCTACATCATGACTATCTAATTTCAGTACATTTTTATCACCCATAAAAGAAACACCCCAAAACCATTAGCAGTTACTCTCCATTTATCTACAAATTCCCCAGTCCTAGGCAGCCATTTATCTTTGTTTATTTGTTTCTATGGATTTACTAGTTCTGGACATTTCACATAAAAGGAATCAAGCAATATCTAGACTTTTGTATCTGGCTCCTTTCACTTAGTATGTTTTCTTTCTTTTTTTTTCTTTAACTTGAAAATAGCTTTTATTTTGCATAAATGAAGAAATATCAACATGCCCATTTGAAACAGTGTCTGAGTGTTACAATATTTTACCAGCCAAAGCTGCAAATTCTGGCCTTTTTTTCTGGTGTTATAAATGACATTTGTAATTCAAATGTGTAACATGCATATGTGAATCTGGATTCCCAGAATTTCTTTGGATACACAAAATATTTTGTTGGATAGATTAGCAAACAACACTCTAGTTTACTTTGGCATTATATATTTTCTTTTTAAAATATATAGATTTTTCTTTTTTAAATTAGACAGTAATGACCCATTATTTTCATTGTATGCAAAAAAATAATAGAGGAAAATATTTTATTTTTATTTTTGTTTTTTAAATTATTTATTTATTTTTAAAATTTACATCCAAGTTAGTTAGCATATGGTGCAATAATGATTTCAGAGCAGAATCCAGTGATTCATCCCCTACATATAACACCCAGTGCTCACCTCAAAGCATGTTTTCTTTTTAAAAAAAAAAAAATTTTTTTTAACGTTTTATTTATTTTTGAGATGGGGAGAGACAGAGCATGAACAGCGGAGGGTCAGAGAGAGGGAGACACAGAATCTGAAACAGGCTCCAGGCTCTGAGCTGTCAGCACAGAGCCCGATGCGGGGCTCGAACTCACGGACTGTGAGATCATGACCTGAGCCGAAGTCGGCCACTTAACCAAGTGAGCCACCCAGGCGCCCCGCACGTTTTCTTTTTAATGTTTATTTATTTATTTATGTATTTTAAATTTATTTTTTATTTTTTTATTATTTTTGACAGAGAGAGAGAGATACTGAGCGCAAGCAGGGAAGGGGCAGAGAGAGAGGGAGACACAGAATCGGAAGCAGGCTCCAGGCTCTGAGCGCTCAGGACAGAGCCTGACGCGGTGCTGGAACTCACAGACCGCTAGATCATGACCTGAGCTATAGTCAGCCGGCCAACCGACTAAGCCTCCCAGGCGCCCCTAATGTTTATTTATTTTTGAGAGAGAGAGAACACACGAGTGGGGTAGGGGCAGAGAGGGAGACCTAGAATCTGAGCAGGCTCTAAGCTGTCAGCACAGAGCCCCATGTGGGGCTCAAACCCAGGAACCATGAGATCATGACCTGAGATGGTTAACCAACTGAGCCACCCAGGCATCCCTCACTTAGCATATTTTTAAGGCTCACCCACGTCATAACATATTTCAGTACTTCATTCCTTTCTGCGGCTGAATATTAGTCTATTGTACGGATTTACTACCCTTTATTTAACCCTTCATTCATCAGTTGATGGACATTTGGTTTGTTTTGACTTTTTGGCTATTATGAATAATACTGCTATGAACATTTGTTTATGACTTTTGTGTGGAAGTATGTTCTCAATTCTTTTGGGTATATATAGACATGAAATTTATGGGTCACATGGTGACTCTATGTTTAACTTGCTGAAGAACTGCCAAACTGTTTTCTATAGTGACTGTACCATTTTATCCTCAGTTGCAACCATTTTATTCTCAACTGCAACGTATGAGGGTTCCAATTTCTCTACATCCTCACCAACACTGGTTATTGTTTGTCTTTTTTATTATAGCCATCTTAGGGAGTGTGAAGGAATCTCAGTGTAATCCCATTAATTTTTTAAGTATCAGTTTCTAAGTCTGAAAAAAAATATATCATTGATCATCATGACCGTGATCTCTGAAAATTTGGCAAATTGTGTTTAAAGCCATATGTGTACCCATCACTTCTATACAATTCCTAGTGTTTAATCTGATGGATATTAACAACACTCCTTTGGAGTGAACTGGTAGGAAAATCATCATCTCCGAGAGGTATGAGCTTAGGAAGGCCACCAGCCAAACATAAATCATCTTATTCATGGTTCAGGGCTTCACCGTTATAGGGTCACTCTGCCCATGGATAAGGAAAAGACTCACTGAATTGCAACCTCCATTAGAATATCTAAATTTAACACAGAACCTGCACCTACAATATGTCTTTTTATGATCTGTCCCATTCGCTTTTAAAGCCAGGACAGTGACAATAAAAAGACTCTATATCATGTAAAATGACAAGTTTTATTTTTCATATTTGTTCCCCAAAGAGATAGCATTGCAAAGAAATAACATCTTGCTGAAAGCCAAAGTACTTCCATCATTTATGAACTCTTCATGGTGCTGGCAGAAAGGAAAATATTTTAGTTCTCAAAAATCAAGACACATTTAACTTTTAACACAGAGTCTTGTTATAAATTGTGTATGTACATGTGTATAGAGATCCATTTTATATCGGATACCTCAGCCATAAGAAATCATGGTATACTGTTTCTCAATCAGAATAAGACTGTGATGTTTATACTAGAAATTCCTTTTTTTATTTTTTTATTTTAGAGGGCAAACAAGAGAGAGCATGTACAAATGGGGGAGGGGAGCAATGGGGGAGAGAGAGAATCCTAAGCAGGCTCCACGCTCAGTGCAGAGCCTAACATTGGGCTGGATCCCATGACCCTGAGATTGTGACAAAATCAAGAGTCGGATGCTCAACCAACTGAGCCACCCAGGTGCCCTGAAGAAGTTCCTTTTTCGAAGAAATGATGATAAAAGCAAAAGGACAACAATACCAGCCCCCCACAAAAACCCAAACCAGTTGAACCAAACACCCACATTCTAATCTTTCAAATATCCTTATATGAGTAATCTCTTTGATACCAAAAGAAAAGGGGATCTTTTAAGTTGTTGGAAAGGTTGGAAAAAAGAAAAGGGGATCTTTTAAGTTGTTAAGTTGTAATCCTGAAATGTGTCTTTTATCAATAAGGTATTACCAAATATTTTCCCCCCAAATCAATCTATTGTCATGTATATATACTGATTGAGCTTCTAGAACAGATTACTTGATACTTTTTTGAATATCACCTGTATTAATTCATTGCACATATATTGAGTACCTACTATGTGTAAGGCAGCAGGCAAGGCTATTCTTCTCTTGGTCTGGCTACATTAGCAATAAGAACTTCCTTGCTTTCTAGAATGTTCTGATCAGGTAATTGTATTGCTCAATCCTTCATGCACTGTAAATCGTTTTTCAAAGGCCATTTCATAGATGAAGAACACCCTATCTAAAATTGAAAACTTCCCTCCAATTTCTCCAGCTTAAACCATTCTCCTCTGTCTTATTTTTCTTCAAAATACCTATTACCTTCTAATTTCATTTAATTTAGTTGTTCATCTTATTATGTGTTTTCCCCACTATAGTGTAAGCTTAATGGGGGCAGAGATTTTTGTCCCTTTTCTTCCCTCCTCCCCATTATTTTATTTCTAAGATCTGAATAACCCTTGGTACTTAGTGCTCAATAAATATTTCTTGAATAAATGAATGAAAATGGCCACTATTTACTTGGTTTTTGACAAAGATGTCTTTGTCTTTGTTTTTGTTTTGTTATAGCACACATATATTAATATTAGCCCTTTCTCAACTTTGATTTTGATTTTGGATAAACTCCTCATACTTTTTCATTTTTCCATCGCTTACTTGAGTTTTGTTCTAGAACGCTTCTCTTCTCATTCTGATTGTTCTCCTTTGTTATCTAAGGTGCTTGCTTGCGTTCACCATGTTGGTGAGGTTCAGAGCTAAACCCTCTCCATTACATCCTGTACTCCACTGCCTATAGGTCTTCTCTACTTTGAGCACCTCAAAGTGAACATGTCCCAAACAGAAATTATCACCTCCCCGAACACCTGCTGTGGACTTATAAGATCCATCTTCATTGATAACATCATTAACACCCAGTCTCCTAAGCTAGCAATGTCTGAATTCTCAGTTCCTCTTTCTCATGATCTGATGAATGTGACCTCTCCAACATCTTTGACCCCAATTTCCCCATATTCACACTTTCGCTAGCTTAGCCCAGGCCCTTACCCTTCTGCCCCAAGGCAACTGCAAACTTCTCTAAGACAGGAAATCTCAGGGACTTACCACACCTACAGCTTTACTCAGCGAAGAGAGGATTAGGTCTTTCCAGGGCAAGTTACAAAATCTTGTGCAGCACTGAGGGGCAGGGATGGTGAAAGCTGTATCGCTACATGATCCTATGATCAGAAAAAGCTGAACATAATCACATGTGGGCTCCCCACAGAGGGGTGGGGGTGCAGTCATCTCTGAGATGGCTAGTGAAGACAAGAATGGCAAGCTCTGACTTGGGGACCTGGCCTGGCTGGGTCTCTGTGTGGTTAGCAGCTGACCTGGCATTTAGAGCAAGGCCATGGTGTTCTCAGAATCTCCCAGAATTCTAATATCTGGTAGGTTCTCTCTTTGACTGTGAGAAAGTGACACCAAAAAAACCCATACATACACACACACACACCCCTCAGAAAACAAAAACTAACTTTAGAATCTTATCTAAGTACAGAGGAAAACAAGGTTACTATGTAAACCACAAAACGCCACATGTCACCTTTCCTAGTTCATATGAGCAACCACTGCTTCCATACCAATTACAGCTTTAGCCTCATTCTAGTCTTCCCTTATCCTAGATATGATTTAAGATACCCAATAAGAGAATTACCTCCTCTTCCAGAGAGCATTCGATCCGGCACAAAGCCCTGCTTCCTTGAGCCCTCTCACAAATCACCTAACACCAGCTCAAATTGCATAAAAAGTCCCCTCCGATGTGGTCTTACTGAGATGGCTCTAAGATCTCCATGATATGCATTCTCCCCTGTTGCAAGGAACAGCTGCCCCAGCTGGCCCAGCTCTAGTTTTGTTTTTGGTAGTCTCTGCAGGGCATGGACTCTGGCATGGGAACTCCACTCCATATTTAACTGAACCAATCAAGCTGTTTCTTTTAAGCAATATTAGAGGCTGAGTAGGCAAAGAGAAGATGGGCGACTCAATGCTGGAAGCCTAAGAAATACAATCATAGTGCACAATAAAGGCCTCTTTTTCTGAGGGAATAAATCTGAAGCTATGTTTAAAGTCAATGGAACTATGTGCTAGTAGTAAAACTGATTTTCATCACAGTTTAAGGTATAATTTTTTTCAACTGAAATATTTTGAATTACAGACCAGGAAATCCCCCCCTTCTTAGTCTTAAATTCTGTACTTTCTCCAAGAGACGGACATGGGTATTCTTGGCTTCCACTTAAGAGAATGGAACTCTCATAGTGGTTTATGAGTCTTGCCCAGCCTTGGCGATGATAATGAGCAAACAGAAAAATGGAATTTTAAGGCCACCAACTTATTTCTGAAGCCAATAGCCCTTATGTTTATTCTGCTTAAACCTCCATGTCCACTTTACCAGAATGTATTACCTTGAGACTCCTCCCTGCAAAGGATTTGGATACTGTCATGTTCTCAGCAAATGTACGAGAATGCCACCAACAATTTGTGGGAAAACTTATGTTTTACTTTACTGACAGTCAGAAAGAAATAGCAGCAGTGCTTAAATAATAATAGTGTACCAAATGTGAAGTTTACTTCTCTTTGTCAGATCTCTGTTGTGTCTAGTGGTAGGCTAGCCACAGATATGGTCTGGGGTCTCCCTCATGAGGTCAAGCTCAGTCAAGTCCAGTTATTCTAGAAAAACAGCACAATGAACCCCTTAGTGGAGAAACAAAAACCATATAAATACCAACTGAAACATTATTTTGTCTAACTGTGCAGCTTCCTAGAGGTTCAGGTGGTAATATGTGACATTTAGGCCTGATAATATAGAGATTGTGGGATGAAAATGTGAGAAGACAGGTCTTAATATTGTAGACACCCTGGACACCCTGAGAAGATATATGATACTTGTGTAGGAAGAGGTAAGAAATAAACTCCCATTAAATGTTGTTTAATGGCAATGGCTATGTCTTCATAGCATCATTCATGGATTCACTAGCAAAATTGCAGGGTTCTGGCAATTTATGAATGGAAAAATTACCTGAGTGGAGAAAACTGCGGCTATAGTCAGAGAAACACCTTAGGACAAGGGTTTCTGAACCTGGTTGAATTTCAGATTCCCTGAGGAGCCTTAAAATCAATCAATTAATTTAATAAATATATTGTGGCAGGTTGAATTATGGCCCCCCAAAGACATCCACTTCCTAATCTCCAAACATGTGATTATGTTACTTTAGGGACTTTGCAGATGTGATTTAATTAAGGATCTTGAGATGGAGAGATTATCCTGGATTACCTGATAGACCCAATGTAATCACAATGTCTTTATCAGAGTAAGGCAGGAAGCAGAGTCAGAAAAGGAGATGAAACTGAAGCAGAGGTCTGACTGATGTATGTGGGGTCATGAGCCGAGGAATGTGGGTAGCTTCTAGAAGCTGGAAAAGGCAAGCGAATGGATTCCTCCCTAGGACTTCCAGAAAAGTCCTACCTATTCATTTAGACTTCTGATCTCCAGAATTATAAGAACTTGAATTTGTTTTTCTCTATGTCACTAAATTTGTGATTTATTACAGAAACACTAGAGAATTAATAGATACACTTTACTATATTCCATGTGGTAAGTCACTAAGGTAACAGGTGTTTATCAACACAAAGTTATAAAATAAAGATACAATGAAAAAAAATCTCCTTCCTCCTCCATTCGACAACTCCCCAGATCTCATCTCCTGAGCTGCCCGAGTTTTCTACAGACACCCAGTGCCTAGTGCTGGTATTTCTAACTCTTTAGTTAACTACTTTTTAAGTTACAGCAGTTAAGTATTAGGTATTAAGGCTTTTTAATTAGCTTACATTGCTTTGCTACCATGCTCTCTCACTGAAAAGGGCAGATTGCACAAATGGCCACAAATCACTCCCCTCTCTTTATCCAGGCCCCTTTGAAAAGTGATTTGCAGTAGTCCCCATTAGGAAGTGGATTTTACTTCCCATATGAACTCTGGACTTGGCCAGGTGACTTGGTGTGGCCAATGGGACAATAGCAAACAGCTCAAGCAGAGGCTGTTGGGAATTTTACCATTATTAGGAACTAGGCCAAGCCTCACCAACCCAGAATGGAACAAATTGCCACCCAACTCACAGAATCATGATAAATAATAACTGTGGATTGAAGCCACCAAGTTTCCATATAATTTATTATAAAATAAAAAATAACTGATCCATTAACTAAAGCTTTCGACACCTTTTCAGGTGCCAAAAGAATTTGATTTCTCTCTCTGGGTCTGAATTTCTGAATGGAATGATGTACAGATAAAATCTCTATCAAGCTGAGGCACCCTATGGTTCAGTTTCAAAAAGCAGTCACATTCAAAGATACAATGGTAAAACAAACAAGCAAATAAATAGGTTGATAAAGTTAAAAGCAACTAAAATATTTTCTGAAGGTCCTTGAGAGAACGCCAAAGGGGAATACACTCATAATGCATTTTAAAACTTAAGATATTTTGTGCCAGGTTTTTTTCTTCCTCCGTATTTCCCACATAAGTCAACTGTCCCCAAATCCAAAGCTCCCTCTTCTCTATTCGAAGGTGTCCAAAATCTTCTTCACATCATGCCCATGCCCCTCACTGGTCGAGTCCATTTCTCCTGCCTCTTCTTTCTAGAGTAATTCCCTGCCTTTTCCAATATAGATTAGCAAGCTGGCAAGCACTTATCTGATTTTGAACTTGTCCATTACTTCATGTCAACTGCATCAAGAACCAAGTTGGAAGGATGGAATAATTGGTAGGAAAGCGGTTATGGCAGTGGGCGCGGGGTGGGCAGAAGCCATGGAAATGCCTGTGAAGAGCCATATACTAATACTATTTCTGCCTCTGTCTCACAAGAACCTGTGGTAAATAAAGACGCTGGCACAATTTACAGTTCAGTTTGAATGAAGTGACTGAGAAGATTATGGCAAATTAATTAAAAAGCCTTCTGAAAAATAAAAGCAATAATATAGAATGAACATTTCGGAGGATCTCAGCTGAACATGGAAACTTGGCGATCGTGGGTGACAGAATAAAATGAGCCATAAATCTTGATGTTGGTAGAGAAACATGTTTATTATTATCAAACATGTTTGGTTATAAATTTTAAGGAACTGGGGCAACTAACTGGGTGGCTCAGTCTATTGAGAATCCCACTTGGGCTCAGGGCCTGATCTCATGGTTTGTGAGTTTGAGCCCTGCATTGGCTCTGTGCTCACAATGTAGAGCATGCTTGGGGTTCTCTCTCTCTCTCTCTCTCTCTCTCTCTCTTCCTCCCCCACTTGCACTCTGTCTCTCACAATAAACTTAAAAAAAATTAATAAAAAAAGGAAATTTAAGGAACTGTGCTAGAAGAACAGAGTAATAGATGTAATTTCTAAGCCACTGGAGTAGGAAAAAATCTAAGACAATTCAGTCAGTCCAGAGCAAAACAAGTACTATTTCAATTAAAACAATATTAATCTTATAAACCAATTCGTGATGCACTGGTATCTTTATAGTTTTCAGGCTTTCATGCAGGCAAATCTTTCAATATCTCCCCAAAAAAGCTTGTAGTTTCTTCCTTGTCATTGTTGCACATTTTCTTTTACATTTATTCTAGGTGTATTATTATATATTGCCATAAATAAGAACATAACCATAGCTTTTGTTATTTTTAGCATTTTTATATTTATTTAAAATAGTAAATTTTCACATTTTACCAACACTTGAGTGAAATTCTTAATGATTCTAAGAGATTTTCACTGTATAAGTGATATCAAAAAATAAATAAATGTTTAAAAAATAATAATTCCTCTTCCTCCACTAGTTATGTCTATTTTTTTTATTTTTAAGTTATTTTTAACGTATATTTTATTTATTTATTTATTTATTTATTTATTTATTTTTGAGACAGAGAGAGACAGAGCATGAACGGGGGAGGGTCAGAGAGAGGGAGACACAGAATCTGAAACAGGATCCAGGCGCTGAGCTGTCAGCACAGAGCCCGACGTGGGACTCGAACTCTCGGACCGCGAGATCATGACCTGAGCCGAAGTCGGCTGCTTAACCGACTGAGCCACCCAGGCGCTCCTAAGTTATTTATTTATTTTTTAAATTTACGTCCAAATTAGTTAGCATATAGTGCAACAATGATTTCAGAAGTAGATTCCTTAGTGCCCCTTACCCATTTAGCCCATCACCCCTTCCACAACGCTTCCAGTAATCCTCAGTTTTTTCTCTATATTTATGAGTCTCTTCTGTTTTGTCCCCCTCCCTGTTTTTATATTATTTTTGTTTCCCTTCCTTTATGTTCATCTGTTTTGTCTCTTAAAGTCCTCATATGAATGAAGTCATATGATTTTTCTTTCTCTGACTAATTTCACTTAGCATAATACCCTCTAGTTCCATCCACGTAGTTGCAAATGGCAAGATTTCATTTGTTTTGATTGCTGAGTAATACTCCATTGTATATATATACCACATCTTCTTTATCCATTCATCCCTCGATGGACATTTCCATACTTTGCTATCCATACATTTCCATCCCTCGATGGGCTCTTCCCATACTTTGGCTATTGTCGATTGTGCTGTTATAAACATGGGGGTGCATGTGTCCATTCGAAACAGCACACCTGTATCCCTTGGATAAACACTTAGTAGTGCAATTGCTGGGTCGTAGGGTAGTTCTATTTTAGTTTTTTGAGGAACCTCCATACTGTTTACCAGAGTGGCTGCACTGGCTTGCATTCCCATATTCCCATATGTCTCTTATTTCTAATTCATATCTTATGAATTTGCCAGAATATTCAGAAGAATGTTATATAGTATTTGAGATGGGACATCCTTTACTTTTCTTGTTTGAAAAATTTAATGGAAATGCCTTCGGTGTTTCATCATCAAACATGATGTTGGTTCTTGGCTAAAGAGAGAAACTACTTATTCAAATTGAGGAATTATCTTTGGTCAAAATTTAAAATAATTTTTCGAAAATTAATAAATACTGAAAAATTAATGAGTATTGAGTAATAAGTATTTAACTTACAACTATTCTTTAAAGCAACTGGAAGAGACTGAAACATAGTTTTAATATAACTTGAGTGTGTCCAATTAAATTAAAATCTTTCACCAGTAGTGCACAATAGGTAGGAAATTTCTCCACCATATGTAGGAAATTTATAATGAACAGTAGTGTGAAAGTACAACAGGAACTTTGCATTCTTGCTCTTTTTCTCTTCATTTAAGCGTAATAACTCAAGTGCATGCCTTTGAATATTATGCTTATTCAATTATTTTTGAGTTTCTGTCACAAATATTTTTTCCCCCTGTAGGTTATAATACATCAAATTTGATTAATGCAGAAAGCTCTGACAGATATTTTAGTGAGTTAATTTGTACCTCTTAAATGTTTGAAATTTATATAGTTAGTTGACATCCTGGCAAGGGCAATAAAATACTGAGAAATAGAAATACAAGCTTGTTCTTAGTCAACGTATGTTTTTTGTATCAGCACCATAAAATTCCACACTTATGAATTTTGTTCTTATGCTGTAATCTTACTGGAAGTAACAAATTGTTGTAATACGGATGTCTCTGAGTTAAAAGTAGCAACCTGAAGACCTAGTTTTGTTTGGTTTGCTTAGCTTTTCTGGT
Organism: Panthera uncia; assembly: GCF_023721935.1. Lineage (NCBI taxonomy): Eukaryota > Metazoa > Chordata > Mammalia > Carnivora > Felidae > Panthera > Panthera uncia. The sequence goes on along the minus strand of NC_064816.1, from coordinate 109,223,023 downwards.
TTCACCTCTAGAAAAGATCCTTAAAACAAATCTCTGTTTCAGTATCTCCATTTGAAGGTTTGCCTCTAATCAGTTTTGTGGAAAATGTGCAGATTCTCTCTACTTTTTAATTCATTGATTCATAGCACTTATCCAACACCTACTATGTGCTCTAAATGGTTGAGATAATTCATGAATAAAACAGAGATCCCCTTTCTAGAGAAGTGTACATGCCTGCAGACATTAAACAGGAAATATACACGTGAATTATGTGGTATGTTAGATTCGATATGTTAAATGATAAGGTGTTGGGGGCAGAGAGGAAGCATAGAGTACAGTATAAAAAAAAGTCCTCAGTATAGCCCTCTCTGGGGTCGGGTTTGAGGAAAGACTTGACAGTGGCAGGGAGTTAGCCATTCCCTTTTTAAGGGAAAAAGGGCTCCAGAAAGAGAGAAGTCAAGTCAATATCCTAAGCCAATATCCTGAGGCAGAATTATGCTGGCTTGATGGGGAAACAGCCAAGAGACCACTAGAGCTGAAATACAGTGAGCGAAGGGAAGACTAGAAGAATCCAGAAAGGTACTGAAGGGTGATTTAGAATCACTGTAAGGATTCTGGCTTTCGTGGTGGCCATAGGAGGGCTTTGGGCAGAAGCTTGACATCATTTAACTTAGATTTATCAACGATCTGTTTGCAGTGCTGAGTGGCCTGTAGGGGGCAAGGGCAGATGCAGTGAGATCTGTTAAAAGTCATTTTAGAATAAAAAAAAAATTACTTTAGTATCTAGTCCACAGGTGATGGTGCTTCTGACCTGGGCGGCAGGGCAAGTGGGAAAAAGTGGTCAGATTCTGGGTTTACTCTGAATGTAGAGTCAACAGGATTTCCTAACCTATTGGATGAGGGTTTTCAGAAAGAAGAGTCAAGGATTCCAAAGGTTTTGCCTGAGCAGATGGAAGGATGGAGGGGGCACCAGCCAAAATGGGGAAGGCTGCCCGTGGAGCACGTTTGCACAGAGGAGTGGAAATCAGAAGTTCAGCGTGGGACTTGCTGAGCTCAAAGTTTCCATGAGACATTTAAGTAGAGATGCCAAGTAAAGGATTGGATATATGTGCATCTAGGGCTAGATTTGTAAACTTGTAATCATCAGCACTTAGAAGATATTCAAAACCTTGTTTCAAATCTTAATGCTATATACTGGATGATGCAAAGAATAACATTCACTTAACAGATGCAGAAATTGTGGCACAAAGTAAAAGTCTGAAAATGCCTAAGCTAACTAGATCCAGGATTCTTTTCTGGCAGGGACAGAGAACACACTTACTTACTGGACTACATTGTGTGTGTGGTCTATGAATCGCCTTATAGTCTAATATTAAAGCGAACATTATAATCAAACATTGTAATCAATACAAATTCGTTACAATAAAACTCTACCCACAATCCCACCCAGAAATCTCCACTGTCTCCATTTTTCACGTTGTCCTTTAGATCTTGTCCATTTATTACAAAGTTACAATTTTAAACCAATATGTTCATGTAACACTGTACAATGTTTTCTACATTATCTTTTAATTTCCTAATTGTTACTTTGATTGCTGCATATTCTGTTGAGTATGTATATTCTGTTGAGATATACCATCATCTCCTTACCTCCAAGCAATATACAAACTTGGCTAAAGTATGTTCTTACGATTATGCAAAAATGACAAATCAGGCTTACGGGGGAAAGACTGAAAGGAAATGTACCAAAGGTATTAGTCCTCCTTGCTGTCAGCCCAGATTCAACATCCTCCAGGAAGTTTTCCTTGGCACTTTAACTGGGTTGAATGCCCTTCCTATTAGCGTCCAGCGCCTCCTACTTCCTGCCACGTTGTAGCGGTGGCCTTTGGGGCTGTCTCCCTCATGCACTGCCAGCTCCATGAGTGAAATGACTGCTGTGTGTTTGTTCATCATTTTGTACCTGCTGCTCAGTAAATCTCTACACCATCACATATGCATAAAAGAATGAACATTGGATTCTACGCTATGAATGGATGGGAGAACAATCAACATCTCAAAATTTGTGCTCCAGTTTCCCAAATTGCCTTTACCATACACATTTTATATTTCAAATGGCTCATACGTGAGTAGAAATATGCAAAAGACAAGTCAGAAGAACTGAAAATCTTAAAGAGATACTTTTCTTTTTCGTTTCTAAAACACAAATAGTATCTGAGGAGCACCAGCAGTGAGTAGAGTATACTATTTCTAGCTTTCTGCTCTGCTGGGACCTTACTTCCTGGCCCTCTTGTGGTGGGGTAGGATAAAGCCATGTTGTTTGTTCTTCCAAAGGAGATGTAAGAAGTAACACATCACTTCCAGATTAGAGTATTGCTGGTGTGAGCCCCTGCAGAGCTTGCTTCCCTTGGGACAGTGTCCAGAATGTTCTAGATTGTGACTTTTCTGTCAGCCAGGTCCCAGAGTGAGAACCACATGAAGGAAAATTCCTAGTCAACTGGAGATGGACATGTTCTACAAGTAAGGAACGAACCTTTGTCATGTGAAGTCACTGAGATTTGGGGATTGCCTGTTATTGAATTACAGTTTAGTCTATCCTGATTGATACTCTGTGAGACAAAGTTGGGTTCATCATACCTTAAAGAGAGACAGCCCTTGAGCTCTAAAACTTGAAAACAGCACAGGGAAATTAACTATCTCTCTAAAGACAGAACAAAATTTAAATGCTGAGATAACAAGAGGAAGTACTTCTACCTAGCAACCACAATACCTACTTGGAAAACCTTACAGCCATCTCTCTTGTGGCTTTTCCTCAGGGCTAGTTAGACCGACAGTTTTGCTTAATAGGTTAGTAACTGGATGCAGTTCTTAAATGTAACACTGGGGCCTTCTGGACTTTTCCTACGTTAAGTCCAGAAGCTATCGTATTGACAAAAATAGAACATGGCCCATCAGATTACCTGAGCATTTTTTTCAGCCCTAAATGCCAGTAGCTAGATTGATACTCATCACTTTCTGAAGTACAGGCAGTAAAACTGAGAGTTATAAATGTCAGTTTTGATGTGTGTTTTACTACCTCTGATGGTTCCCAGGGGAGGAAACCAGCAGGCTCTTAATATGGAAGTTCCTTACCTTACCTGAGGCCCTATAAGGACCTGCATTAATTAGTAGCTTTTGGAGAATTTTTAGGGGAGAGCAGCTACAAGATCATGGTGAAGTTCCAGGCTTAGTGTCAAAAGAGCTGGGTCCGAGCATCAGCTCTGTCCCTCTGACTTACGATACCAGAGGAACCAACTTCGAGGACTTTGGCAAATATCTTAACCTGTAACGTCTCATTGATAAAATGTCAGATTATGAGGATTCTTGTGAAAAGTTCATGAGATAAGGCATATGAGAACTTAGAGCTATCTAGGCTCAGAAAGATTAACTTCTTCACTCCTCAGGTTTATTCTATTGATCCTGTCCCTGACCGAGATGGGCAGCTGTCAGAGATGCGTTCAGAGACAGCTCAAGGCTAAATTCATTGTTTAAAATCCCAAAGGATGAGTATTGAGGAGCGGCCATTTTGGGTGTTGGCTGAGGGGTCTCTCCTATAAATAAATGGAAAGAGTCTATCATGTAATTGGCCATTGGTATTCATGGCCCAGCCTCACACCATGAACTCTGGTGATTTCTATCATTCTGGGCATTTTGGGTAAATTCTCATCAGCACATTTGGTCTCTGAGAGGAAGTGGCCCACAGCCTTCCGGGTCTTACTGCTTGGCACCTGCGGATAATACAGAGTCCTTCTCACAACAGAGCCCTTCTGCAGCACGAATGCTCAGAAGCACGGTGCTGATGTTTTAGCCGAGATTCCTGGCTCTACCTGACAACGGTGTGCCTGAGGAATCGTCATTCAGCTCTCATCTTAAGTTCTGACATTCACTGAGCTAGGCCAACTTGTAGTGGAGCCTTACATTTGAAACAGAATTCATTTCAAAGAACTGACTTGGAACTAGCCTCTTAGTACTGGCTCCAATCAAGCAGTTCCCAAGCATAGGTGATGAGTATAGGTCTTGAGTATGTACTTCAGATCTTCATAATTTAGTATTTTTAGATACTCTGCGAGATTATCTAAGAAGAGAAATGATAGGAAAGAGATTGTATTTTATTTCATGCGCCTCCATAACTCTTGTCCTTAGACTTTATTGGATTCAGTGGCAAAAACATCTCTCCAAGAAATTTTTGTTTAGTCTTCTTTTACATTTGCTTCACCTAAAAATCCCTATTCAAATACATTCAAGAAGAGGATTTATTTCAGGTTTCCTTCGTGCGTGTGGGTCAAGTAAGGAGAATATAATTTGGAATTCTCAAAGTGCTTCGATACAAAAGTCTAGCACTTAAAAGAGAGTTTGCATTTTTTAACAATGGAGTATACACTATTTTCTCTCTCTTTGACTTTGAGGTCCCCAGTCAATTCAGGGAGCATTTTCTTCCCACATTTATTGAACACTTACTACTTGTTAAGTACTTCGCATATGCCATCATATTCAAGACTCCCTAACAGCTCTGGGAGGTAGGTACTTTATCCTCATTCTACTGGCAAAAAAGTAGATCAGGGAGATTAGTGTCTAGAGTCACTTAGTTGGTAAATAGCATAGTCTAGGTTTGAACTCTGGGTATCTCACACCTGAGTTGGAGTTACTGTCTCTCAGTGGCAGTGATAAAAGATAGATTTGCAAGTCCTGAGAAATGGATTTGAGTCATTTTTCAGGAATGAATGGAGAGGAGAAAAGGAGTTCTAAGAAGGCAGTGGGATAAAAAACCTTGGGAATGGTTTGAGGCATCCTTGTACACATCAGAGGACACAAGGAACTGATTTGGATACTGGAATTACCCTCTATGGAAATTCTTCTTTCCAGAAACGTGGAACTGCCCACCAATGGGGAATGGTTAAATGAAGGCTGGTTTATTCATACAGCAGAATCCTTTATAGCCCTTAACAAGCCAGAGGCTCAATATATAATGTCTGTGTGCCATCCAGTAGTCTCTTTCCTCTCCTACCAAAAGGGGAAAAATAATCATACCTAAGTGTTAGGGATATTGTGAGAATTAATACAGTAACTCCTGTAAAATGTTTCAGAGTGTGCCCAGCACATGGTAAGCACTCAGGAGCAGGTACTTTTAGTATATACATGACATGAAAAGATGTCCATAATATTTGACCTATAAAGAGGAGAGGCTAGGGGTGCCTTGGGTGGCTCAGTCGGTTGGGCCTCCAACTTCAGCTCAAGTCATGATCTCACAGTTTGTGAGATCAAGCCTGGCATCGGGCTCTGTGCTGACAGCTCAGTGCCTGGAGCCTGCTTCAGATTCTGTGTCTCCCTACCTCTCTGACCTTCCCCAGCTCACGCTCTGTCTCTTTCTCTCTAATAAATAAATAAACTTCAAAAAATTAAAAAAAAAAGAGGAGAGGCTATGAAACAGTGTGTCCAATGTGATTCTATTTTTGTAAATACATACATGTGTGTATGAAATATGTGAAAGCATACACACCATAATACTAAGAGTGTTAATCTCTAATCTCTGTGATTGTGAGAGTATTATTTTCTTACAAATATAGTATATAAGCATATAAATATATATGCACATATACACATATATATATATATGAGTATATAAATATATATAGTGAGCCCCTTTGTCTATTTCACTCTCCCCTCACCCTGGGTGATTTTTATAATCAGAAAAAAAGTTGGTTTCCATTTTGGTAAAAAATAAAACAAAAATAAACAACTCTCTGGGAGAAAAAAAAGATACCCTATGATTCCAGTTTCATCTCTGGCTTCTGAGTTCGAAGTCAAGTTAGTGAAGACACAGATGACAAGACATAAGTCTCAGTTCTGTCATCTTAGCCAAGTCATTTAACCTGGGTTTCAGGTCCTTGTAGGATTATTGTAGAAAAAGAAATGAGCGAATATGTGAAAGCACCTGAGCCCGCACCGGGGGCTATCACTCATTGTTTCTTTTGCAGGCTTTAGAAGGAGCATTTTGTTTGTAGGGCTTACGACCATGACAACCAGAGTTTTGCAACAATAATGAGAAAATCCTGTCCAAACCTCAATGGCTCTTCGTTATGTTACACAAACTGCATGTGCAAGAATCTCAGTATTTAAAAAATCCTCTTCTAAATGAATATTATCTCCATCTACTGAGATGACTACAGGACACTGAGTGCCCACACCCATGGCATCTTTATGAGGAAATGAACCACGGATTCTCCACACCCCACTCATGTGTTCCAAAGTCTCCTCTGTACCATTTACAATATGTATCATTCAGCACACTATTCACCATTAAAACCACAGGACACAGATTTGGAATAGGAATGTAGGACAGAAGTAGCCAAGAAAATGGTCTCTTTCTCCTTGTTTCTCTCTCTGTGCAAGAGCTTGTCCCAAAGTCTCTATTGATTATAAGATTTTAATGCCCCAAGACATCTCAAAAAAATAAATCTTCCTTTATAACCAAACATAAATGTCACAATGGAAAAAATGAGTGTGAGAGTGTACAGACGGGCAAAAGTTCAAATTGTTAGTCCTTTGGTGGTTTTAACTCAAAATGATTAAAGCCTTAGGCTTCTCAATCTTGAGTCGTGACTTTTATTTTGGTCAACTCCTACATGCAAAAAGTAATATAATTTAGATAGATATTTTATTTAAAATTCAACTATAGCAATAAATTTATATATTTCAAATCTGCTAGGCTAAAAGCTGACTGCCCTCTGGTGGGCTGTTACTAAAATATTTAGCACCTCTTCAACTGAATTGCTTTATTTGATACCGCACAGTGCCACAGGATCATTTGACCATTTAGTTCATCAAATAAAAACATTAATTGGGCACAGGAGAAAACTTTAAAAAGTTAAAGACGCTTTATTCATATAAAAGCATATGATAACTTGAGTTGAGCTAATTTCTAATTTTTAAATCGGTTTTAAGTGCCAATTGATTTCAGTTTCAAGCTTCCGTTAAAGTGGTGGGAGCAAAGCACACAATTTTTGCAATTCCATTTTCATTTGTGGCATATCCGCCTTTCGGTATGTATACTCTTTTTCAGCTGTTAAGCAATGGAAAAAATAAAGTGTTTACCACACGTGGGTTCTGTTTCCTGTTGCTGCTTAAGTGTAATTTTACTGTTTGAAAGAAAAAAGGGATAGAAATGAGATAATTGTATTCTTGACCAAAAAAAAAAAAAAAAAAAAGATTATATTGGTTCAGGGAAAAAAAAGGGCTAAAAATACCATATCAATGAGTAAGAGCTGGGATGGTTATACACAGAAAAACATATTTAGGGAGTATTGATAAGACATTTTGGAATTAAAAAAAAAATTCTAATGCTTTCAATCTTGTCATACGACAGGATCTCATTCTCCTCTGTTTGCAATTCCCCCCTAATACATAAGCTCCAGTGAGCCGACATGTCAGGCATGCCAACTAACTGAATTTTTTAGTCTTCATCTAGCTATTTGGATTGTATATATTAACAACCTCTGAGGCATCACTAGCCTCATTTTGTCAGACATTATCACTAGCTGAGAATTCCAACTCACATTTTAAATTATTTCCTCAGCACATATCTCATACTTATGCAAGCAAATCGTGTGAATAGTATTCAAATTCACATTAACAGAGTTATTTCAAAAAGATAAAGACTGGGCATATAAAAGTCAGGAATCAGCAAACTACTTAAAAAAAAAAACTCTTAGAGTTTCTGTAAGGAAAATGAAAAAGAGCACTGAGCAATTAATCTGGTCAATTTCATCAATATTTATAAATATCTGGAAAATTCAATTTAACACCCCCCTCACTTTTCTTGGTAACACTTCCTTGACAATGACATAAAGATTAATTTATTAACTCTCAATTTCATTTCACATTTGCAAATGGAATCTTAAAGAAGAAAACCCTCCCTTTGTAACAACGGAATTGAAGTTGCAGTCAAATTAGTACGTTAGGTTAATTTTGTGATTGCAAATACTCAGGTTTAAGACAAGCTAGAGGAATATTTAAATACATGCAGAGCCCCCAAATTCAGCCTCTCAGGCAGAAGACATTTGAAACATGCCACAGAAACTAGAGTGTATTTCTCCAAAATAGTCAAGAAAATCACACAATTTAGCATGTTACCTGCAAGTATTTTGGTGCATGTTAACATTTTTTAGATTTGCTTTTGAACTAATTAAAGTATGAAATGGACTGAAAGTGTAAAGATGCCACTTTGGTGAGATTTGCCCCCCCCCCCCCCCCATCCAATACGTAGTAAATGGAAATATACAAGTGGTGAATGCCCATCAGTGAATTACTGCTTTAAAATTATAATAAAATTTGCTGTTTTACAAAGGCTTAGTTTAAAAGCGGTAATGGCAAACCAGGCTATCCATTTTCTCCTCGCCCTGCAGAGACAGCACTGGAGCTAAAGGCTGTTGCCAGAGGTTTTGCTTTCTGTCCCCCTCCCCTTCGACACCCCCAGCCCACCCCTTCAGCCTGAGGGAATTAGAAATCTCCGTGTTCAGTTGAGCTGTTGTTACAGTTTTGCATTTAAAAATTATTTAAATTATAGATCCCGGGGCATTGAGATCGTTGTTCATGCCAAGTTTTCAGTTCGGTTTCAGAAACATTTGAACGGAAATACATGCCTGTGTAGGTGAATCTCTGTCTACACAGGGTAAAAAAAGTCGTCTTATCTAGCATTTCCAGGTACATAGGAATTGAATAATTAATGTGTTTGTGTAAATATATATAATCCTGCAGTTGCCTCTGAACTTGCAATAGTCTACATTCTATCAGTGCCCATTAAATCAATATCTGTATAGTTTAAAATGTGATTTTTACATCACAAATGTGTACCGGCTAATGGCAGCTTTGCGACTTCTGATCCGAAAGCTGGTTTTATCCTCCACGGCACATTCCTTTTTCCATCAACAGAGGGCACTCTGTCGTTTGCCAAGGAACCCAGCTATGCAAGGGGCCTAGGGCTGGGAGAGCAGCATCTGACAGATGAGGTTCGCGCAGAGTTTGTTCCAATAACAGGCAGAAGCTCTTCCAACTGGTCAGCGTGTAATTTATTAGAAATGCTACTGATCATTGAAACAACATACCTGAATGAAAGAGAACCCCGTGATTTACAAAAGCCGACTGCAAGTGACTTTTAAGTCAGGGGTGTGTTATTATTTGAGCATCACCCAAATGGTTAGTATTAGAAATCATCATATGCATAAAACTCAGATGCATGCTCAAATCCAAGCTCACCTTGTAGAGAGAGTGACAGCTTTATTTATGTTGTCTGCCCTCGCGCCGGGTGCAGGAGTGTCTTTAGTGTGCCTGCTTCAGTACAACTTAAATATCTTATAGCTGTTTTATATTTGATCCAAGAAAAATGAAATAATTCCTCATATGGTAATCCATCTGGGTCATAATTGACACATTAGAGAGGGTCTAGCTTTTTTTCTCTGCCACAGGTTATAGAGAAAATTTCAGCTGCGGGCGCTATTAATTTTTCACCAGTCAAAGGCACTAAATTTAAACTGAAAACTTGAAAGAATGAAAAAAGATGCACTTCAAGAAAATTAGATTTTCTCAGGCTATTTGTCCAAGATCTACATTTACTGATATGTAATTTATTAGACACTTCAACACAACGAAGTAATCATAACCAGGTAGTACAAGGATTGCATTTTACTCTCTGTGGCAGACAAGTTTTTACAAATGTCCTAAAGCCATTGGAAAAGCAACAGTGAGAAATCCTAATCGACACCAAAATCAACATATTTGACAGAAGCGTGTGCATTATTATGGCCCATTATTTTAAATGAGAGTATTCTATCTCAAGAACTGGAATGATACCACAAATAATAGAATAAATGGGAATGTACAAGTCAAACAGCGTGACAGAAACTGCTCAGACTTAGAAAAAAAAAAGAGCTTTTTAGGATACAGATGTGTTCTAAAAATCCTCTTAGGAGAAAATGTGCGCCATTATCACAGAAGGAAAGAAATGCAACGTTTTCTTGTGTCAAATGTATGTTTATGTAATATTAAGGAAGACGAAGCAAATATTTAAAAGCTAGGATACCGCATACGGCTGACAATAATTCCTTTATCGTCTACCCGACCAGAAGATAAGTGCCATTTTCCTTCTTTTGCAAATATATTTGCCAGCAGCTGTTTCAACATTTATAAAGACCATTTCCACTGATTGCCAAATAACCATAAATTCATTTATGCATATTTTTGCGTTGGAGGCATAAAAATAATTACATGTCTGATTAAATCCACTTATGCCTTCATGTCTTACTAAATCTATAATAGATATGAATTGTTACAATGTATTACATCAAAGTGCATAAATAATACAATGCAGATGTAGAGTCCGGCTCTCCCGCAACAGAACAATAATTCACACAAACACAGTTGGGACACATTATTAAAAATAATTTATTGTAGAAATTGTTATGGAATGTCTGACACATAAAAGTAGGACTTCAGCTACACGACTGGAAAAACTGTCCTTGCTTATCATTGCTTCACTCTCCTGAAATACATACTAAATAATTATTGTGGTGAGCTTGTCGTTAGAATAATTAAACTGAAAACTCCATTTTTTAATATGCAAACTATGGGACACTATATATATATATACATATATATGCATATATGTATATATATATACACGTATATATGTGTGTATATATATATATACACGTATATATGTATATATATATACACACACACACACACACTTCTGACTTTGCTATATTCTTGAGGTATGTAAGTTGCTCCTCCCACCCCCATCCCATCACTCCATCCGCCCCCACCCACCTCCTCTGCCACTTGGAACCAAGGTAATTTAAATGATTACAGTATTTGGAGAAAGGCTCTAAGGGACTGTTCAAAGTTAAGAATCTCAACGCTTAGAAACAACAGTTTGGTTCCACTCTTCACTCCCTGCAATAGAGCTGGCATTTTGCTTTCTTTTGATTGAGACTCAGCTTATAATAACTTTAATCACATAATATTTAACCATATTTGTTATACCACAACACTTGGTAACACTTCATTTTGAGTGTCCCAGCATTATTAATTCATTTGGTATTCATTGTAATAACACAGATCATAATGAACTCATTTGGTATTCATGTGGATGTCATAAGTACTTCCATAGGAATTGTACTGCATTGCAGCATTAATTAAACACACTCCCTAATTTCCTCAGGAAAACAGGAATATACTGTATTTCTTAAGTACCAGGTCTTTCAAGAGCACACACACCAGGCTGTTTTATCAAGTCATACATAGAATCATCTGCGTATGCCTTTACGAACACACCAAAATCACTGTCTAGATTTTTGCAGATCATGATATATTTTCTTACTATCAGCATCTCACGAATGTAGAGAGAAGTAGTATTTACAATTGCATTTCTCATGCAAAGAAGAAAACAACCCTACATTAATTTCTAGAATCTCAAGCATAGATAACGTCTCTCTTTAAAAACAAATACACAAATAACAAATACCCAGAGAATGAAAGCCATCTGAACAGTGGGAGCTTTGCTCATATTCTTCCCCCCCCCCCCCCCGACTTTCCCAGATCCCAGAGATGCCCATGACTCTGTGGCCTTGGCTCCTTATATCCGCTATTGTGTATGCCACTTGTGTGATGTCATTTACTCAACCAGGAAAAAATACCAGCCCTCATCAGCATCCTGAGATGGCAAACGAAGTGCCTTATAAAAGATAGTATGGAACCGTTTTAAAGAGAGATCTTCTAAGATTTACTAACCTTCCATCACATCAAGCCAGTGATACAGGCTTTTAATATGTTCATAAGAGGAGCTGATCCTCAATCCCTTTTCTGCCAGCAGAGGCCAATCACATTTCTCAGTCCCATCTTACCCCTTATATGAAAGAAAAATGATACCAGGTTTGAGATAAGGCAAGATTCTGTCATGAGTTTCAGCTTGAAGCACCGGGGGGTTCCTCAGTTAATATGAGGGACTTTTTGTTTACTTGATTTTTGCTTGTTTTTTGGCATACCACTTTATCTGGTAACTGAAATCAGGTAGCAGCATTAGGAAGTAAACCCATAGACGGAACTACATTTCCCCCACTTGATTGTGCGTTTCAAGGTGGAGTAGGAAGGGTGGTAAGGATTATTCAACACTCCTCAAAATGGGGATCTTTAAATACCACTTAAACCTCTGCATTATTTGTTCATTATTTCTCAGGTGCGATATGGATAGACAAACATCGCTTCCAGTATGATGGCTTCTCCAGGGAAATACTTTCTCTCAATCCTATAAAAGACTTGGAACAGTTCTAATCCTTTCTGTAAGAATTATAATTTTAAAAATATTTAAAAATAACACGAGTATTGCACTCTTCCAAAACAGAAAAGGGGAAGTAGGAGACTGCAGTTTATGAAGACATCTATTTTTTCAGTACCTTTAGACATAATGCAGTTATTTTCACTGAAACCCCATGCACTGAGGAGAGAGAACTCCCTTCACAATTCTAATGCAGTAGAGGAGACAGATCTGGTTTTTTCTCTTATGGTTTGTAACTCCTGTTACCTTTAATAGGAACTGTACATCAAGGCGTGGAGAGAGAACGCCATTCCTGTTCTGTAGCTGGGAGAATTACGGACTGTTCAGAATCTCCCTGACACCTGGGTACAATGGGACAGGTTAAAAATGTTGCCTCCTGTGAATTCTAGGCTTTTGTTCAACATTCAAGGCAGACCTTTCAGACACGAAAAGTACTTCAAAGGTATGCATTTATTTTTGTGTTTGTTTTTTTGTTTTTTCCAGGTTCCCGGTCCTTTCCCTGAGAATAGTTGGTATTGATCTTTGCACTGAAATATTTTTAGTATGCCAGTGCCACTTACCTCGATGCTCCCTGTTTAATAGTGGCAGATTCTGTTTTGCCACTGGTGGCAAACAGTTTAATTAGGAACACAAAATTGCTGCCTGCTTTATTCCCCCCCCCCCCCCCCGCCTGCCAACAAATGTCTGCTTTTCGTCTAAGAATAAGAAACTACCACTATAAAAATCTCTTTCTTTGAGCTGTCTCTAATGAAACTTCCTGATTCCACTTGTTTTACCAAGCTTTCTCTGCAACAATTTATTCTTTCTTTCTAAACAGACCTTTAGGTATGCGAGGCCGTTTGTAAATTATATGGTGCTGGCAATATCATGAAATATCATGACTGCAGTTTATAAGCAGATGAAGGGGGATGAGTTGTAACAAGAATAAATTACACAAAATACATTGGGGGAGGAATGGGAGAGCACTGGTGCCAGCAAAATTATTAAACTTTAGAGCGGTACTTAATGAGGACACTAAATTAAGTGACCTTACGAATGGATGGACATAGCAAATGGGATTCTCAGGGAATTATCTTCCATTATCTTACAAAGAAATGAGGGGACACAGTATCACAGGCCAAGATCAGAAAAGTACAGGTGAACCGAATATTAGCAAATAAGCAGTTCACTGAGAACAACTATCCCCTTAGAATCATCCCGAATGCACTACATAAATTCACATGCTGGTGAAAAGAATGTGATTTATGGTTTGGGGCCATACATTTTATACCCAATTTTGCCTTTTGACAAATATGTCTGGCCAGAAGCATAAAAGCGTGTGTTATCTCTGTAATTAATATAAAGTTATGAAGGCTATTGGGAACTAGACTATCAGTCATGTGCTAGAGAGTCCCCTCTCTACCTATTTACTCTGTTGGTGAAATGGAATGTTCATTCTGACTGATCTACGGAAACTAAGTGAGGAATCACTAATACATGGGTGAATATAAATTAGAAAATACAGTCATATGTGTTTGAATACGTGTTGTGTATGCATTTTGCTCATGGGTGCTTTTTTTTTTTGAGGTAGAATTAACGTTCAGTAAAGTGCACAAATCTTACATGCTCAGCTCAACGAATTTTTGCACATGCATACTACCTTGTGATCACTACCCGGACCAATATTTTCATTACCCTAGAAAGTTCCTTCCTGCTCCTATCCAGTCCATGCTCCCCCAGAGCCAAGCACTCTTCTGACTTCTGTCACCACAGATGAGTTTAGAACGTTCTTGAACTTATATGAAACCATGGATATATACTCTTTTGTGCTTGGGATCTTTTACACTTAATACAATTTTTTGCTTTGTCACCATCCTCCATTATTAAGGATTGAGAGGGTTGGGAAAAATAGGATAAGTAACCCTGAAAGCATCCAACAGCTTCCTTTCCCCTTCTCCTCCTCCTCCTCCTCCTCCTCCTCCTTCTTCTTCTTCTTCTTCTTTTTTTTTTTTTTTTCCAGTTCTGTTCTGTTCTATGTCATTAAAGCTCAGAGGGTAGGAGTGTGGGCTCAGTCTTGTCTCCAGCTTGGAATTTTAGCTCCTTCACTAACTTATGTGAACTTGGGGAACTTAAAACCTCTGTGTCTTAGTTTTCTAATTAGAAAAATGAGATTGTGGTAGTTGTCAGATCTAAAATAACCTATATCAAGTGTTCACTATTGTTTCCTTCCATTCAATGATAATATTAAGATCAGTCTAAGATATTCTTTTTTTAAAATGTTTATTTTTGAGAGAGAGAGAGAGAGAGAGAGAGAGACTGAGTGTGAGCAGAGGAGAGGTAGAGAGAGGGAAGACACAGAATCTGAAGCAGTGAGTCAGCACAGAGCCCGACACGGGGCTCAAACTCACAAATTGCGAGATTATGACCTGAGCCAAAGTTGGATGCTTAACTGACTGAGCCACCCAGGCGCCCTAAGCCAAGAATATCCTAAGTAAAAAAAAAGAAGGGCTCTTTGTTGGGCTGCTCAGGAGGACAACATGCAGAAGGATCAAGACTCCTGGGTTCTAAAAACAGTGGTTCCATGTAGAAAAAAAAAAATCAGCCCCAAACTGCCTTATCACATCCCAATAGGGCAAATAAAGTTGCTGATATGAGTTCTTTCCTTGGTACATCTGTGTCATTACTGGTAATTTTTGAATAAAGGAAACGCTATTGGTAAAAATATATTTATGTGGATTTCACAATTACCAATGCATATTTGAGACAACCGCTGGTAAGAATTGATAGATTTTAGAACTAGAAGGAAACTTAAAAAACGATTCAGTTTATTCTCATTTAAAGATGAGGAAACTGAGGGAAGTCAGGGGATTTACTTAAGGTCAATGAAAAAGTCAAGAATTCTGCCTCATAGCCCTGGGCAATGGTTCTCGAAGCCCCCAAAGCATCAGCTACCTGTCACCTAATGCTGATGTAACATGTGAGAGATGCACATTTTCAGGCCACACCCAAGGCCTGCTAAATCAGAAACTCTGGGGATAGCTCCACCTCCACCCCCTGCAGTCTATGCTCGAGCTTGCCCTCCAGGTGGCTTTTACCTACTGACACTGGAACCTCACACTAGTGCCTTGTATTGTCGGCGGACTAGCACAATCTACCTCATCTGGAAGCTGGTTAGAAATGCAGACTCTCAGACCCTAGATCTACTGAATTCTACACTTTAAGATGCCCAGATGATATGTATCCCAATTAAATCTAGGTAGCATTGATCTACATTAGCAGCCAAGGTCTACCAGGATCTTTGCTGTTTAATACCATCAGAGCCCAACGACCCCAAGCCCCTTCCAGAGGATAAGCCAAAACAACTATATTAATACTAAAAATTAGTGAGTTCCTCCTATGTGCCAGATCCTGTGCTAAGCTAACCTTTGTGGAGACATTTATACTTCTAAATCCTTTAATACAGAAATAATTATCTCCTTACTAAAAGGAAAATAGTCTTAAAAAAATTTTTTTTAAATATTTATTTATTTTCAAGAGACAGAGAGTGAGTGGGGGAGGGGCAGAGAGGGAGGGAGACAGAACCTGAAGCAGGCTCCAGGCTCTGAGCTGTCAGCCCAGAGTCCCACATGGGACTTGAGCCCATGAGATCATGTCCTGAACTGAAGTCAGACGCTTAAATGACTGAGCCATCCAGGTGCCCTAAAGGAAAATAGACTTAAGAGTTCTTCCTCACCCAAGGCATACCATTAGTAGATGGAGGAAGTGAGGTAAAATCTTGGCTCTTCTGGACCTGTTCCATGACTCTCTTCTCCCGAGACTAAGCACTATGGTAACTACCTAAACTGGGATCTATTTATATGCTTTTTTTTTTTAGAGAGAGAGAGAGAGCCTGTGAGCTCATGTGTGCGTGAGCAGGGTGAGGGACCGAGGGAGGAAAGGAAGGAGAGAGGGAGGAGGGAGAGAGAGAAGGGAGAGAGAGACAGAGAAAGAGGGAGAGAAAGAGAGAGAGAGAGAGAGAGAGAGAGAGAGAGAGAGAGACTCCTAAGCAGGCCCCATGCTCAGCGCAGAGCCTGATGCAGGGCTGGATCCCATGACCCTAGGATCATGATCTGAGCCAAAATCAAGAGTTGGGATGCTCAACCCACTGAGGCACCCAGACACCCCCATTTATCTGCTCTTAAACCAGTTTTAATTTACAGAAATTATAAAAAAGTCTAAAGGCATCCATGGATATGATATCTTGAGTATTACCATTGATAATTTTTTAAAGTTTTTTATTTAAGTAATTGCTACACCGAATGTGAAGCTTGAACTCACAACCCCGAGATCAAAAGTCACACACTCCTCCAACTGACCCACTCAGGTGTCCCACCAGTGATAATTTTTTTAAGTTTATTTATTTATTTTGAGAGGGTGTGAGCAGGGGAGGAGCAGAGGCAGGGAGACAGAGAATCCCAGTCTCCATGACACCAGCACACAGTCCTACAGTGGGCTGGATCCCACAAACCTGGGGATCATGACCCAAGCAGAAACCGAATGTTGGACACCACCCAGGTGCCCCAGCCTTTATAATTTTTAGGAGGTTAATGACAGCACTAGGGCAATAGGCCAGGCCAATGCTTGCTTAAAATATAGTGAAGAACTATTCAATGCACCCTCCACTGCAGTCTGTCATATACCAATATTTTCACAACACACAATAAAATGAATAGAAAAAAGTTTAAAAGACCCAAAAAATGCAAGGCAACTTTCTAAAAGATTCAATAGATGTAACATTATACTGTTAAGTTGCTATAAAAATTTCTGAATGCTTATTCTCCATAGCTGTACTTACAGTGTCGTAGACCAGTAATAAACAGTTTGCAGACTGGTATTGCTCTGGAAGTACACTTCGAGGAGCAAGAAAGCAGACAATCTATAAGATAAAATCAAGCTATAGCTCAGGCCAGTTTTAAATAGCACAAAATAGGTTAAGTGGATTCTATGACTCCATTATTTCCATTCCTAGAAAGGTGTGGAAAGCCATTAATACTTTCTCCTAAGCCAGCTTTAGTAGCATTTCCTTTTTTGGAGCATTCATTCATTCATCCAACCAACACCTAGTGATAACTAATTATGTGCCCGATTCTTGGATTCAAACAACTAATTAAGACATAATCCCTACTTTTTGACACTCACATAGTGGTAGTGATAGTAATTTCCTGTCTGTACATTGAGTTTTTATCTCTCTATCCATACATCTATATCCTTCCTCTTAAAAACAACAACAACAAAAAGAATTTGAAGTGACTTACTTCATCATATAACGAGATAAAGAAAAAAAAACAATAAAAGTTTTATATTGTATAGCATTTTATTAGTATCTCATTCCAATCTTGCCTCCTCATACTTGAGATCATGACCTGAGCCGAAATAAGAGTCTGATGCTTAACCACCTGAGCCACCCAGGCACCCTAACTGCGTCCATTTGAAAGATGAGAAAGGAGGGACTGCCTTTTGTGCTCAAAACCATACAAGGGAAAACAGGAAATCAAATTTAGTTTCATTGCCTCTAAACCCAGGGCTCTGTTGACTGTGCCCTAGCCAGGGGTGATTTTCTCCTCCAGTCCTTCATCCATTGTAATCATTGGCTTTCTTTTGAATACCTGTCCATTCCCAAGCATCATGACCTCATGGCCCTCCTCAAACCATTTGCCTTAAATGCTTTCTGTATGTTTCTATTGCCTTCAGTTTATGATTAAAAAAAAACAAACAAAACTTTTACCTGTGCTTCTATCTACATTTCTATAGAGCTAAGGGTCCTTCCTTTCTTTCAAATTCCTATTTCAAACTGGTCTGTATCCTAGTCACTCCTGAGTTTACTCGATGTTGGATGATAGCTGTATTTACTGGTATCCAAAGACCAGTTGTTTTCTTTCTATCTGGGGGAAGACCTAGTTAAGATGGTGAGATAGGGTAAGTCTTCATTACTTCTCTCTTGGTGCTGTGTTTTTATCCCCAAATCAGTGGCCTATGCATGAATACTTTTGTCTTCCTTCCTTTAGTAAAACAGTCTCTCAGAGCATTTATTCATGTAAAGGTGTAATGGCGGCTAGGAACACAAAGCATCAACCACCAAGAGGCATGTATGCATTTTGTTTTCTTCGCTATTGTATTGCCATAGCTCAACATCCTGCCTCTCAGGTGGTAAGTGCTCAGTAAGTATTTACTGAATGAATGTTAAATGAATTTGTAATTTGGTAGAATGAAACCTTTTTTTTCCCCCCTAAAGGACTGACAGAAACCAAAACGTGAGCTTCCATCATTGGCCTGGCACCGTGTTCAGGGCTCCCATGCTTTTTATTTAATTCATGCCTACCTCATTTATCTCCTTGCCTCTGGTCTGCCAATCTACGTCTGCACATCTGTCTGAACGATGGCTCTATAATTCATATCTGATTATGCCACTTCTTTGCCTTAAATGCTTTCTGTATGTTTCTACTGCCTTCAGTTTATAATCAAAAAAACTTCATCAGGTGATATTCAAGGCAGTGGCAGGAGAAGAAAAAAGTGACCAAATACAAGGTTATTTAGAGGATGCAATTGATAGGAATTGGGATCCAATTGGATGAGAGATGACTGGATGTTAAAGATCAAGCTGGTGAGGAAGGTACTAGAACAAGCCACATTGAGAAAAGCCCACTGATATCTGTGGCTTTGTTTTCCCACCCCCATCTGCCTTCTCTCAAAATCCACAAAGTCCAGAGAGACTCCTTTAGATTCATCTTTCTGCATAATAAGGAAGTCAGAGATGATAAAACACAATTGTAAGACCTTAGTTTTAAGTGTATATATTTTGAAGGTTGCTACCTTTCCCACGTTAGTTTAAAATATCTGCGTTTCCCATTGTGAGAGCACAACCGTTAAAACTACATGCACTAAATACTTATTTTCTTTGTAGGAAGAGGATTGGATGGGGAGACAAAGTTATTTAGATGACATCTCACTTATTGGTGAATGTTGGTTGTGAACAAAACCTTGGAACAAAACGGGTGGTGGAAGGCTATCAAGAATAGAGGAAAAGTCTTGGAGGAATGTCTGGGGCCAAGTAAAAGGCATCGAGAAGCAGAAATTGTGGAGAGTAA
This sequence comes from Panthera uncia, assembly GCF_023721935.1. NCBI lineage: Eukaryota > Metazoa > Chordata > Mammalia > Carnivora > Felidae > Panthera > Panthera uncia. The sequence goes on along the minus strand of NC_064816.1, from coordinate 109,203,577 downwards.
TGGCATAAGATCCGGCACCCAAACCAGCTAGGTCCTCTCTACCATTTATTTATTAGCTGGGTGATCTTGAATAAGTTGCTTAACCTCTTTGTTACAGTGATAAGATGAGAATTATAACAACACCTACTCATAGATATGTAAGTTAAATAAGATTTTTCTCAACACAATGGTTAGCCTCCCCAAATGCCCAATAAGTATTAACTATTATTATGACAATTACATGGCTTAACAGTAGAAAAGCCACAGCTATCTCTATGAGGCCATATGAACATATGAGCAGGGTTACTTACACTTCCAAAATGTTCTGCCATCTAGAAACACCTATCTTCCAAGGTTCCCACATGGGATTGGTGTTCAATCTGATTTTTGCCTTAAAATGATATAGCAAAGAGAAAATAGAAATAGCTAATATCCTTTCCAAAGAGCAGAAAAAGCCTTTTCACCCCTGTTAGAATAATCAATCAAAAGAAGAACAGATTTCAGGGACAGTGAGAAACCAGAATTAATTTATGAACTGTGCTTTTGAAAGCTCTGTCACAGAATGGGGCGTGTGTTTCTGCTTGTGTCCTCCTGTCCCACATAGGAAGCCACCAGGACATGGAGACGAGTTTGGGGGAAGCTGAGAAAGCTTATCTGAGGCACTGATTCTGCTCGGTGCTTTCTGAAGCTCTGAGGCAAGGGCTTCAGTCTGCAGAACAGTGGGTTCCAGATGAGCTTGCGTCAGAATCCCTGGAGTGCTTGTAAATTACACATTTCTGGGCCTCAACCCAGATTCATCGGTCTGGGGCGTGACCATTTTGCATTTTTAACAAGTTTCCAAAAGTGATGCCAATGATGTTGGCCTGGGACCACCTTTTAGGAACTAATCTACAGAACTGAGAGGTCATTCCCCAGCTAAAAAGAGTTCCAAAGTATAGGCTCTTCTTGATGAGCTGTTAGGATTATTTTTAAAATGTCCTTTTCTTCTTAGAACACCCTCTGTTTATGGGCCCCGACATTTCAACCCACATCATCAACATGTTCCTTTGCTCATTGTCCTTCTTGGCAGTTTAGTTCCCTCAATTTCTCTTGCATCCCCACTCTCCTTACAGAAATCCTGCCAACAGATTTTTTTGGTTAGTGCTTTGGATGCTTTGTATTGCACTTTTCCTGCTCTATCTTATTAGAAGGTTCGGTTGCTTTGTAACTGAAATCTTCCTTCTTCTCTAAGATTTCCCCCAAAGTCCTTGCCGGTTGTCTTATATGCAGAACAGAAATATACCTAACAGAGCTAACTTTGATAGTACACTTCATCAGAATATATTTACCACGTAGCACACATATATTTTAAATCAAAAGCAAGACAAACTACCAACACTTGCAACTGGTAATTTAGGTTATGTGTCATGAACTGACTTCCTTAGCAACAGTAATAAAGATTTTGCTAGTGACTTTGGTCCTATCAAAGGGCCGAAAACCTACAGAAACTTTTGTGGCCTTTTTGTAGCTTTTAATTAATTTTACCTTTTGGTTTTAATATAAACCTTAATTTAGACTCTGTTATGGCCAATTTAATATTTAAATATCAGTTTGTAACACTATCTCAACTGGATCCCCCACTGTGTCCAATTTAGTATTTTAATTTTTAGAATGGCCAAATACAGTTTTTAAAATGTTGCTCAAGTAGAAATATGTGGCCAAGAATAAGGATCCTAGTGAAGTTTTAGCTTTAACTTAATTTTGCTCTTTCTTTTGAGTCGAGACAACGAAATGGGTACTTTCATTTTACTTATTACAACTGACTGCTTTCTTTATAGCTGTGAAAACATAAACAGCTTGCCACATTCATCAAAGAAATCATGGTGCCTGTTTGTTTGTGTGTGCAGGTTTGTGGTTTGTGTGTGCGTGTTTGTGTGTGTCTTTTTAAAATGCCGCGCCTGTTCTGTGTGGTACTTAACCACAATGACAGTGACTGGCCATAATAAAAGCTTCCATTAATTCTTGCTTTGCGCCAGAAAAGTGAGCATTTAAGTCAGCTCTACAGATTCAGGGAATAGGTCTATTTCCTAAGACACCAAAGAAGGGAATAAATAAAAACTCAACTCAGACGCCCAACCGACTGAGCCACCAGGCGCCTCAACTCAGAATTAATATAAAGGATGACCCAGTAAAATAGTTAAAAGAAAAACATAAATGTCCTATCTCTTGTGAGTTGAATTTCCAAAAACACTCCGTCTTACCCGGCCACTATTCTTTAAGCAATCACACTTGGGAAACAAGAAGATGTGAAGTGCATGTCACTTTATTAAATGGGGCAAAGGGCGGTGGTGGGGACTCTAAGCAAAGATAAGGCAGGGTAGAGAGGATTTGGCTAGAAAAAAAGGAAGGGGAGAAAGGCTTCAAATTCCCCTTTACTCTTTTTGGCTTATACTTCAGATCTCTCATGAATGGATTCTCCACATATAAAATTTGAAAAAGTCTTCTTTTGATGGGTGTTAAACCATTTCAAATTATCTCAGGCATCAAACTGAGTGCAAATGTTCTAAATAAGATAATATCCACGTTTACAAAAGCTTTTCCAATGGCCGTCTTGAAAAAGAGATGCCCCCATGTTTTATAATATCCAGGAACATATTTTAACCTGTAGGTCTGTCCAAGATCAATTTTGATGATAAGCTCTGTGATGAGAAATATGAAGGTTCCAGCACATTTCTTTGGGTGGTAAAATAAATTAGTGCAACATCTATAGAAAGTGGTTTACAGGGGCGCCTGGGTGGCTCAGTCGGTTGGGCGTCTGACTTCGGCTCAGGTCACGATCTCGCGGTTTGTGAGTTCGAGCTCTGTGTTGGGCTCTGTGCTGACAGCTCAGAGCCTGGAGTTGCTTTGGGTTCTGTGTCTCCCTCTCTCTCTGCCCCTCCCCTGCTCATGCTCTGTTTCTCTTTATGTCAAAAATAAATAAACATTTAAAAAAAATTTTTTAAAAAAGAAAGTGGTTTACAGTATCTATTAAGACATAAAGATGAAAGATAACCTGTGACCTAGCCATTCCTCTTTATGCATTTAAGCTACATATACAACTTCACATGGGTGCAAAGATATATGTTGCAATGATATTCATTGACATGTCGTTTCTTTACTGGTATGCTACTGATTATAAATTTTGTTTTATTCATCTGATGGAATACTATGCAACTATAAAAACAACCTCTAGGTATTGATATGGGATGATATCAAAGAGATATTAAGTAAAAAAACCCTCACATTTATATTGCTTTACATGTAATACCTCTGAAATGACATCGAAGAAGCTGATATACGTGGTCAGATCAGGGAAGGTGTTACTTAAGGCAGGGAGCCTGAGGTAGGAGGGGACTGAAACCACATTCACTTTGAGATCTTTTGAATTTAATACTCTAAGCATCTATTTCCTGTTCAGAACGAATTAAAAATGTTAAAAGCACATGGAACCTCAAGTCACTGATAAACCTGAAACTGGGTTAATCCCACTCATTTCAATGACTTCAGTAACCCAAGAACTGAAAGTCTAAATCACTTACTTCTAAATGTATTTATTATATAGAGAATGCAAAAGTCTTACTCGAGGCTATGCAACGTCAGGGCCAGAAACGCATTTCTTTTTAACAACACATTTCTCAAATACACATTTGTAGAACTAAAACAGACCCAGTCTTTGCTTTCCTGACATGTTTAGTAAGTTTGAAGCCTGTCTGTGTAAGGTAAAATAAAAGAAGCTTTGTAGCCATCGTTAAATGTCTTCACTCTAAGATTTATGGCCATAATTGTGACAGAGCAAATGATTTTTTTCCCCTGGCAACAAAAATAGTCTTAAAAAGAAACTAGGTATTGTTTTTTCTTTTTCAAGCAAAGTATAGATACCCCCAAAATTACATGGTGTCACAGAGCAAGCCATACTTAGAAAAAATGATGCATGGCCTCTTCAATCTTATTAAGAAAATTACATAATTAATCCTTTCTATCTTTGAAGGATGTTTCTGTCTGATGAACTTTGTAATAGAACAACATTTAGCTGGAAATTGTGTATTGAAACAAACTCAGTTTGGAGTTAAGGTAGATTCTGAAATGAAATAGGAATGTCATATCAATAGATATAGTATATCCTATAACTATGGCTGAACTTCTCAAGATTTTTTATGTAGTTATTGGTGGAGGGAACAGTAAGAAATGCAAAGGCTGTCTACTCTACCAAATGATTGACAAGTGGGTTATTGATGAACTAAGGGCAGGGACCTGCCATTTTCTGCACCATTATCTGCACAGACTAGTATCATGGGGTTCATGCTATGCACTCACTCACTCACTCACTCACTCACAAATTCATCTTCCTTATTTGGTTAATCAGTCACCAGCCACTGGTGTCATTGCTAGGTGCTGGGAGATCTAAAAGTAAGTAAGGTATAGTTTCTGTCTCCCAAGCACTTATAGATTAGTGAGAAGGAAGCTCGGGGGAAATGAACACAGAAAGAGAGAAATGCAATGCCATGTAATAAGTATAAGAGAGAAAAACCCTTAGGAGCCCGGAGGAAAGTCATCTAATTACATGGATTTGTGTGTCCAGAGGAGAAGAGGAGAGGATCCAAAAAGATGATCAGGAGGGTGTGATATCGGAAGAGAGTTTCAATAATATGTGGAGGTTGCCACAACAATTGTTGCCACAACAATGTGTGTGTGTGTGTGTGTGTGTGTGTGTGTGTGTCTGTATAAGGGGGAAGCACAAACAAAACTGCAGGGGGAGAATGCAGCTCTCCAAGGATACGGGGGTAAGAAGTATCAAGGAAGTGGAGGATAGCTTCACACAGTTTGGAACATGATGAAAGGACGGAGGGAAAAAGTAGGTATGAGACAGAAGCAGGGTCCACACAGGAGATTTCCAGCAAACAAAAGTTTGAATAAGGCTGGATTATGAGGAAAATGTGTCAGGAATCCCACACTTGGTCCTTCTTGAAATCTATTTACCTCAGAAGTGGAAACTATACCTCTAGATGCTAACTAACTAGTGCTAATTTAGGTTAGGAGGGGACAGCTAACATAATAAGCTGAGACTATGATAACAGTTAGGTTGTTTTGCTGAGTAACTGGAGCTTAAAGAAGAATAGTTTCTCAGTGGAAACTATGGCTTGTGTGGAATTGGCTACCACTATACAGTCTGCATCTGACAAACATGATTCACAGACATGTTACTGGTCTTCAGGAAGCGGGTGTCCCCAGTCTGAGGGTGCTATCACTAGATAATGCTTTTCATTTGGAAATACTCCAAAATATCTGGGTTTTTAAAATTCAAAACATATTGAGTAAACTATACGAAGAAAAAGTCACTATTAATACTAAAAGTAACTGTGAAAGGGTAGGATAAAGTAACATGAAGTGATTGTTTTGAACATACATTTGTGCTTTCAGTGTATATTCTGCTTTATTGTGGTAAAATATATTTTGGTAAAATTTACTACGGCCTCTGTCCAAAGCAAGGTAGCTAGGGCTTCCTTACAGCACAGTGGCTGTGTTCCAAGAGAGCACAAATTCAAGACATCCAAGGCCCAGGGTAGACTTTCTGTTGCTTTTTATTGCTCAAAGCAAGTTACAAAGTAAGCCCACGACCAGGGCTGGTGAAGTCAACTCCACCTGTCGGTGGGGCAATAGTGACAAAGAATTGGAGGCCATCTTTAATCTACCACAGTATAGTGATGAATCCCTGAATTCTACTCCTGAAACCAACACGGTGCTGTATATTAACTAAAATTTAAATTAAGAAAAAAAACTACAACAGTATTTATTTATGTACCTAAAACTAAAACAAAACAAACAAAAAACGCTATTTCTATATTAGGTTGTAAGATCACATGCTGTTCTTGAGTTCTTTGATAAAATTCTCCTTCTGGGGGCCTGAGGGAAGAGGGATATGGGGAGGTGGTAACTTGCTGGCATGTATTGTCAAAACTGGCATGTTTATTTTTATTTTGTATTTTAAGCTTCCTGATGATACTGTTCTCTTTGTTTTCTTCTGCTATGTATACAATTATTCCCCTACTGGTATCTTTTGCAGTTACTGACAATGGAGACATTTTGAATCAACTCTGTAATGATATATTAAATTTATCCTGAAACCTGTATTTCCTTAATTCTCAAGATCATAAAAAAGAAATTTTGATTCTCCTTCCTCACATAACATATGACCAAGAATTTAGTGGTCCCTTAATTTTCTACGGCCTGTCTGAATTCCAATTCCAAATTTTTATTTCATTTGAGGTTGTAAACCTATATCACCTTTATACATCATTTTAAATCACTTGAATCTCCTCTTTCAACATCAGTTCTAGGTTTCTCATTGAATTCTGTGATTATAATAGTCACATTTTCTAAATATTACATTGGTTTCAGTGAATCATGCCAATCTTTTGAAACTTGATGCTATGTTCTTGGATTGTTTTTTATTTTCGTTTGGTCAGCTAGATCCACCTTCAAGTATTCTTCTTGGGAAGGACACATAGTGATATTTCCTTTAACTCTTGCCTCATTGAGAGTTTTCGTACAGACATACCGCCAAACCTTACATAAAATTCTTGCTTTTCAACCTGTTAATACCCTAAAATTCTATAGATATTGGTTGTTTTCCTTTCAATAATGTTGAAAAAGAGCAATTTGAGTATCCTTAGTGTTGTTTCTTTCCAAAAACTAATTATACAACTTTCTTTTTTTTCTTTTTTTTTTTTTAATTTTTTTTAACGTTTTATTTATTTTTGAGACAGGGAGAGACAGAGCATGAACAGGGGGGGATCAGAGAGAGGGAGACACAGAATCTGAAACAGGCTGCAGGCTCTGAGCTGTCAGCATGGAGCCCGATGCGGGGCTCGAACTCACGGACCGCGAGATCATGACCTGAGCCGAAGTCAGCCGCTTAACCGACTGAGCCACCCAGGCGCCCCACAACTTTCTTGAATTTAAGTTTTAAAAATTATTAGTGTTCATTTAGATATAGGTTTTTTTTTTTTTTTACCAATTTTGCCTAGATTCCAATAAGTTACTTTGAGTTGTGATTTTATTTCAGCTCAGGAAAATTTCTTCCATTACATCTTTGACTATTGCTTTACACATATTACTCTGGTTTATGCATTTGTGAAATTATTATTTATGTCTGACCTCAAATCTCTGTCTTTCACATTTTTTCCTCTTTGCATTTTTAACTCTGCTTTTGGAAGAGTGTGTCCTCTACAGTATGAATGTGGATTTGCAAATTTTTTGTGCTGTCTATAATTAACACCAAAGCAAATTTATACCTTTCATACTGATTTGAAGGGATACATGCACCCTGATGTTTATAGCAACATTAACAACAATAGCTAAATTCTGGAAAGAGCCCAAATGTCCATTGACTGATGAATGGATAAAGAAGAGGTGGTATATAAATAAATAAATAAACACACACACACACACACACACACACACACACACACACCATACATATATACATATAATGGAATATTACTCAGCCACCAAAAAGAATAAAATCTTGCCATTTGCAACAACACAGATGGAGCTAGAGAGTATTATGCTAAGTGAAATAAATTAGAGAAAGACAAATACCATATGATTTCACTTATATATGAAATTTAAGAAACAAAACAAATGAACAAAGGGGAAAAAAAGGGAGAGAGAAAGAGTGGCAACCCAAGAAACAGGTTCTTAACTACAGAAAACAAACTGAAGGTTACCAAAGGGGAGGTGGGTGGGGGGATGGGTGAAATAGGTTATGGGGATTAAGGAGTGCACTTGCTGTGATGAGCACCAGGTGATGTATGAAGGTGTTGAACCACTAAATTCTATACCTGAAACTAATATTACACTGTATGTTAACTAACTAGAATCTAAATTAAAACTAAAAAAAAAATTATACTTTTCCATCACATTTTTTTTCTTGCACAGTTTTCTTATTGTAGCTATATTTGTAGCTTTGACTTTGCAACAGCTTGATTTTTCCTAGCGTTGCCTATTTTTTCCTATCGCTGCCTGCAATTTTTACTTTTTGAATTCTTTTGAGAGAACAAGCAGAAATCTCCTCTCATTTTTATCAGCTTATTGTAGGGTATGTCAATCTCTTCTTCTGAGTCTTTGGGGCAACATCCTCTTTCTGTTAAGTGGCAATATTTATTCACCTTCTTTTCCACAGAAATGATTTGCCTGATTGCTAAAATGTAGCAAGAGAAAATCAAGTAGAGACAGGAAAAAAGAAAAACAAGCAGAAAGACTTTAAACAGATCTAAGTATAAAGCCATATAAAATGCCTACCCTGAAGGCCCACACTCTTCCTGGTATTAGTAGACACCTATTTGGATGATCCTTGTAAGCAGCAAATGGCAATACAACAGTCACTTTATCCATAAAACAAAAATGAACAAATGTTAGAAGAAGCTCGGTTCTTCTAGACACTAAGGATGAGGAAGAAATTGTCCTGAAGGTCACACCTCCATGGGACTGTGCACCATGATGACCAATGTCCTCAACAATATCTGGAAGGGAGGGACACGACCAGGGTCCTCCTGACATGGGCTAACCACTTGAAAGGCATTCAAGTATGGAGACTGTGCTCTTTGGCAATTATGTGGAGTGTGATTACACTGAGAATTACAATCACATTGAGAACTACACTTTTTGACTGTCTAACCAGAAGTACGGTTGATACTCCCTTACGAAATTACTGGAGTCTAGCAAAAAGCACATGACCAGGAAAAAAAAGTCACGAAAAACTATTATGTCTTCATGAGCAGAATGAGGCCTCTTCTTAAAAACTAATTTACATCTACTGTAATGCACGGACAAATGGGACTGGAAACCTCAAAGTTCTACTTCTAGACCTTAGCGACAACAATTTTAGTATGAAAATCTATTAAGGCAGGTGTATTCAAATACTCTACTATAGCCATAATGCCAGTTTAGTAGAGTATTCGGAATGCACTACTTTGAGTGATACTACTTCCTGTTGTGTTCTTTTTAATTTTTTTTTAATGTGTATTTATTTGAGAGAGAGAGAGAGGCAGAAGGAGAGGGAGAGAGAGAATCCCAAGCAGCCTCTGTGCTGTCAGCTCAGAGTCTGATGCATGGCTCAAACTCAGGAACCATGAGATCATGACCTGAACCTAAATCAAGTCGGCCACTTAACTGACTGAGTCACCCAGGTGCCCCTCCTGATGTGTTCTTTAAAAAAAACCTGTGGTCTAAATAAATACATAGCAACTACACGATTTGATGACTAAATATAAATAAAAACTTGGAAAGTATTATAAAAATACTTTAGTATTTTTAGTTGTCTACTTTAATTGGCCTTAAACTAATTGAGAGCCATTTGGAGAAATGATCAGATGAGAGAGCCAGGTGTCCATTAGGGATACACCTTGATTACGACAATGACTTCATATCTTTTATATGTTTGAAAACTCTCATTTTTTTTTTTCTGGAGGACATTCTTCTCAAACATATTAGACAGCAGCTGAAATAGCCTCTCCTAAGTCTGTGAAGACCTTTGAGGGTTTCTTTTTCCTCTTTAACTTAGGGTTTTCCTATATACAACACCAGAAATATCCCAAAAACCCATTGGTTAGATCATTAGCCTCTAAGTATCTATACACTTTCTGGTTTTGTGTTCTTGGGTATATTTTCTTCAGCTAGATTCCAAGATCATTTGTAAAAAAAGTTTTTTTCCAAACTGCCTGGAAATGTCTACTTGTCAATAGGCAGCACTGTCTCTCCTAGAGATCTGAGGCCAGAATAATCCTGCCTGGAAGAAGTCAGTGGGAAAATCATCCTGTGTACTTTACCCACAGCCAAAAGATAGTTAGATAGAGACAGATAGAGAGATGGGGGGGGGGGGGGGGGGAAAGGGAGGAAGGGAGGAGAGGGCGAATAGCGGAGAAAGGATAAAGTAAGTTTCATTGTATGTGAAGGTAAAAATAAATCTTAAAGGATACTGTATCGCTCAAGGGAGAGTGGCAGTGGGGGTTAGGTTGATGGAATGAGTATAAGGCTCCCTACTGGAAGCTTCCCTGGGTCTCTAGAGAGCTAACAGCAAAGGGGTGGTTTTCCTAAGAGGGAAGACTAAGCTATTTCCCTCCACAGGGCTCTCAGTTTGCACCTTCAGGAAATCCTTGACTATATCCTGTCACAATGATTCCACTACAGCTAACCTCATAATAAATAAGAAAACTATTTGTTTCCCCCATCAGAATGGTGTGTGTGTGTGTGTGTGTGTGTGTGTGTGTCTTAAAGAATAAAATAAAACCAGTAAATTTTTTATGCCTTTTGAAGTGTCAATGCAAAATATGGTAAAAGACATCCAAATGCAATCCAATTATCCCTTTCCCTCTCCAATGGAGAGATTGTTCTGGTGTGACCTGACCCTTGCAACACATCTGAATGAAATGGTGCACTTTAAGGAGTCTCTTCCGGGCCAGGAACATATAAGCCTGTGAGCGCTCAGAGGGGCTGATGAGGAATACAGCCCCAAGACTGCTCCTACATCCAGAGATGCTGCTGCTTACGGGTGTATTTCAACACTGTGAATGTCGTTCCTATTATGTGACAAGATGACAAATACTATCCAATGAACCACAACACATAAAAGGGAAAAATAACATTTTCTCACCTTGGGAGGGCTTGAGGGGTCCATCTAGCTGCAGATACCAGCTTATATTATTTTTCCAAGAAGGTTTCAACCTGGAGTTGGGTTCAAAGAGCAGAATTTTAACTAAGAAGGAGGTTGAAATAAAGTAAGCTTTTCTCAAGAAGCCAGCCTGGGTAATACAGGATGGGCTTTGATGAAATATTCGAAATCTGACTTTCTGAAGGGGACTTCTGGTCTCCCTTCCTTAAGTCTGTATTTCCATAGGTGAATAGGTGAAAAGGTTTTCTACAGTCCAAGCAGAAGCTCTCAAAATCAGAGAAAGTCAAAGAAGGCTCTAATAAACAGGCCTCTGTACATCTGCTTCTCAGTCCCAACCCTGCCTGGGTATCACTTACAAGCAGATAATATTTTTTATTGTTTCTCCAGGCTGCTACTAGATAAAAACTTATCATCTATATGATCAATAGTCATTTTGTAAGTCAGCTCCATTTACGGATGCAGGCTCGCACAGCAAACCGGCTGTCAGTCAATTGAGCCGTCACCTTAAACATGCAGGCTTGACCGAGTGATTTAGTTTTTCACAGCCTGATCAAACAAATATCATCCAGAATGTCTATTTTCTCCCACTCTGGGTTGTTTGTTTAAGTTCAACAAGTGTCTGGGGAATTTAATGGACCATGTGGTAGCAAAATCAGCTAAGTGAGTGATTCTTTCTTTGATGTCCCTGTTCTTACAAGGAGCTACTAGGGAACTTGTAGACTTCAGAATAAATTTGAGGGGACAGGGTTTGGTCAAATTGTCTTGTGGTAAAAACTTAGTACTACTTAGCAGCTGTGATTTAAAAATGTACTACTTCAGCTCCTAAGCAAGCTCCAGCCCTGAGGGTAATTTACAACAGAACAATATTCATATTTGTGGAATGATTAGATCTTGGCAGCTTAGAGGGACAAGGGGTTGACACCGAGCTCTGGAGGTCTCACTGTGTGATTCCTTGTGTACAAAGAAGTTCAGGTAAGAGTGAGAAAAAAAGGTTCATATTTCAGAGCATTGGGTTTGCCTATACAATTACAGAAAATGCACCCGTTTTCAGACCTTCCTCTCTATATAGGTTTTACATTGTTGGCTCTGTATTACCTCTCGGTGATAGGTTATTAAAATGTACAAAATAGTTTGCAATTCCAAGGCTAAAAATAAAACGCACAGAGAAGTACTGATTTAGCACACAGGCTCTAGCCCACACCATCAAGTTCATATCCTGCATCTGACCTTGGATGAGATACCCAACCTCTCTGAACCTCAGTGTTTGCAGCTGTAAAAAAGGGGATAATAGCAATACCACGGAGGAGTCGTTTGAGGGTTACATGAACTGACGCATGCACAGCTTTCACATCAAGATCATTTTAACAAATGATAATTGTTTTGAGATGTGACAAAAGTAACCTTTAGGAATGTAGTGTTTGCTGAGGAGGTGCTTTATCCATGTGAAGTAAGTAAAAACAACCTCATTACCCAATTCCACATTTCCCCCTTGCTTGCCTTTCCTTCCATTGATGTTCCATCATTCATCACTGCATAAATCTCAACCCAACCCAGTCAGGACAAGTCTACTAGAGGAGAACAGAGCAATAGTGAGGTCCCGTGAAGATTGGTAGAGTGAACAAATGAATCAAAAGAAACTCGTTATCTGGCTCAGTGTAGACTGCCCAGTGGGGGAAATGGTATAAGCCATCTGTTGAAATACATTTTTATATATTGTGAGATACCAATGATTATTTTGGTGATCACAATCAGTATGGAGCATTAGGGGGTGAAGACAGGCATGTGTTCGCATAGGCCTTACTCCCCCACATGCACACACATGTATTTGTGCACACACATGCACAGAATCTCCCTCTGACATTAGCCCCCTTCCATTTGCAATAAAGTCTGCCCTCAATTCTACACAATATTGCTGGCAAAAGGCCATGGTTGCTGGATAAGTGTTTGAGGCACTGACGGCAGCCCCTGGACTCAAGCATTGATTCGCTGGAGTTCTGCCCTCTTCTATAAAGTAAAGATCATGTCCTCTGCATCAGTGATAGAAAAATCTTCAAAGAAGGGGTTTGTTAAAAATGAGCATTTTCGTAAAAAATACTTGCTATTCCTCTGTCACTACTCGAGATAGGAAGATGTGGAGTCAATTTAGTGAGCTTCAATTGCAGCTGACTTTGGAAGGAATAATATACTCATGTCTCTTTGGATGCATATCGAATAGGGAGCTCTCTCGAGGGCTGCGATTTTGCAGATTGCAACCTGATCAGACTTCCAAACACAGAGTATCCCCTTAAAACAGCAAGAGGCAAATCCCTAGATTTTTGGAAGGCCAGTGATTTAAGAGCTTCTCACTATACTCCTAAAACATTCGTGGGCATTTCTCCATTTTTATAATTTTCCTGTCAAGCTCGACACCAGGAAGAGGTAAGAAAAAGGCCAAGTGTTGGGAGCCCCCTTCCATTTGTTAGATAGGATGCTGCCCATTTCGTGAATTGTTAATTAAGGCCAAGTAGATCCTTAAAACAATTAAAAATAAAAAGAAGTTTAAAAAAAAAAGAGGGGCACCTGGGCAGCTCAGTTGGTTGAGGGTCACTTGATTTCGGCTCAAGTCATGCTCCCAGGGTCACGGGATCAAGCCCCATGTCAGGCTCTGTGTTGAGCATGGAGACTGCTTGAGATTCTATCTCTCCCTCTGCCCTTCTCCCGTTTGTGTGTTCTCAAAAGAAAGAAAAAGAAAGAAAGGAAGAAAGAAAGAAAGAAAGAAAGAAAGAAAGAAAAATAAAGAAAAAGAGGTGAACTCTAAAAAAAGAAAGAGAAGAAAAGGTGCCAAGCATTATAGGTAAGCAAGGCATTTGGAGAGATTCCAAAGGCAAAGAGGGGCCCCTGTCTCTCACATCCCACACATCACACTGAGGCCTGAAGTGCCACCATGATGCCTTCATTCTAAAGTCAATACCTCTGAAGTCGTGAGTTTGGTAAAGAGGAATGAAGTGGCTGAGGTGGAGAGTAGCTGGGGAAGGGACAGTGCAGACACAGGTTTTCCTCCACACAGTTTTGTGCACTGCTGGCTTGGAGGGTGGCTGCGTGAGCGGCCTTCAGAGAATCAGACCATAATGACCCCCTGAGTGTGCCTAATTAAAATGAGCCCAAAATTGAAAGGGAGCAATATAGCTGAGAGCAGCTAGGCGGCTCTACTCTATGGGAGATCTTTGGAGAAATATCCTTCAGGTGATTCAGGTCCTGAGTGTATGATGATGCTTCCTTCTCAGAGAAAGTACAGATAGCAGGTAGACCGTGAATAGCTCAAGCAGGGTTCCCCTAGGCCTCTTTTAGGAAATGACTTGTCAGTTTGCAAGAAAAGAGAATGTAACACCATTAAGCAGCCTGGTAAAAGCCCCTCTTCTTTCTGAAATCATGGTTTTCTTTTTATATTTCTATAAAAGAATAGGCAGGCACTTGCCCATCTGTGTTCCAACTGAGGCACAAGAATATTGTATTTGGCTGTCAGCATGACCTTTACTCCTGCCTTGAGCAAAACAAATGGAGAGGTGAGAAAAATTTCCTCTCCTTTGGAGTAATTATCTGGAGGTGACAGCAGGGGTTTGGCTAGAGGTCTTGAGCAAAACCTTTGGGACTTGAGGAGCCTGGGTGGCTCAGTTGATTTAATGCCTGACTCTCTCATTTTAGTTCAGGTCATGATCTCAGGTCATGATCTCACGGTTTGTGAATTCAAGACCCGCGCCAAGCTCTGTGCTAACATGAGGAGACTGCTTGGGATTCTCTCTCCCTCTCTCTCTGTCCCTTCCTTACCTGTGTGCACTCTCTCTCTCATAAATAAACATTAAAAAAAAAATCTGGGACTCAGCAACATGATCAAGTGTCCTGTGTGAGCCTTGACGTGCCGATGTGGGGGCAGTTGAAGAATCCCAATTCCAGGCAGAGGACAGGAAAGATTTCAGGAATACTTGGCTTTGCAAGTGATAAGGAATGGAGAGAGAACGAAACCCTGCAATTGGTCTCATTTTCTTGGCCTCATTCCATCTGTTGGAAAGCAATCAAAACTTCATGCAAAGTTTTACTGAGTGACAGGACTGAGTCTAGAAATCCCATATGCTAGGTGAGTCTTTAAAGGCACCATCTTGGGAGACTTGGTCACAATACCGGAGGATAGTTGGTAGGTGAAAAAACACATATAGCCTAGGGATGGGGGAATCTACATTTTTATCATGAATATACCCCAAATGCAGCTGTACCGAACAATACAGCGTAAGACATCATGCACAATAAAGAAGAAACGGTAGACATTCCTTGCTGGGAACTGGATACATGAGAGAACAGCTAGTAGTGTACCTCAAAAGGAAAGATAGTGCTCACCACGGTCAAGCACTGGTTTATGGATGACAACAAAACTTCATTGCTTTCTAAGTTGTCCTTCCATCTGTGTGTCAGTGAGTACACTGTTTCGTGTCTCTCAGACTCGGAAGGAGAGGTTCTTGAGAACTGAGGCCATTGAAGAACTTTTAAAGTTTGCACTTCCAATTCATTCATTCATATAATGGTTAAGTATTTTTTTAAGTTTATTTATTTACTTTGAAAGAGAGAAAGCATGAGTGGAAGAAGGACAGGAAGGGAGAGAGAGAATCCCAAGCAGGCCCCATGCTATCAGTGGGGCTTGAACCCACGAACCACGAGATTATGACCTGAGCCCGAATCGGATGCTCGACCAACTGACACACCTGGGTACCCCTGTTATTTATTTAGAGCCTAACCATGTGCCAGGCACTGCCCAAGAGCTGGGGACTCCATGGCGAACAAACAAAACAACAAAACAAAACACAGCTTCATCTCTGCCTTCAGAGAACTTACATTCTGGAGGATGTGATAGGCATTAATAAAATAATCATACAATGAAATAGAAAATTCCATCCTTGGTTAGGGCTAGGAAGGAGAGGAATATTATGTTATGGGCGGTTGACAGAGTCTGGAGGGGGAAGGGAGGAAGAAACAAAAACCTAGACGAAATCTGAAGGGTGGGTTGGATTATTTAGGTAAAGAGGTCGGGAAGAAGAGAATTCCAGGCAGAGGGAACAGTATATGGGAATGGTTTGTGGCAGGAAAGTTCATAGCATATTCGAGGGTGGGTTGTGGAGATTAAGGGAGCATGGAGAGGCCTGGAATGCAGAGAGTAAGGGAGCACAGCTGGCAAGGTAGGTCTGGATCATATAGGGCCTTGCAGGCTATTTTAATTGTATTGATTGCCCTTAAATTAGTGAGAAGCCTAGAAATACTACCGGCTTTTTAAAACTGGTAATGCCATGAAACAGGGCATTCTTAAATTTTTTAATGCTGAAGACTCAATAAAATGCTGAGCGTTTCCAGAAAATAGGGTTATTCTCAAGGCTGTCACATGTGGCCCCTTGAGTAGTATGCCACATAGTCACACTTTACTCTGTTGTGAATGAACAGGCTTCCAAGAGTTGTGTGGATGGGGTGGCCGTGGTGAGATGTTCTCTGATCAGCAGACAGGGTTGTTTTCTCTAAAGGGAGAATCAAAGGACACACTTGAAATTGAAAGTGGTGTGAAAGGAATCTAAATTGGTTAAATGTCAAATATGTCCATGATTTATGTCTCCTTTACATCTCATTGCTGAAAAAGCTAACACTCCTCTATTACTTGTGTGTGTGTGTGTGTGTGTGTGTGTGTGCGTGTGCACGCATGTACTTGCGTGCACATGTGTATGTAGGAAAAAAATTTCAGGGCAAGGAGACTAGAGGTCTGTTGCCTTATTTCTCTGGGCACAAGGTCAGAGAAACATGTGACCGAAGAAAAATGCAAATGTCATGCCATGAGCTAAGCAAACTCCTTATTAACTTTTTAGATTATATAAGCAATTCATACTCATTGTAGAAAAAGTAGGTTTGTACACCCAAAAAGTAGAAAACTGAAACCTCCAAATTCTATTAACATTTTGGTATGTATATGACCAGATTTTTTTTTCCTGTGAACTTAACATTTCTAATATACCCATATTACTCCAGGAGGGACCTGTTCATTTTTAATAGAAAAAGCAATTCCCATTCACAATAGAAATTAATCTGGAAGCAACTGAAGAAGGAAAAGTTACAACCTCCATTGTGAGTTGAGTGTGCTCCTGTGAAACACCAAATTCCACAACAAACAATTCTGACTTCCAACTTTCCACATAACTATTTCTCTTCAAGTTATTAGTAGCTTCAGGTAATGGTGGGGAAAATTAAAAGTATATTATGAGGAAAGGTAGCTCAGTATCTTCAGGTATCTAATAATCAAAAAGAATTCTCCAGATACTCTAGTGAGGGTTTTTCACTTATGCTTTCTGGAAGCATGGGGAGTCGTGGCTCATGCTGACTTTTCTTTTGCCAGAAATTAGTCTGAACTGGGGTTATCTTACAAATATACTTCATGTACCCATTTCCTAGGGCTGCCATAACATATTAAAATAAAATGAGTGGCTTAAAACAAAAGAAATATATTCTCTTATTGTTCAGGAGCCAGAAGTCCAAAATCACAGTGTTGCCAGGATTAGTTCCTTCTGGAAGCGGTGAGGGGAAAATCTGTTCCATGTCTTTTCCCTGGCTTCTGCTGGGGGCAGGCAGTCATCGACATTCTTTGGCTTGTAGCTGCATCACTTAAGTCTCTGTCTCCATCATTACTTGGCCTTCTTTCCTGTGTACATTCTTCGTGTCTCCATATCCAAATATGCCTCTATTTTCTCTTGTGAAAACACCAGTCACTGGGGTCACAGCTTACCCCAATCCAGGAGAACTTCATCTTAAAAGGATTATATCTGTAAAAACCTTCTCTATAAATAAGGTCACATTCACAGATGCCTAGGATTAGGGATAAGGATTTGAACATATCTTTTTTGGAAGGAGGGACGCAATTCAACCCACTACACTGATTAAATAACCCAGTATAAAGTAATATGTTTCACTCATTACTAGTAGCATATGGGAAAATTAAAGAAAATTGTGAGGCAGTTTTATTTTCACCAGTGATGCTAGGACTCTACCTGAAATTCTCTACCATATCAAAAATATTCAATACTCAGAACAAAACAAAATAAATCCTTTCCTGTTGCATACTGTGGAGAGACACTAGGCCAATATCAGACAGAATCTGGAAAAGAGAAAGGGCAGAGGACAGATTCATGGGTCTTAAGAATATTACCTTCATGTATGAACTTAAGTATGAATCAATGTATTAAGGATAAAAAATGCAGATAAGAATATCCTGCAGTGAATAAACTTTCATTCTTAGCATTGAGAAATACTGCTGTGCACATAAAAATAAAGCAAAACAAATGAGTTACTCTACAATTGTAATAGAATTGGGATGGATTCTATTTGAAAAATAGGGTATGAAAAGGCTCATATTTTTGGTTGGAATGTTTTATTATTTTTGTGCATATGTACATATTTATTAAATGTTTTATTATTTTTGAGAGAGAGAGAGAGAGAGAGAGAGAGAGAGAGAGAGAGAGAGAAAACAGAGCATGAGCAGGGGAGGGGCAGAGAGAGAGGGAGACAGAATCTGAAGCAGGCTCTGAGCTCTCAGCACAGAGCCCAACATGGGGCTTGAACTCAGAAACTGAGCTCATGACCTGAGCTGAAGTCAGACACTTAGCCAACTGAACCACTCAGGCACCCTTATTTATTTATTTATTTTTGAAATTTACTTATTTATTTTGAGAAAGAGAGCATGCAAGGGGGGAGGGGCAGAGAGAGAGGGAGAGAGAGAGAATCCCAAGCAGGATCTGCACTGTCAGCACAGAGCCTGATGTGGGTCTCGATCATGACCTGAGGCCCAAATCAAGAGTTGGACGCTTAACTGTTCCAACCAGGCACTCCTGGGTGCGATGTTTTGATATAAAGTCTGGTTTTTCTGAGACTTTGAAATGTAATGTAATTGCTGGGAACAAAAATCTAAGAAATTATAGTAAGATTTATCTTAATCCATACTGAATTGCCTATGTATAACTAACTTTTCTGTGAATTTTATACAAAATGTTTTTAGAAATTAAAAGCTTTCTGTAAAACAGTTCTGCAAATTGAACCACATTTGCCCCCAGATTTATGCTGTTTGAGATGGAGTACTGTATGGGGACGGCTGTGATAGAAGGGGAGGGAGGACCTCTGTTCTCCCAGGGGATCTCCTTAGTGGCTTTGTTTTTCTAGTCTCGATCCTGTGATCTATCACACACTCCCCACTCTTTTCTACCCAGTCAAGACCCCACATCCACTGCAGTGGACTTTGTTCTGTTGAACCATTTCTGCAAAAACATAATCAGCTCTTTGAACCTACCCTCCTAATTTTGAAAAGTGCTGCTGGGGGAGATAAGTCACAGAACCATAGGGATGGACGGCTCAACAAGTTCACGGTTTCCTCTCTCATCTGGATTTCTGGGTTGACCTGGTATGTCTCTGAATGACCCTGGGCAGGATGCTCACTCATTCTACTCCTGCCTATAACAGTGGTGGAATCCCTTTTCTACAACACAGTTCCAGCTGCACAAAGATTCCTCCCAAGGTTCACAGGACCTCTTCTCTAATTCAGGTGATATTAAATAGGATGGAATGTTGTTAGAGCCTCCATTCAGTGATTTTAATAATTATGAAATACTCCATTTGGGGGGAGTACTAGTAACAAGAGCAGAGGAAAATAGCTGGCAAATTCTGTCATCAATATAATACAGTAAATTGAAAACTTCCTTTCATCTGATGTCACAAACTGCATGTTAAAATGGACCTCAGTGGAAAACATTCAAGGGCCAAGTCGTAGTTTAAAAGTATCTGTTTACTGATGTTTAAAGGTGGCCTGTGCTCGCTTTGGCAGCATATTTACTAAAAATGGAAAGATACCAATTAGCGTGGCCCCTGCACAAGTGTGACATGCAAATTCGTAAAGCATTCTATATTTTTAAAAAAATGTTTATTTATTGGGAGAAAGCGGGGGGGGTATGGGAGAGGGAGAAAGTGGGGGGGGGGGGGGAAGAATCCCAAGTAGGCTCCACACTGACTGTGCAGAGCTCATGAACCTGAGCTGAAATCAATAGGTGGAGGTTTAACCAACTGAGCCACCCAGGTGCCTCATCCACATTTTTAAACTGGAATTTAAATAAAAACTTAAAAAAAATAAAAGAAAAAAAATCCCAATACGAGTAAAGGCTAAATAAATAAATAAATAAAGCCTGTGCTTTAGACTTCCAGCTCGTTTTGGGACCTTCCTATTGTTTTTGTAAACAGTGATGTGTGTGAAAGAGTAAGTGTCGGGGAGCTGTTTAAACACACTGTCTGGGTTTCTTTTCCTTTCTGATGGGCAACAGAGAAAATTACTTTCTATTGCTGGCAGTTGAGGTTTCGTGGTTGCCCCCCCCAAAAACCATTAATAATTTTTTTGTTAGAATGCATAATTTATAGTATCAGTTTTGAATGCATAATGTAATACTGTATACTGAAGGATAGTCTTTCTTCAAATAGGTTACCGAAAATGAAATAAATACCTAGATTAAATTTCCATACGAGGGAGAAGGAAATGAAATAATTTGCTGAGTTGCAAAAATATGTAATAGACATTGTGGAGATAATCTCAATTCTAAAAAATTACCTCATTGTTCTAGTCATGTCAGATGGTTTCATTCTAAAAGCAATTCCTAAGAAAAATGTTGCTATAATTGTTGAACAAAACAAGTATTTTTTAAATAAAATGATTTGAAAAATGATCTCTATCTAAATATTAATAAAATGAGACCAAATTGGTTTATAACTTACAGTGTAATATAAAAAAAAAGTGACCGTATTTATTTTAGTGTCTGCTTTTGTGAATGAAGGGGCTCCAGAACCTTTAAAATACAATGTAAGAGCTGGAAAAATTTTGCTTATCTTTAGATTTAACCCTAAATTTTATTATAAGAAAAAAATTACTATAGGATTTCTTATATTTCTAGAAATTTTTTGGTATTTCTAGAGATTTATTTGTAGATGTTCTGTGGTTGTAAGAAATAGAATTCATATTAAGAGTCATCTACTAAAATGACTACATATTTTTTTCCCAATGACCATCTGCTCCTTTCTCGTGTCTACTATAAATCAGTAACATTATTTAGTATTTCTTCTTTTGCTATTATTACCATATTTTTCATGGATCCAAACCCCTTGTTTTATTAAGCTTTCGTCTTCCCAAGAAACTATCAAACTTCAACCCAAGAACTGGTACTAGATCCCATGGGGATCCCAAATATAATTTTAATTTTCTCTGGACATTTGGCACCATTTGTTTATTCCTCTGAAATGGTTTTATTTTCATTACAATAATAGGGTTATACTCATCAGGACATGTGTTATCTTCTTTAGTGGGACCTTAGTTTTTCCCCATTAGAAAGGAAGGAAGACAGGAGTGAAGGACTGACGTGGAAAGATTAATTCAAGCATAGATAGTTGTAAAATTAAAGGATGGGTTAATGAATTTGATGCTTTTATTTTTTTAAGTTTATTTATTTGAGAGAGAGAGAGGGGGGGGGGGGGGGGGGAGGGGGAGAATGCAAGCAGGGGTGGGGCAGAGAGAGAAGGAGACCGAGAATCTCAAGCAGGCTCCGTGCTGTCAGCGCAGAGCCCCGTGCTGTCAGCGCAGAGCCCCATGCAGGGCTTGATCTCACCAACCCTAAGATCACGACCTGAGCTGAAACCAAGTGTTAGATGCTTAACCGACTGAGCCACTTAAAAAGATGCCCCATTACTTTTGTTCTTTTAAAATAAGCATGCATTAAAAGCAGTAGGGAAATCTGATTTGTAAAAGTAACAAGTTTTGATGATGTATATAAATGAACTGCTCCATAAAAGTCTTCTTTTTAGAGCCACTTATGATCTTTTGAGGCTGCTTTCGATACATATATATTTCTACTTTTAAAATGTACTTTCCACACAATAAATATTTTAATACCTCTATTTGGTTAGGAGATGCTCTTAAACATACAGAACAATTTTACCTAGATTGTTTATTTAATGTGACTTGTAAAAACTGTAAATCAAACATTATTTGGTAGTTTAACATTTCCCCCTATTTTGAACATCCTCATAATAATAATTAATACCCTTTAAGATGGAACTCTAGGGAAAAAATTAAATGCTGAATGTATCTAACTTTTTTACTCTCTTCCTAAATGTCAGGTTGATTTACAAAAGCTTAGTAATTTTGCTGATGGTTGTCCATGTCTATAAATTCACTACATTTCTAAATTTAGAGATTCTTTGCTAATGTGATTAAAATATTTCCAGATTTGTTCTCCTAATCTTTTTTGGGTTGTGCACAAAATAAAAAGACTACACACTTAAGCCGGAGAAGTCATACGTAACCTTGATAAGCTTCGTAATGCTAATGTTGTTTTGATAGAGAAAACCACAAGTAATGCAAATAGCAGCCTCCACTCTCCAGTACAGGTGCGTAATAAGCGCATATAATTAAGCCAAAGATACATAATGGTTTGTTGTTGGATACGCATTTACAACAGCTGACTACGCTCTTAATGTGTGGTTCATGAGTTAGGTAATTTTCTTATGTCTCCACTCCTTGAACAGAATATTCCTCATGGACTCATATACAAAATGATTCTGTGCCTTTTACACAGTAGATTCCCACTGCTGCCTGTAATTTAGCGTCTTTGCCATATCAGCGTTACCTAAAGATGATTAAAAAGAGCATGTAAATTCACAAACAAGTCATTTTATTCTTCAACTTAAATAATTTAGAAATGCCCCCCAAAAGGAAAGTTATCAAAATGTAAGCCTTTCGACATGGTTTCCATCTTAGTGAAATATATCAACCGTGCATTTAATCACTGTTATGCATAAAATATGGTTTATGGCTCTGCTCTATATATCACATAAACTTCTTTGTATATTATGAATCTGAGTCCTTTAAAGGGCATAAAGCAAATATGAAACACTAGTAAGGGTTTTTAAAAACCAGTACAGACACAGGCGACAGTGCATAAACTAACTCCTTGAGGTTATTTCTAATTCCATACTTCCATCGAGTTTTTTTTATAATGCAAAACACATACGCACATACATTTATATAGTCTTTGGGTTTTGAATTGGGCAAACTCAAAATAAGAATGATGATCCTATACTAATAGTGCGTGAATTTTTTGATTTTCAACACTTTTAATCCTTTTTCTCCTTTCCATTATGATACTGTAAAACATACTGTAAAAAAAATCTTATCATACATGCACAACCAAAATGAGGCCTAGTGCTTTGTACCAGAGAGGGTCAAGAGTCTATCTACTAAGATTGATAATGTGGACAAAAATAGATAATGTAAATTTGTTTTTTTATTTTAAAAAAGGTGATATCTTACACACATATTGAACTATAGTGTGTGGTAGAAATGGTCAGGATAATATCTGAGCTCAATAGCATTTTCCCATAAATTACTGTGTAGGTACCATTAATCATTGTATTCAAGGGCTATGCTTTACCTGCTTAATTCAGCTGGTTCTGATTTGCACATCATTTCAAAGAAGCAAAAAAAAAAAAAAAAAAACCCAGAAAAGTTCTACTTTCCGCATTAGCTATACAGCTCATCCCCTGCTAGCCATATCCTAGGACAGGAAGTAAATGATCAACCCAATTCCTTTGTTGACTTATTTTCCCTCCACCTTTGGGTGACTTATAAAGCCTTGTTTGCAATTAATTCCAGGCAAAAACTTTAACTGAGTCATTACTATGAACTTTAAGGAATGGAATTCAGTCCCAACATACAGTTATTCCTGCTGCTGTTGTTATTTTAGTTCCTCATGAAACCATTTCCCCCTCTTCTTGAGTATGTGTGACTGTGTCATGAGTATGTGTGTGCGCACATGCGCGAAGGGGGCAGTATGTCCTCAGCCTATATGCTTGGTTAATATAAAAGGCATGGGTGTCAAATTTATTTTTTCAAAAACAGAAATTGCTAAAAGGGAACTCCCTTACTTTTCCATCACCACGTAAAACCCGCCTCTGTTTCTCAGCTCCCCCCACCATTTTCGAAGACCATTGAGATCAGATGGGTTCTGGTTCTCCTTTTCCCCATTCTCTCAGAGGCTGGTGACTGGTTACTGTCCAAGTCTCATTCTCTCTCTCCCCTGAAACTGCATTTTTAATCTCTCTTACTAAAGGACTCTTTCCATCAGCAATGGAGCCTATTTTCTCTATGGTTTCATGGTCAGTAACTTTTCACCTTAACTCTGATCTACTTTCAACCCCTACCTTGCCACCAACTGCTCTTATAAATGTCTTCCTCATTCTACCAAGTCTACTTTGGGTGCAATTTTCTTCATTAATGTGGGATATTCCAAGAATGACTGAGCAAGGGATCTGATGCTTGAATATTTAAACTCTGACTTTATTCTGCATACTCTAGGCAAAGAAATGACCTCTGACAGAGAAAGACAAATACCATATGATTTCACTCATATGTGGACTTAAAAATTTTTTTTTAACGTTTATTTATTTATTTTTTTTTAAATTAAAAAAAAAATTTTTTTTTAATGTTTTTATTTATTTTTGCGACAGAGAGAGACAGAACATGAGCAGGGGAGGGCCAGAGAGAGAGGGAGACACAGAATCGGAAGCAGGCTCCAGGCTCTGAGCTGTCAGCACAGAGCCCGATGTGGGGCTCGAACCCACAGACTGTGAGATCATGACCTGAGCCAAAGTCGGACGCTTAACCGACGAGCCACCCAGGCGCCCCTCATATGTGGACTTTAAGAAACAAACCAAATGAGCAAAGGTGGGGAGGGAAAGAGAGACAGACAAATCCAGAAACAGACTCTTAAGTACAGAAAACAAACTGATGGTTACCAGAGGGGAGGTGTTAGAGATTAAGGAGTGAGCTCCTGATGAGCACCAGTTGTATGGAAGTGTGGAATCACTATTTTGTACACCTGAAACTAATTACATTGTATGCAAACCAACTGTAATTTAAATAAAAACTTAACAAAAAAGAAATGACCACTGAAAGTTAGGCTGATATATGTTATATGCTGCCAAGCAACAAGAAGTTCATAGACACAAAGTTCTGTCCTTGGCAGAGCCCCATTTATTACGTACTTTCTGAAGGAGAGAGTGGGAGCTTTTCCGAAAGTTTCTAACAGATGCCAAGAATGTTAATTTCATTTCAGATTAAAATCAATAAACATAAATGCTGATAGAAAATGAAGATTGATACCAAAATAAAAATATTTCTATTACAAGCTCACTGTATAAAGACCAGAAAATATAGATTAAGAAAAAAAAGTTAACATGATCTTTCAGCAATTCATTACTATGGTCAACTACATTTAACTTTTTTTTTTTGAAAAATTTTTTAACGTTTATTCATTTTTGAAAGACAGAGAGAGACAGAACACAAGCAGGGGTAGGGCGGAGAGAGGGGGGACACAGGATCCGAAGCAGGCTCTGGGCTCTGAGCTGTCAGCACAGAGCCCGAAGCTGGGCTCGCACTCACGAACTGCGAGATCATGACCTGAGCCACCCAGGTGCCCCAAACTACGTTTAACTTTGAAAACTATGGTTATAAGCGTTACTTAGGTGCAAATGCAAATTGAAAAAAAGTTTAGTGGCATTGTATGGTGCATATGTTTTAGACCTTGCTCACTGAGTGGATAGCTAACGTATTTGAGATATTTTTTCCATACGAAACATCCATTTTTCTTTTTTATAACTTGTATTATGTTGCTAAGAAATTTCAGTATGGAATAATATTGTTGGCAGAAAAACACGTTATCCAGTTTTAACGAGTGTTAATACTTTGTTATATTATCTTTAGATTGCTTCAGAAGACATGTTACAGACATGATTGAAGCACTTATTTCACTCTCTCTGATCCTTTTAACCTCCCTTACTTCCTTGAAGTGTAGATTTTCCACTCGTATTTTTAGTTCTTACTACATGTGTCCATAAAATGTGAAGTGTGTCTTTGTGTATTTCTTAAATGTACACAATGGATTCTAGTTGTATGTATCTTTTTACACCTCTTGCTTTTCTTGTTAAGCACGTTTTGATATCTGTATTAACATATGTGGATCGCATCCATTTTACCTGATTTAGAGTTTTTAACTGTGTGAATAATACATAGGTTTCTACAACATCATTTTAATTGACAGCAGACTATAAAATATTTTAGTGTGCCACTTACTTAAACCATTCCACTATTGTTGAACATTTAGATTTTATACAAATTTGTGTAATACTATATAACTCTTCTAAGAATATTCTTGTAGCTACACCTGTTGTTACATCTTTCATTGCTTTCCCAAGATAGATTCCCCAAACAGTTATTGTTGGGTGAAAAAATATGCATAGCTTAAATTTCTCTCTCTCTCTCGGGAAATATATAAATTTATATCTTCATTTTTACACTTTTACAACAATGAATATGAATGCATTTTCTTTTCCAGTTTGATGTATGAAAAATACTATCTCAATTTTCATTTATTAAGATATAACTTATAACTTTGTTATAAGTCACTTGTATTTTTTTGGTAACTTCTTTTTGTATGTCCTTTGTCCATTTTTCTATGGTGTGCTGATCTGTTTTTTCTCCCCATATATTAAGATAATTCTTTTAACCCAACTCTTTGGCCTTCTAACTATTTACCATGAATAGTTTAGAAATTCTATGAAGTAAAGTCTGGTGTTTTTTATGTTTTCTGCCCTTGACACACTATTTTAAAACCATTTCCCCACACCTTAAAAAGTCCAATTTTGGGGCACCTGGGTGGCTCAGTTGGTTAAGCGACGGACTTCGGCTCAGGTCATGGTTTCACAGTTTGTGAGTTCAAACCCCACATCGGGCTCTGTGCTGACAGCTCAGAGCCTGAAACCTGCTTCGGATTCTGTGTCTCCCTCTCTCTCTGCCCCTTCCCCGCTCACACTCTGTCTCTCTCTCAAAATAAAATAAAAACATTAAAAAAAAATTTAAAAAAAAATCCAATTTTTACACAAAATGTTCATCTCTTGCCATAATGTCAACATTTGATGGCCTTTAATTCATTACACCTGAGGCCAATATAAATACATTATTTCCTCAGCTTTGTACTTGGTTGGGAAATACAGATAGAATCCGGGTCAGGGCTAACTACTGAGGAAGGTAGGAGTTCCTTCATAATTCTGTCACAGTTTACTAATTATTTGTGAAGACTCTGGAGATATGAACCTAGTATTTTACCTTCTACCAGGGGAGCAACTGTTGAGAGCCAAGGGAACTTCAGCTACCAGGAGGTATTGGGCACATTTCTTCTTGATCCCTTTACTCTCATTCTGTACTTGCCTTTAGACTGAGAAATTTAACTAATAATCATTTCAATAATGTAGTATTTTGACATAGATAGCTTTCATGTTAAAGAAACAATTTCATGGCCTTTTTCCTGTCTTCCTATGAGAGGGATTCAGACATAAACATTTCACTTCTCTGTCAGCCCAATTACTGCCTCATAGTTTTTCAGACAAATCAGCCTGTACCTGTGCATAAACCTGCCCATTGCTAAGGATTTTCAGTGTTTATAAAAACAGAAGAAAGTTTTCAGAGGGTAAAAGTGCCCCTTTGAACATCAATGGCCTTGCTCCTTGTTTGAAAAAAAAAACAACAACAACAATAAAACAATGATGGGGTTAGCATAGTTGATTTTAAAGTTTTATCAGATATAGAGGAACCTGGGAAGATGTGGAATAAGAGGACCCTAGAAAACAGGGTTTAGAAAACAACCTGAAGAGAGGCAGAACAAACTCTGTAACTAAAGGTACAGAAGAGGCTACAATGAAGAGGGTAGGAAGGGTGGGGGCAAGGTGGGGAATGAAACAGACTATGGCCATGTATGGGGGCAGGAGGGGCTGGAGACATGGAGAGGGGAGAGAAACACAGTATCACACTGGGGAGACCATGGGGGAAGATGAATCCCTACAACATTTGGCTTTGAAACCAAGAGGGGACAAATTTCATGGGTTCTTAAAACCAGAGAGACTTAAAGCCTGGAACTTTAAAAATCAGTGGGATTGGCTCTAGGAGATCCTAAAGGGCACTCGAAGCTGAGTTCCCACCCTCAAAGAGATACCATGACAAATAGCCAGTGGAGATACAGCAGAGAAGCTAGGCATATGGGAGGGAGAGTAGTGTGCTCATTTTGGAGCATGTCCTGAAGGGCAGGGATCACTGAGGGACTTCTCTAGGAATGAAGGAGCTGGCATGAGCCATCTCCCTCTCCCACCCCCCAGCATATACAGGCCACCTGGGGGAACCAGCCCAGTGGGGGGGCATTCACTACCAAACTTGCTTACACCATGTCCTGCTCCCCACACTTTGGCAGATCTGCTCTTCCCAGTCACATGCTTCAGTCCTGGCCCTGCAGGTCCTCTCCCCCAATAGACCAGTGCTAACCTTGCTAACACCAACCTGAGCACTTTGTAGGACCTTGCTCCAGGTGGCAGTGGTAGCAGTGGTGATGGGCCGTGCAGAACCATGAGGTGCACCTTGTTAAAAATCTGGCTGGAGACCAAACACTGGCCACAACAGGCAACAATCATCTGCAGATGATTGGACTGAAGGAAAAAGAAGCTATGACACGGCAGCAGGGCAACACATAGGAGACACCTCCCTGAAGCTCCAGGTTCTTGTGAACAGGGAACACTGCACTGCAGGGCATTACAGGACCTTTTCTTCATAAGGCTGTTACTTTCAAGAGCAGAAGATGGAGCTAACTTTTTTAACATACAGAAAATAGATACAGAGAGTTAGACAAAATGAGGAGACAGACGAATAGGTCCTAAATTAAAGAACAGGACAAAACCATAGCAAGAGGCCACAGTGAAACAAATAGAAGCAATATGCCTGATGGAAAATTTAAAGTAAAGTCTCACTGGACTTGAGAAAAGATTGGAGGACATCAATGAGATCCTCAACAAAAAGATAAAAAAGAACCCATCACAGGTAAAGAACACAATAAATGAAATTAAAAATATACTAGATAGAATAAATAGCAGCCTAGAGGAAGCAGAGGAACAAATTAGAGATCTGGAAGACAGAGTAATAGAAAGCAATCAAGCTGAGCAGGTGAGAGAAAAAATAATTATGCAAAATGAGAATAGACTTAGGGAAATCAGTGACTCCATCAAGCATAATAACATTTGCATTATAGGGATCCCAGAAGGAGAAGAGAGAGAAAAGTGGGCAAAAAATGCAATTGAAAAAATAATTGCTGAAAATTTTCTGAATCTGGGGAAGGAAACAGATATCCATATCCAAGAGGTACAGAGATCCCCCAATAAAAGCAAGCCAAGAAGGTCCACACCAGGACACAAAGTAATTAAAATGGCAAAAAGCAGTGACAGAGAATTTTAAAAGCAGGAAGAGAAAAGAAGACAGTTACATATAAGGAAAATCCCATTAGGCATCAGCTGATTTTTCAGCAGAAACTTTACAGGCTGGACTGAAGTGGCATGTTATATTCAAAGTGCTGAATGAAAAAAAAAATCTGCAGCAAGGAATATTCTATCCAGCAAGGCTATCATTCAAAATAGGAACGATAAAGAGTTTGACATACACAAAAGTTAAAGGAATTCATGACCACTAAACCAGCCCTACAAGAAATGTTAAAGGGGACTCTTTGAGTGGGAAGGAAGGACTATAAGTAAGAGTAAGAAAAGTAGGAAACACAAAAGCAGTAAAAATAAATATATCTGTAAAAATCAGTCAAGGGACTCACAAAATAAAATAATACAAAATATGATAACCATATACCTAAAATTTGGTAGGGAGGGGAGTGAAGAATGGGTTCAAACTTAAGTGACCATTAGCTTAGTAGAGACTGCTATATACAGAAGATGTTATATACAAACCTAATTTTAACCACAGATAAAAAACCAGTAATAGATATGCAAAGAATAAAGAGAAAAGAATTCAAGTATATCACCAAAGAAAGTCAGCAAACCATAAAAGAGAGCAGAATAAAGGATCAGAGAAGAACCACAAAAGCAACCACAAAACAAGTATCAAAATGTCAGTAAATATATACCTATAAATAATTACTTTGAATGTAAATGGACTAAATACTCCAATCAAAAGACATAGGGTGACAGAATGGATATAAGAAAGAAGACTCATCCATATCCCTTGTACAAGAGACTCATTTCAGTCCTAGAGACACACACAGATTAAAAGTGAGGGGATGGAGAAACATTTATCATGCAAATGGATGTCAAAAGAAATCGAGGGTAGCAATACTTGTATTGGACAAACTAGACTTTAAAATTAAAAAAAAAAATTTTTAAAGTTTATTCATTCTTGAGAGACAGAGAGACAGAACATGAGTAGGGGAGGGGCAGAGAGAGAGAGGGAGACACAGAATCTGAAGCAGGCTCCAGCCCCTGAGCTGTCAGCACAGAGCCCGACATGGGGCTTGAACCATGAACCATGAGATCATGACCTAAGCTGAAGCCATATGCTCAACAGACTGAGTCACCCAGGCACCCCAGACAAATTAGACTTTAAAGCAAAGACTGTAACAAGAGACAAAGAAGAACACTATATAATCATTAAGGGGACAATCCAACAAGAAGATATAACAATTGTAATTATGTATGCACCCAAAATGGGTGCACCCAAATACATAAAGCAGCTAATAACAAACATAAAGGACATAATCAATAGTAATACAATAATAGTAGGGGGTTTTAACACCCCACTTACAACAATGGAAAGATCATCCCAACAGAAAATCAACCAGGGAACAGTGGCTTTGAATAACACTGGACTAAATGGATTTAACAGGGATATTCAGAACATTCCATCCTAGAACAGACAAATGCACATTCTTTTCAAGCACACATGGAACATCCTCCAGAATAGATTGCATATTAGGCCATAAATCAAGTCTCAACAAATTAAAAAAATTGAGGTCACACCATGCATCTTTTCTGACCACAGCATCATGAAACTAGAAATAAATCACACACACACACACACACACACACACACACACAAAATCAAGAAAGACCACAATATATGAAAGTTAAATAACATGCTACTAAGAAATGAATGGGTCAACCAAGAAATTAAAGAATGAAAAATTACATGGAAACAAATGAAGATGAAAATACAACAGTTCAAAATCTTTGGGATACAGCAAAAGCAATTCTAAGAGTGAAGTTTATACCAATACAGGCCTATTTCAAGAATCATGAACAATCTCAAATAAACAACCTACCCTTACACCTAAAGGAGCTAGAAAAAGAACAAACAAAACCTAAGACCAGCAGAAAGAAGGAAATAATAAAGATGAGAGCAGAAATAAATGATGCAGAAACTAAAAAAACAATAGAACAGGTCAATGAAACCAAGAGGCGGTTCTTCAAAAAAACTAATAAAATTGATAAACTCCTAACCAGACTCATAAAAAAGAGAGAGAAAGAGAGAGAACTCAAATCAACAAAATCAAAAGTGGAAGAAGAGAAATAACAACTGACACCACAGAAGTACAAATGATTAGAAGAGAATATTATGAAAAATTATATGCCAACAAATTGGACAACCTAGGACAAATGGATAAATTCTGAGAAACATTCAACCTACCAAAACTGAAGCAGGAATAAAATAAAATTTTGAACAGACCAATTACCAGCAATGAAATTGAATCAGTAATCACAAAAGTCCCAACAAATACAAGTCCAGGACCAGACGGCTTTACAGGCAAATTCTACAAAACACGTAAGGAGAAGTTAATACCTATTCTTCTCAAACTTTTCCGAAAAATGCAAGAGAAAGGAAAACTTCCAAATTCATTCTTTGAGGACAACATCACCCTGATAACTTTTATGAAAAGACATCATAAAAAAAAGAGAATTACAGGCTGAGATATCTCTGATGAACATAGATTTAAAAAATCCTCAACAAAATACTCGTAAAATGAATCCAACAATACATTAACAAAATCGTTCACCACGATCAGGTGGGCTTTATTCCCAGGATGCAAGGGTGGCTCAATATTTGCAAATCAATCAACATAATGGGTTACATCAGTAGAGAAAAGATAAAAACCATATGATCATTGCAATAGGTGCAGAAAAAGCATTTGACAAAGTACAACATCCATTCATGATAAAAACCCTCTGCTAAGTAGGTCTGGAGGGAACATACCTCAACATAGTAAAGGCCTTATATGAAAAACCCACAGCAAACATCATCCTCAATGGGGAAAGACTGAGAGCTTTTCCTCTGAGGTCAGGAACAGGACAAGGATGTCCACTCTCACCACTTTTATTCAACATAGTACTAGAACCCTAGTTTCAGCAATCAGACAACAGAAAGAAATGAAAGGCATCCACATCGATAAGGAAGATGTAAAACTTTCACCATTTGCCGATGACATGAGACTAGTTATAGAAGACCCAAAAGACTCCATCAAAAAACTACCAGAACTGACAAATGAATTCAGTAAGATAGCAGGATACAAAAATCAATACACAGACATCCACTGCATGACTATACACTAATAATGAAGCAGTAGAAAGAGAAATTAAGAAGACAGCGGTTGGCTCCCATGCAAAGTTGAAGGCTTAAACAAAGCAAATGAATGGCTTTGGGATATTTGTTATTACGTATTGTGTATACACATAAACACACCGAAACATGCAATGGTACTCACATTTGCCCACGTGTATTTTAAATTTATATTTAGTTAGATATGTCTTATACCTACCATCAAAAACAGTTAAGTGCAGTGACAATGGTACATTTAGGAAACCTGGGCTCGAGAAGCAAAGTCAGAATGCCATTAGTGCTAAAGATTGTTAGTGTGTCATCTGGTCCACTTGTCAGTGTCAGGATATGCAAATCCTTAAGTCATTCAAGAGAGTTTTGTTTTGTTTATTTTTTCTGTTCCTCCAGACCTCTAGAGATGGAGGTGTCATGGACTCCTTTGGTAGACTAATATGATACCTCTAACTATTCCCATATGCTTGGGAACAGAAAGAAACCTTAGAAACATGACAATTTTCTTCAAAGACAGTTCTTTCCCTTTTTAAGTGAATTTGAGATAGCTCTCTTTATTCTCTAAAGATAACCCTCCATAATTAAAAATTAACCAAGAACTGTGTAAGTTCAAAGCTAGTGAATTGTCCTTCCCTTATTGCTACATGGAAACACTGACTTAGCAAGTAAAGAAGAATCATCACCATCCTTTTATCAAAATCAGCCTTGGTCTTTAGGAATTTTGAATATGGAAGTTCCTCAGGAATGCATTCCTCACAAAAACCCAGAACTTTCCTTGGTCTGAAGTGTTGTCATGTGGAGGAACTTTAGATTTCCCGGGCATTGCTCTAGCAACCAAACTATGAGCAGTGGAGTTAAGTCATGAGAAGCCATATTTTCATATGAGGTAAAAGACTTACTAGCAATTGACTTGCACAGGCTGTCTAAAAATCTAGTGGATTCTCAGCCTCTGGAATTGTCCAAGCAAAGATAGAATAATCACGTACTGAGGTTGTAAGAATATTCACTGCCTAAAAAATTGGGTGGACAGGACTTAAATTACTTTTCATTTTAAGGTTTTATGACTAAATGGCTCCATTATTTTAAACTTTTCTGACCAGGGCTGTCTTGTATTTCTTCAATAATCTTAGTTGTCATTGATGAATTTTTCCAAATTATTTACATATATCATATGAATTTTAAATATATACATATAACTGATAAGTAACATTTAGCATACACTATGTATTTTCTTTTATTTTTAAAGTTTATTTATTTCAAGAGAGAGAGAGAGAGAGAGAGAGAATCCCAAGCAGGCTCTGCACTGTGAGCATGAAACCCGATATGAGGCTAGATCTCATGAACCATGAGATCATGACCTGAGATGAAATCAAGGTTAGCCGATTGAGCCACCCAGGAACCCCTAAACACTGTATATATTTTAAATCAGATTTAAAATATTTTATAAAGGAGCCAAGAATACTCAAAGGAGAAAAGATAGTCCCCTTGAATAAATGGTGCTAGGAAAATTGAATACTCACATGTAAAAGAATGAAACTAGACCTATCTTACACTACTCATGAAAATTAAATCAGAATGGATTAAAGACTGAAATATAAGACTAAACCCGTAGGACAAAGAAGAAAAGCTTCTTCTTGATTTTTTGGAAATGACACCTAAAGCACAAACAACAAAAGCAAAAACAAACGAGTGAGATGACATCAAACTAAAAAGCTTCTGCCCAGCAAAAGACATGATCAACAAAATGAAAGGACAAACTAGGAAATGGGAAAAAATATTTGCAAATTATATAGCTGATAAGGGGTTAATACCCCCAAAATATAAAGAACTCCTATGACTCAATAGCAAGAAAAAAAAAAAAGTAATCTGATTACAAAATGGGACCTGAATATTTTTTTAAGGAAGATATATAAATGGTCAATAGGCACAGGAAAAGGTGCTCAACATCATTAATCATTAGGGAAATGCAAAGTGAAACCAAAATGAGATTATCACCTTATGCCTATCAGAACGGCCATTATTATTTTTAATTTTTTTTAATATATATTTTTGAGACAGAGTGCACAAGTGGGGAGGGGCAGAAAGAGAGGGGGACAGAGGGTCCTAAGCCAGCTCTGTGCTGACAGCAGAGAGCCCAATACAGGGCTCGAACTCATGAGCCGTGAGAAAGGAAGTCTGACGCTTGACTGAGCCACCCAGGCACCCTGGAATGGCCATCATTAAAAAGACAAGAGATAACAAAGGCTGGAGAGAGAATGTGGAGAAAAGGAAACTCCTGTGAACTGTTAGTGGGATTGTAAATTGGTACAGCCACTATAAAAACCTGTATGGAGGTTCCTCCAAAAACTAAACATAGAACTACTATATGGTCCAGCAATTCCACTTTTGAGAATATATCCAAAGGAAACAGAAACACTCCTTCAAAGAATTATCTGCACTCCCATGTTTACTTCAGCATTATTTACAATATCCAAGAAATGGAAATTACTTACGTACCCATCAATGGGTGAGTGGGTAAAGAAGTAGGGGAGACACACACACACACACACACACACACACACACACACAAATATTAGTCAGCCGTAAAAAAGGAGATCCTGATATTTGTGACAACATATGTGGACCTTGAAGGCATTCTGCTAAGTAAAAAAGTCACACAGAGAAAGACAATTACTGTATGATCTCACTTATATCTGGAACCTAAAAAAAACAAAAAAACAAAACTCAAACGTACAGAAAGAGATCCAACTGTAGTTATCAGAGGTGGGGGGACTCAGGTAGAGAAGCGGAGGAAGGGGTAAAAGATACAAACTTCCAGCTATCAAGATAAGTAAGTACTAGGGATGTAACGTACCCCATGATGACTACAGATAACACTGCCGTCTATATGAAAGTTGTTAAGAGAGTAAACCTTAGGATCACTCACCCTAAAACTCTTTTCTTTTTGAATCTACAGGGGATGATGGATGTTAACTTACTGTGGTAATCATTTTACGATACATGTAAGTCAAGTCATTATGCTGTATACTTGAGACTTACACAGTGCTGTATGTCAGTTATATTTCAATAAAATTGGAAAATGAAATTAACTACAGGCCACGGGGAAAATACATACCATTACTGAATGCTATGTGGGTCTGTCCATATAGATCCACAAGTCTGCCCCAAAAGTTAAAAACTCAGCCAAACAACTGGTGATTTTCTCTGCACAAAATTAAATAATGAATTATTTTTTCATTATTTTCCAGTTTCCCAGGAACCCACATTATAAATCTTGACATCACTTATGATTTCTCTTTTCTGCCTATTCAACACCTGTTTGTGACACCCATTGTTTATTGTTTCGTGCTACCTTTTCAGTACATCTCTTTTCCATTTGCATTGCTATCTCCCCAATTCCTCCCTTCATGTTGCTTACCCTCAGACAATGACAATCACTCCCTGTCTGTTTGTTCACATTTATTCATTCAACAAATGTACAATGAATGCTCACTATTTTCTACTTGAGGCTGGCAGCCAAAAGCAGCAAGACCCTGTCCTGAGTCCATCCTTGTACAGAGAGGCAGACCAAACAGTCCCTTCTCTCCCAACTCGACCCGCCTACAAAAATAATCTTCCTAAAAATCATGAAGGTGATTATGCCACCATTTAAAAACCTTGGGGAGTTTATACTCTGAAATTTCAGATGCTTCATGGATTTAACCTAAAATCTCTTTCTGGGTCAGTAGCCCCAACCATCTCCCTTTTTTTATTTGGTTGAGAAAACTCTGACACATTACCAGTCACAAACATCCCTAGGGCCTCGTGTCCCACTCCTTTTTCTCAAAAACTGTCCTGTTTACAGTCCAATGCCAGACGGTCCCCAGAGTTCTTACCTCCTGGTATATACACCTTATGTAGTCCCCTCCCACCACACAGAGTATCTGTGAATATGATGGAATGCCACTCCTGTGGTTAGGCCACTGCTAATCAGCTGACTTTGAGCTAATCAAAAGGGAGATCATCTGAGTGGGGCTGACCTAATCAGGTAAGTACTTAAGAGCGACCAGACCCTTCTTAAAATCAGAAAGATCCATCTTGCTGATCTCGAAGGGGCAAACTCATGTTGTGGAGGGAGCCATGTGGCAGGAAATGGCAAGTGGCCTCTAGGTGCTGAGAATACCCCCCAGTTGGCTGCATCACTAAGTGAGCAGGGAATTGGTCCTATAACCACAAGGAACTGAATTCTGCCAACAAGCTCATGAGCTTCGATGAGGAATCCAGACCTCAGGGACTATAGCCCTAGCTGACTCCTTGATTTCAGCCCAGGGAGATCCTGAGCAAAGGACCCAGCTGATGCAGTTCCTGACCCACAGAGCTACTAAGTCGGTGATGTAAGCAGCTAAGTAAATGGCAAATTAGGCAGCTCTAGAAAACTGATAGAGCCACTCTCCAATTTCACCTAAAAATACCCTACCATCCACCAGGATCCGGTTTCAATGCTAGCTCTTTCACGTTTTCCCTGATTTCCCCACCCCAAAGTACCCTTGCTCTAAATTTCTCTAGGACATTTTTTTCCCCCTCTTGTGGCCCTCCCTACTTTTTTCGTAGCCACTCGCGTAGCTCTCTTTTCTCCTCCCCAGGTGCGCGTTCCTCAAGAATACAGGCGGCCTCGCAATCGCAACTGTATGCGCGCAAATGTGTTGTACAATCACTGAAACAAGTCTTCACTTGTACCGTCGGGCAAATATTTCTCAGGGATCTAAGGGTTAAAGCTTCAGTTTGGGGTTTCACACTCATTTTCTCGTGCCTGTGATGAGCAGCTTCATGCGACTTAGCACAAGTACAGAATTTGGTGACCTGACCCTCCCTAAAACTGTCGTCCAAAAGGCTAATTCTTTCATCAAAGGGTAAACGACATGTAAGTGTGACATATTTAAAACCCGACGTTGAAGGGCAGGGAAAACAGATTTCTGAGTTAGGAATTCTACAAATAAGCAAGGTAGCATTTGGAACCGCCCGGGACACCGCGGTGCTCGCTGTACCGACGCCAGAATTTCGGCAGCAGTTGCTGTCCGCACGTGTCACTTCCTTTTTTACGAAAACCGCAGTTTCTCACACCTGTGTGTGCTCACATGGATTTAAATAAGGAATAACCAGGAACCTAGGCTGGAAAAAGAACCCCCCCCCTCCCCCGCAGTGGAAGCATTACGGCCAGAGTTGGTTAATTGAAATCATGCATCGAACTAAGTTGCCACTCTGATGCGATCTGACAAAAATGATCATAGGATAAAATTGCCTCTTGCTGATCCCCACCTATCTTACATTTCAACTTGCAGCCAGATTGAAGCAAACTGCTCCAATTTACTGCTCCCGACCTGCTGATAATGGACACTTTGCCGTGCACTCTCCCTTCATTACTGCTCAGGTCAGGGCTGTTAACAGGGACTCTTGCCACTTTTGACAGATAGTCACTACCAAGATGAATGGCGGTAGCCACATGACCACTTAGGACCAGGCCTTCCCTCTCCAGCACCTTCAAAATGCCTTTAAAAAAAATAAAAATAAAAGACCACACTTCACTGTTTAACTCTTTATTAACTAGGAGAATCAATAGAAACCAGGCAACTGTGACCTCGTGATTCCTTTACTGTAGAGCTGCAAATATTTCAAAGCAATCATTTAACGGCATTTAAAAAAGAAAGTTCTAGAGAAGCTGCCTCTTCATTTTCTTCTCTTTGGGAATGGAAACTGGGCTGTAAATGGAGCTCTTTGTGGGGAGGGAGAGAGTCATTAGCCCAAAGCCTCCATTGTGCTAAATCTTAGGAAGAAGTGGCTACTTTTCTGAGTTAAAATGGGCTTGTTAAATCATGATAGAAATTATCAGGGAAGATAGGCTATTTTAATACCACAGTATGAATGGAACCCGAGAGGCTGGTACTCCATCATTTCAATTGTTCATAAACAACCCTTTATGAAAACTTTCTAACACCAACATTTCAAAGTTATTCTGCTTATAGAGAGAAAAACAAGGAGAAAGGCATACATGGATCAGTATCATTTTTTTAAATAGATTTTCTTTAATAGATACACAAGTTTATTTTTTTATATTTTTTTCAATATATGAAGTTTATTGTCAAATTGGTTTCCATACAACACCCAGTGTTCATCCCAAAAGGTGCCCTCCTCAATACCCATCACCCACCCTCCCCTCCCTCCCACCCCCCATCAACCCTCAGTTTGTTCTCAGTTTTTAACAGTCTCTTATGCTTTGGCTCTCTCCCACTCTAACCTCTTTTTTTTTTTTTTTTCATTCCCCTCCCCCATGGGTTTCTGTTAAGTTTCTCAGGATCCACATAAGAGTGAAAACATATGGTATCTGTCTTTTTCTGTATGGCTTATTTAGCATCACACTCTCCAGTTCCATCCACGTGGCTACAAAGGACCATATTTCATTCTTTCTCATTGCCACGTAGTACTCCACTGTGTATATAAACCACAATTTCTTTATCCATTCATCAGTTGATGGACATTTAGGCTCTCTCCATAATTTGGCTATTGTTGAGAGTGCTGCCATAAACATTGGGGTACAAGTGCCCCTATGCATCAGTACTCCTGTATCCCTTGGGTAAATTCCTAGCAGTGTTATTGCTGGGTCATAGGATAGGTCTATCTTTAATTTTTTGAGGAACCTCCATACTGTTTTCCAGAGTGGCTGCTCCAATTTGCATT
Organism: Panthera uncia; assembly: GCF_023721935.1. Classification (NCBI taxonomy): domain Eukaryota; kingdom Metazoa; phylum Chordata; class Mammalia; order Carnivora; family Felidae; genus Panthera; species Panthera uncia. The sequence goes on along the minus strand of NC_064816.1, from coordinate 109,164,644 downwards.
CCCATCAACAGTGCAAGAGGGTTCCCGTTTCTCCATATCCTCTCCAGCATCTATAGTCTCCTGATTTGTTCATTGTGGCCACTCTGGTGTGAGGTGGTATCTGGGTGTGGTTTTGATTTGTATTTCCCTGATGAGGAGCGACGTTGAGCATCTTTTCAAGTGCCTGTTGGCCACCCGGATGTCTTCTTTAGAGAAGTGTCTATTCATGTTTTCTGCCCATTTCTTCACTGGGTTATTTGTTTTTCGGGTGTTGAGTTTGGTGAGCTCTTTATAGATTTTGGATACTAGCCCTTTGTCTGATATGTCATTTGCAAATATCTTTTCCCATTCCGTTGGTTGCCTTTTAGTTTTGTTGGTTGTTTCCTTTGCTGTGCAGAAGCTTTTTATCTTCATAAGGTCCCAGTAGTTCATTTTTGCTTTTAATTCCCTTGCCTTTGGGACATGTCAAGTAAGAGATTGCTATGGCTGAGGTCAGAGAGGTCTTTTCCTGCTTTCTCTTCTAGGGTTTTGATGGTTTCCTATCTCACATTCAGGTCCTTTATCCATTTTGAGTTTATTTTTGTGAATGGTGTGAGAAAGTGGTCTAGTTTCAATCTTCTGCATGTTGCTGTCCAATTCTCCCAGCACCATTTGTTAAAGAGACTGTCTTTTTTCCATTGGATGTTCTTTCCTGCTTTGTCAAAGATTAGCTGGCCATACGTTTGTGGGTCTAGTTCTGGGGTTTTTATTCTATTCCATTGGTCTATGTGTCTGTTTTTGTTCCAGATACACAAGTTTAGATAGTAAGTATTTAATGACTAAGTTGTAAGAGCAAGCTAATGGGGAATGCAGCACGTATGTCTTCTGTTCCTTAAGGCTTCTGACTTAATTCTGTATTTAAACTATATATGCAGTTTGTATAGAATGCTCTCGTTTATATCTAATTCGTGATCTGCTCATCATTTTTTGTATTTGACAAACGGTCAAATAAGCACTCACGACTCTCATTAGATTTACACTGTATTGTCTAATTCACTCTGCCTCATGAAAGTAGACGAATTATTAAATACCATAATCTGTTATCCACCATTAAAATTAATTGATTTTTATGTCACTTTAGAACTAATGAATTATTTAGAGGTAGTCTCATAAACTACAGAGCATAGTGGGAAAGCTCTCTTATTCCCTATCATTTCTAGTAAGGCTGAACAATCCTATGCCTTCGCTAGTTTTCTCTCAGCAGAAACCTCAAAAACATAGCTGTTTTCAATAATTACACTTCGTGGAGAAGAGCCACATGTATGAAAAAGATTTTGAAGATGTGGGTGATGCTTAACTCTGGGAGAGGTGTGCCATATGGACAGATATCTCCAGATAAAGTCTGGTATTGCCATCAGGATAATATACTTGAATGGACATGCTATTAAACAGAAATAAAATCCCAGCAAATAGTAATAGTCATAAAAACAAATACACGGGTGATAGCTTATGGTGTTGCCTGAAAAAAATCTTACTTGATATTTTGTTTCAAAGACTGCATACCTACATTATGATAATAATAAGTCATCGTTACGGAAAACTTATTATGTGCCAGGAAAACTTATTATTCTCGCAGGTAGGGAAACTGAGGCTAGAGAGACTAAGCCACTTGTCCAAGTTCAAATAATGAGTAACAAAGGAGTTGGGATGTGAACCAAAGAAGTCTTCCTCCAAAGTCAGACTCCTAATTGTTATACTCTGCTGCCTCTTTCTTCTCAATGCCACTTTATCACTTGGCATGGATGGTGAGAGGGGTCATTCATTGTTCACAATTTTTATCCATCTAATGTTTATTAAAACACAATCCTTTCGGGGCGCCTGGGTGGCTCGGTCGGTTAAGCGTCTGACTTCGGCTCAGGTCACGATCTCACGGTCCGTGAGTTCGAGCCCCGCGTCGGGCTCTGTGCTGACAGCTCAGAGCCTGGAGCCTGTTTCGGATTCTGTGTCTCCCTCTCTCTCTGCCCCTCTCCTGTTCATGCTCTGTCTCTCTCTGTCTCAAAAATAAATAAATGTTAAAAAAAAAAAACAAAACACAATCCTTTCACTTGCAAATTGGTTCATTCAGTGAAAAAAAGTTCTTGCCTTCTAAAATTATCTTCCAGTATTAATATAATTGCTCCGTGTCAATTCTAGCAAACGAACAAAGCTCTGTGTTTAATGGCACTCTTTCCTCCCCCACTGGAACGTTACGGTATATCTACATATACTGAAGAAACCTAGAGAAGCAAGTTAAAAGGAGGACCCAGGATATTAAGAAGGGCACTTGTGATAAGCACCGGGTGTTGTATGTAAGTGATGAATCACTAAATTCAACACCTGAAGCTAATATTGCACTGTATGTTAACAAGCTGGAATTTAAATAAAAACTTGAAAGAAAAAAAAAAGAAGGACCCAAAGTATTTCAGACTGTGTGAGGGGACCACATATTTTGGTTGTTTTGGGACTGTCCTGGTTTTTGTCAGTGGTCCTGACATAATTGTTAAAAGAATCCTCTTTTTATTCTCAGTATTGTGTCAGTTTGAATAATAAGCTAGAGGGCCCCCTCAATTTTAAGGGAGAAGTTATTCTGTTTATCAGTAATCTTGGCTATAGACCACCTCTACCAACCCCACGGAGTTGAACAGGCTACTACTTGAGCGAGCTTTAAATACCCCAAATATGCATGCTGGAGCCTCAGGAGGGGTACGTGGACCTTCTACACCTGACCCCTTACCCTTTGCTCTTGTTTCCTCTTTTCACTTGGTCACTGTGATGGTCTTTGTGATATGCCGACTTGGCTAGGGTATGGCCCCCAGTGACGTTATCAAACCTGCACATAGGTGTTGCTGTGCAGGTGCTTTGTAGAGATGGTTCGAGTCCATAATCAGTTGACTGTAAGTAAGGGAGGTGAGCCCCCAAAGATGTGGGTGTACCAATTCCATTAGCTGAAGTACCTTAAGGAACAGAGCTGAGGTTTCCCGAAAGAACTTCTACTATGGACCACAGTGTCACCTGTGCCCACGACTTACAGCCTGACCACCTTTTGTATGGATTTCAGTCTTCCCTAGCCAGCCCCTGCAATCACTTAAGCCAATTCCTTGCACCCAATCTCTTAATATAGGTCACCTGTTGGTTGTGCTTCTCTTGTTGAACCCTGACTGATATAGTCCCTAATGTCTGTTGACTCTTCCTTCAAATCCTCTGCATACTCTCCTCTGCACTCTTAACTTCATGCCTTGATAATGCCAGTGGCTCTTTGCCTCCTCTCTTCTCCCCTTAGGCTGCCACCAAACCCAGATAAATGCTCCTAGATCCGTCATCTCATAATTTAGCAGCTAATCCACTCTGTTAGACACTGAGGATACAAAGATTAACATAGTTTCGGTTTTCTAGGGTCTCACCACTATGTCACTCCCCAGCATAAAACTTGGAAAGTTCCCTCCAATGCACGGAGGACAGGGAAAACTCAGCCCGGCACCGCAGACCCTGATTATTTTATTTTTAAATGTTTATTTATTTATTTTGAGAGAGAGAACTTGGAGGAGGGATAGAGACAAAGAGAGAATATCCTGAGCAGGCTCCACACTCAGTGCAGAGCCCAACATGGGGCTCCATCCCACACGCCCCGGATCATGACTTGAGAGGAAATCAGGAGTCTGATGTTCAACCGACTGAGCCACCCAGGTGCCTGGACCCTGCTGATTTTAATCTGCCTCCCAGGACTCTAATCCCACAAGCACCTAATGCATGAGCTTACCTGCTCTCTTCACGGCGTCAACATGGCAGGTTTATGTCTGTGTTTCCTGTGTCTTTGTTTTAATTTTTTAAAATTCATTTAATATCTACACCCCACGTAGGATTCAAACTCATGACCCTGAGATCAAGAGTCGCATGCTCTTCTGACTGAGCCAGCCAGCCGTTCCTCCAGTGTCTTTGTTTGAAAGTCAGTGTTGTATTGTGGGCAGTGACACCCACATATTTAAAGGAGACTAGGATTCAGAGAATTAGCTACTTAAAACAATCCTGAAACGTCTGGCGACATGAACCCACGACTGGTCCTGCAGAAACAGCTCAGAGTCACAGCTCCACACTGGCCCATCATGGAAACTGCCTGCTCTGCCACTATCAGGAAGGTGGAGAATCCACTGGATTGGGGGATTGGAGCTTTTGATCGCAGGAAACTACCACCACTAACACGTTCGCCTCCCAGCTCCCATGAAACTAGTGGCTGGTCTTTGAGAAACTGCTACGTAAAAACCAACATCTCCAGGACAACACTTACCCCCAGAAGACTGGTGCAGCAGCAGGAAAATCGCTTCTCCTTCACGCCCAACTTCCATGCCTGGCGTGAGGGCATCTAACAGGCATTCAGAACTCCAGCTGCATGGGATTCTGGGAAAACAGGGCCTTTCGCTTCCCAGCTGCTTGTAGCACAAGAAGCCTCAGCAGAAGGAGGTTAAAGAGGATGCTGAGTCGATCTCACATTTTCCGTTAACAGTTGTTTTTATCCAACCTGGGAAGTTTGTATGCCTCTCTTACACAGATAAGGATTTTTTGCTTTAATACGAAGTCTTAGTATCCTCAAGACTTAGCGTAATTTCTAGCACCTAGGCATGTGTCAGATACATACATGTTCAATAAATGAATGAAACACAATAATGATTTATTCATTTATCGACAATCACAATTATAAATTATGATTTGTCACAAGTAAAACTTTTCCAACAAATTATGGGAACCACATCCCATATAGTGCCCAGTATAGTACTTATTTGTGGAAGACACTCAATAAATATTTCTTGAAGGGATGGATAAATACAGTGCTATCAGAGAATAGGGTCTGATATGCATACCTCAAGTAGACTTGCATAACCAATGTCAGTGTTTATCTAGGGCACTAAGTCATTGGACTGTAAGGTAAAATTTAATTTTGCATATTATAGAAGCCCATGATATAACTATTGCCTCTACGTTTGTATGTTTTATCTCCTAGGAATTACTACTTTCTAAAGATTTTTATTTTTAAGTAATCTCTACACCCAATGTGAGGCTCAAACTTAATGCCCCTGAGATCGAGTTGAGCCAGCCAGGGGCCCCCTAGGAATTATTTTTATTGGGTGTCTTTCTTCTAAAATTGCAACCTAGTGAGAACTAATTTTATACAAGCACGATATAATTCTCTGAATAATACACTTTATTTTAAAAGATTAATGGTAAGGAGGATTTACATAATAATCATGCTCCTGATCATTTATGCCTGCAGTGAGGAGGAAGGCAGAAAACCTAGGTGAGAGAAGTTGGGGCATCATTTCATGGGATCATGGCGAGATGGTCTGTATGTTTATGCCCCCTTAAAATTCACATGTTGAAATCCTGATGCCCAAAGTGATGCTCTTAGGAGGTGGGGCCTTTGGGAGGTGCTTAGGTCATGAGTGTGGAGCCCCTCATGAACATGATTAGTGCTCTTTTTAAAAATAAAGTTTTTTTTTTTAATTTGAGAGAGAGAGAGAGTATGCACAAGGAAGGGAGAGGGGCGGGGGGGGGGAGAGAGAGAGAGAGAGAGAGAGAGAGAAAGAGAGAGAATCTCAGCATGGAGCCTGCCATGGGGCTTGATCCCATGACCTTGGGATCATGACCTGAGCAGAAATCAAGAGTGGGGTGCTCAACTGATTGAATCCCTCAGAGGTCCCCAGGATTAGTTCTCTTATAAAAGATACCCCACAGGGCCTCTAGCCCCTTCTGCTATGTGAGGACACAGTGAGTAGTTTGATACTCAGAAGAAGGTCCTCATGCTGATCTTGGACTTCCAGCCTCCAAAACTGTGAGAAACAAATTTCTGTTGTTTATAATCTATTCAGTCTGTGGTATTTTGTTAGAGCAAACTGAATGGACTAAGACACATGTCAAATAAGTTAAAAATGCCAGAAAGAATTGAGAGACGCCTTGGCAAGAATGGGATAAGGTTCTCCAAGAGAGGCTTGTTGTTAGCCTGCATTTCACCCCCCTGAAATCTGTCCCCTCACACGTGAGCTGCTTGTCATGCGCTCTCTGCCTCTGGAGAAACTTTTCAACAGACTGAAAGGATGCTTGAGAATTGGATAATTTGGCCTCTGTACTGCCAATGCTGTAGTAAGTCATGTTATGTGCTGCCCACAGGAGAGCAGACGGGGCTTCATATTCACTGTCTAACTTAGAAAAATGCCTCAAATATCCATCTGAGGGCCAATGGGTTGTTCCTGGAAAGGTTAGTTTACTGTGTTATTTTGCATATCAAATTAGGGCTAGGACTATGCTTTCATGTAGTCTTCCTGCCGTTTCCTTAGAAGCCCTTCATTAACTAGAATTATATAAATTTAATTAAAAACTATTACCTATTAATTATTTTTAATAGTTTTTAATTATTTTTAAATAATTATCATATTATACTATTTATAAATAAATATTATAAATAATAGTATTTAATTATTTTAATAATTAATTATTATCTATTATTAATTAATTATTGTTAATAAAAGCTATTATTCCAAACTATTTGGAATTTCTTTCCAAAACATGTGTTGGTTGAGAAATCGTCTTTGCAATAACTTTCTTTATTGCCATTTTTATAACAATATACTAGGTTCACCTTTAATATTGTAGCTCAGGGTTTCTCAACCGTGGCATTAAGAGAGTTCTGGATCAGGGGACGCCTGGGTGGCCAGGCGGTTGAGCATCTGACTTTGGCTCAGGTCATGATCTCACTGCTCATGGGTTCGAGTCCCACACTGGGGTTTGGGTTGACAGCTTAGAGCCTGGAGTCTGCTTCAGATTCTGTGTGTGTGTCTCTGCCCCTCCCCTGCTCTTTCTCTCTCTCTCTCAAACATAAATAAACATTAAAAAAAAAAGAGCATTATGGACCAGATAATTCCTTGTTGTGGGGCCATTCTGTAAATTAGAGGATGTTTAACAGCAAACCTGACCTCTACCCACTAGTAGCCAGTTGCAAATTCCTTCTCTTTCTTCTTCCCCTCACTCAATTTGTGGTAATCAGAACTATTTCTATTCTTGCCAAATGTCCCCTGGTGTGCCAAACTATGCCCTGGTTGAGAATCACTGCTTTATCTCCTCAAGGTCAAAGTTTTGGGTGATCAAATGGCAGTTGCTAGAAATCCCAACAACCAAGGCTGTATCTTCACAGAATCAGAGAAAATCATTCTTTCTTTTGTGTGTGTGTAACATGGAAGACAGAACATGGTTATTGAAATCAGTTTTCCATTATTTTAGAAAGAAATCTGAGATGGCCGGTACCCACCCTCAAACACTGTCTTCCTGCACTAGGTTACTATATAACTATAGAGATCAAAATCTTTGGAATTTACATTTCAATAATCAACTTACATTTCAATACCAAAGCTTTATTAAACTTGCTTCATTTGGACTCACTTAAAACTGAGTTACCTCAGGGTGCTGAGTGTTAGTTCATCTTTCAGGCTTACATAGAAAGAAGCTACCAAAAAGTATGCAGGAGCTCTGACCCTATTTTATAACGGAAGAGAGGTGTATTTAAGCTGCATTTTCTTTGCCCTTGCTTCTCTAGCTCCTGAAATGAAGACTCGAGTTGGGGGTTTGTCATACAGCTTGAACAAAGGTACCATGAGCCAGGTCATTTGAATGATCCTTAAAGGAATGGGGCTGTTCAGCCGAAGATTTCCCTAATGATGGTTGAGCCAAGTCCATGTAGCTCATGGTTTCATGACAGTGTTCTTGGTAGCTCTGGTCAATACCTTCCAGCTTGCCATCTTCTACCTTTTGCTTAATCCCAATCTCTTTGGATTTTAGGTCACAAAGAAAACCTCACATACTGAATCGCTGCATCTCCTTTTAAAACATATTCCTCTCTGTTGTTTAGAGGAGGGTCATAGGTGTTTTTTTATCCATTTGCAATTATATATACTTAGTCACATCACACGAGTGCAAGGAACCTTGTATTTTTTTCAGTCCTTCCCAAGTTGGGGATGAGCAACACAAACATTCCATAATTGCTGCCTGAAAGCACAGCCATGAGAAGGTGAGGACAATCAACCAGAGATTACCGATGTTTCCTTTGTGCTGGAAAAGCATGCCATAACCCACCGGCCACCAGGAACACACTTTAATGACCCCACTGCTTCCTTTCAGCACCTACAGAAGCAAGAAGTTCTTTACTGTTTATGCGCTGGGCTGAAGCAGTCCATGACTTCCTGGATTATCCAGGGCTTCCAGGCAGTGGTTAACATTCCAGCAAGTTCTTGATCTCGGCAATAATTCCCACATTCTCCAGGCCTGGTCTGGGTGGGGAGTGGCCTGTTCCATGGCACTGAACACAGCCGACCCACTGTATCCAACTCTGCTTAACATATATCCTAGGGAGTTCCTAAAGGAATCAGGCATCACAGCAAGCCCTGAGGCTGCAAAGTCAAGACTGAAGCACTTCTGCCCTACTTCGTTGTCTGTAGAGCCACTTGTGGGTGTCTCATAGATCCCACAGTGTGGACGGTCTTCATAGAGAATGCAAGAGATCAAGTTTGTCTTTAACTCACCTGGTTATCTAAAGGAACCCTGAAGCTAAGCATGGATCCATAGGGAAATGAAGCTATAGATGAATAAAATTACACACACATCTGCCACCTATTGCTGTGTGCTTTCAGGGCCTCAGCTAAAATGGATTCGGAAAGAGTCCCATGTTGACTTACTGCTACATTTATACCATAAAGAACAGGTTGGTGTAAAACTGTCTTTTCAAACCCCTACATTCGAAGTTAAGAGACCTGTGATCTCCGAATAGTTTCATGCTTAGATTGGCCACAGTGCATCAGGAACAAGGGAGATAACTCTTTACAGCCTCCTGTGCTATAACGAGCTTCCGTGAGCCTCACAGTGGAGAGGAGTCAGCAGAAATGACCTCTGTGGGTGATGAGCATTTGTCCAGTAGATATGTTGAGGGAGGTGTGCTAATTTTTTGGTTCTTCTCTAGTGAGGAAAGCAGAAAAAAGAGGTGGATTTATATGAGCTTTAGAATTACTTGCGTTGCTTTCTGGACAGTTTTGAAAGTTACCGTCCCACAAACCATTTTGGGAGGTGAAACATTCCCAACGCCTTTCAACTAAATCCTTGGATGGGTGCCCAACAGGAACCAGGGAACTATGGAGGCCCATGTACTTGATATTTAGGAGAACTCCTCTTCCTGATTCCTTTACAGGAACAAGTTCTTAGGCTAACTTAGTGGGGAATAACTTTAGCAAGTATTTATTGGCACCTACTAAGTCCTAGGTGTGAGAGACATAGCAGTAAACAAAACAGACCAAACCTACCCTTAAGGAGCCTACATTCTAATTAGAGAGCTAATAAGATCCAATGTTATGAGACCTCACTATGGGTCAGATATGATTTTAAGCACTTTATTTGTATTATCTCAATCCATACCACAACCCTACAATGTAAATACTATTATTATTCCCATTTTGCAGGTGTAGACACTGAGGCTCAGCAAGTTGAATAACTTACCCAGACACCTTGGCTGTACAGCCAGCCATCTCAACCACTATCTGATCTTCCAGGTCAGAGGACAGACCTAATTGCAGGAAGGATTATTATGGCAAGGCTGGGTTGTCCTTTCTGAGTTTGGAGACTGGTGCCAATGTTTTACTGCCTAAGTGCAGTTCTCCTGTGCAGCAGTAAAGATGGGAAATTCTCATGCATGCTGCACCTGTGTCCATGAGAATCCCATGGAGAACAGGCTTCCTTGTTCTCCCCTGATCCAGGCCAGACTGCACTCGCTCTGCTTATGTAAGTTAGTTCCAGTGAAACTCTTTACCAGGGAATCTAATCCGTTTATTCTGTGTTCAGGGAGTCAAGCTTTTGTTGCTGAAGCCCAGCCTCACTCAAGCCTCCCTCCACCAGAGAACCTGTTTATCAGGAAGAAGCTGCATGGCAGCTCATAAAGTTTTAGGTCACACAGCTCACAGTGGAAAGAGTCCGGGAGCAAACACTCCCCGGCTAAACAACGAAGATTTGCAGTGACAAGGTGATGAAAAGAGAACCTCATGTGCATAAACGAAGCCACCCAAACGTCTGCACACACACTTATCCATTTCCTATCCAACAACAACAAAAACAACGAAACTGGCCACACACAGCCAGATGCGTAAGTTTGCAGTGAGAACAAAGGCAGCCATAAATATTCCAAGGAGCCAATAAAAAGAAGAAGATGAAGAAGAAGAAGAAGAAGAAGAAGAAGAAGAAAAACCAGGAGTGGTTAGCTCTCCAGAGTAATGGGCTCCATAAAAGCTTTTATTGTTAAGAGAGTTACTTTACTAAGAGCTCTGTGAAAAAAGTCGAGTGAATGTGAAAAATTGCATGCAATAACCTGAGCTGAAAGATGATTATCAACCTCTGAGTCTTGTATTTTGGAGCAAGTCAGTGCTGCTATTAGAAGATTGCCATTGTAGTTAAAGAAAAGCTCGTTTTGTACTTTTGTGCCCCTTCTGGGTAAACAGAGAGTCAATACAGACTTCTCCTCTGTGCTAGCCCACTTATTTGAACAATTATTTTAAAGATGTAATCCAATCTTACCATCTTCCAAAAAGTACAACTCTGGTGAAATTTGCCAGCAGAGTTCTGCACACACAACTTACTAAACCATGGATTGAGTTATTTCCAGCATGTATTCCTTCCCTCCCATCTGCCCTTCACCCCCACCCCATTCTTTAGCCATCTGTTTGTTTTGTCATTGGCTATTGACAGGACAGTGGGTGACATTTAAGGGAGTGGACCCATCTGCACTTCAACCACTCAAAGGCTAGCCAACTAGAATGATAAAAAATGTGGGTTTTTTTGTTTTGTTTTGTTTTAACATTTTTTTCTTAGGCTATTAGTGTGGTTTTCCTGCTCTCAGTATGACAGACCCTGCTCTACCCTTTCATGGGTGGATGGAGGCAGTACAGCTTTCCAAAATGTTGGTGTAGTGGGGGAAATGTTGGTCATTTGTTTAGGAGATGATATTGTGTAGATGTTAATGGGTGATGTCTCTGAAGTTCGGGATAATAACTGCTTTATTATTCCTTTGAGTGTACCCTGATGGAAAGTTATCAAAGTTCTAGTTACATATGTAGGACATGGAACAATATGGTGTAGACTCTTTGGAAGTTCCAGATAAAATTAGGACTAACCTTATTTGATCAGCTCTCAGGAAGATAGTTTGAGTGCCTTCAAACAACTCTCCTAAATATTTTTAAGGCATTTAGTTTTTTACATGTTTATTTATTTTGAGAGAGAGAGAGAGAGAGAGCACATTCACAAGCAGGGAAGGGGCAGAGAGAGAGAGGGAAACAGAGGATCAGAAACAGGCTCCATACTGGCAGAGCTCGACATGGGGCTTAAACTCATGAACCGTGAGATCATGACCCAAGCTGAACTCAGAGGCTTAACCTACTGGGCCATGTAGGCACTCCCTTAAAGCATTTAGAGAGAACATGTAGCAACTTTCTTTTCACAGGTTATTTAATCAGCAAATTGAATTTCAATAAGTGGCACCTTGACTTATGGAGGAAACTCTAACTTGGCTTTTCTGTCCTATCTAGAACACTTTAGGACTCCCAGCCATTCTCAGTACCCTCGTGACCCAATGCAAGTGGGGGACCCTGAAGCTTAAGGTTCATTAGCTCCATAGGAAATCCACCATTGACTTGTTGCTTCGTGTTACATGAAGTAGAATAATGTAAAAATCAGATTCATATACACCTTCCATGTGGTGAAAGTATGTGGGAGGGAGAGACACTGACAATGATCATCCATCCTGCTGATTTCTTTCTACAACAAGCACGTAAGTGGGCATGTGAGTGGAGTCTGACATGAAGTGAAGTGCATGAGACTCTTGCTTACCAAATGCTAACTCAGTCTACTGTACAAGGGGTAAAGAAGGGGAGGGGAGCAGTAAGCAATTCTGACTAGATCATTGAGATCTAGCAGGAAACACAACTCCTCTGTTCCTCCCTCTTGGATCTATCCATCCATCCTTACCTGGAGTAAGTATTTTGAGTACCCTGGGTGTGTATATATATATATATATATATATGGAAAACCATAAGATTTACTAATGGTTTGAATATGTGATAGGAGAGTAAGAGAAGAGTCAAAGGTAACATACATTTTTTACCTGAGCAGCTAGAAAGATAAAGTTGTTATTTCCTGGGAGGGGATAGCTGGGGTAAAGGACGGGGTTGGGAGAGAGGAGTTCCATTTTAGACATGTTTGATCGCCAAGGGGAGATACTAAGTTGGCAGTCGGACACAAAAACCAGAGTTCAGTGGGAAAGTTCAGGAAAAATGGTGGGCTAGGAAATACTTCACAACTAGTGCTCTGGGGATAGGGGGGAGAAAAAGAGGCTCAACATGTAGTGTTTGTCAATTTCTTTGGTGTAATGACTTCACCATGGCTGATTTCTAGTAACCAACATAATGACACTGTCATTAGATACGGATTTGAGAAGAAATGTGCTCTCGTGAGCCCAGGCCAGCTGGCTCTGGTATGTCACTGGGAACAGAGACATAAATTTGGGAGTCATCAGGATGTAAAAGAGCCTTGAGACTGCACAATGGCACTTAGGGAGTGAGCAAAGAGAGGCGATATTTAAAAACTGAGCTGTAGGCACTCCACTGTGAAGCGTTTGGAAGATGACAAAGCAGAAAAGAGGAGACCAAGAAGGAGACTAAGAAATGTTTCAAGAGGGAGGGAGAGGACATCTGTCAAAAACTACTGATGAGCCAGGTGAGATGCGGCTGGAAAAGAGGACACTGGGATTGGCTCTGTCACTTCAACAGCAGTGGCTTCAGCGGACAGAGGGAACAAAAGCTTAAGAAACCTATCCTCGCCTCCTTCTCAAAATAGCAACAGCTGGAGGCAGGGTGGCTTTGGCAGCTCAACCCTGTATTGAAATCTTTAAAATGCACTTTGGGCCTTAGAATTAGAGTAGATTTCAAAATCACATGATGTCAGGACTGGAAAAAAATCTGATGGGTCCCTTGGCTCAAAGTGGCTCAAAGCCCTAGGAGGAAAGAGGGGAAGGCGCCAGCCTATGTTCAGTAATTTGAAAAGGTATTTTATGTTTATTTATTATATTGTTTAATGTTTATTTAGTTTTGAGAGGGGGGTGGGAGAGGGGCAGAGGGGGAGGGGCACAGAATCTGAAGCAGACTCCAGGCTCTGAGCTGTCAGCACAGAGCCCAACGCGGGGCTCGAACTCAGGAACCACAAGATCATGACCTGAGCCGAAGTTGGACACTTAACTGAGCAACCCAGGCACCTGTAAAAGGTATTTTAAAATCTATACAAATCCCTAGTCATTTTCCTTGCCTACAGTTTCATGGGATCCTGTGAATAAAAATCAGTCCTTTCATTCACGTTCACTGACCAACAACCTCATTTAACACTGCAGAGACTGTAGAAAAGTTTGGAAGGGCTTTTTTTTTTTTTTTTTTTTTAGAGTCTGTGCAGGTGTTTCCAGCTCGTGTTTTACTCTTACTGTTTTCTCGGTTGTCTCTCATTCTTGCACACTGCTTAATACACCTGCGATGTGGGGTATCTGGGATGCATATTATTCACAGGTAAATATTATCAGTGTTTCTCTGTTTTTAGGCCATCCATCTCTAGGCAAATGTAACATTTATGCAATCTTGTTTCAGGAGTAGAACTAATTTTCATTAGCAAAGCTCTACGCTGGCCCTCCCTTGCTCATTTGTTCACTCAAAACACAGTGAAGGGGAGTGGTGGTGGAAAGAAGGCTGGAGAGGAAAAATTCTCCAGAGGAAAGAAAGGCAGGTGCAAAGACAAGGAGGCATCAGAGAACATGTCATTTTCTAGAAACTAAATCATTCAGGGGCACCTGGGTGGCTCACTCGGTTGAGCATCCGACTTTGGCTCAGGTCATGATCTCACCGTTCATGAGTTCGAGCCCTGGAGTTGGGCTTTCTGCTGTCAGCGCAGAGCCTGCTTCAGATCCTCTGTCTCTCTCTCTCTCTCTGCCCCTACACCACATGCGCATGTGCTCTGTCTCAAATATAAATAATGACGGAAAAAAAAAAACATTTGAAACTAAATCATTAAGGCTGGATCATACAGGTGTGGGATTGGTGAGCTGTGAGAATAAAAAAGTAGCCTAGACCTAAATTCTAAGGACCTTTTAAGAGATGTTGAAAGGTGAGATTTTGTTTTTTGTTTTTTAATGGAGAAATGATTTCAGAAAAAGTGAGATCTAGGACCCTTACTAGTGGAAAGTCTGGGAACCATGAATCCCTCCTATTATCCATATTTAGCTGCATTTTCAAATTCCTTCACACAGTTTGATTTTACTTTTTCTTGAAAACTGTCTTCCCCACTGCCCTTCTCTCCAGAAAGGAAGAATTCCTCAGTCTTTCAGGAGCTCCGGCCAAACAAGCAAATTCCACCAGGCAGCACCCACTGGAGTGATTCTCAGATCTCCAGGCATGTATTTTCAGGATTTTGCTGGATTTTTAAAGTAATTGCCAAAAAGGAGGAAACTTTGCTGTAGCACTCTCTGCTGGGTCATGAAATGAAATTTCAGTCCTGGATTTTCAGACTGTAGGCTTCATCCAGATACAGGCAAATATACTTTCTTAGAAAGGTCTCTGCAGACACAGCTTTTGCTGCTAAAAGGGCTGAGGTCATGTGAAACAGGCATCAGGGTAAAATATATGGACAAATATAGATGAAAAGAAAAAGTCTTTGAGTTTAGCAGGTATTCACCTTCTATTACTGATTGATGGATTAAAAGAGGTCAAAATTTGCATGTTTATACAAACAGCACAATACGTATAAATTACGGAAAGTCTTAATTGTGTTTTCATCTATACTTATGCATAAATATATTGTATATGAGAACCTATTTTCAGACCATCAGGCTATCCAAATATTTAAGCACAATGTTCTACGAATAGGAGAGAGCAATGAAAAACACAGAAATCCTCATCCTCATGAACCTTCTATTCCAGTGGGGATTAAAAGACAATAAGCCAGGTAATCAAGTTACGAACCATTTTAGAAAATAGTGACCAAAACGAAGGCAAATAAAGCAGGGAAGGAACATGACAGGAAACTGAGGGACGCAATATACAGTTTTATTTTTTGCATATTCGCACATTTTATTTTTTTAAATAAAGCTAGTGTGATGTAGCTGTTTAGGTTTTTTTTTTTTTGTTGTTGTTGTTGTTGTTGTTTTAATTAGGTCAAAAAGAACTTCACTTTTGGGAACTGTTGGAGGGAATCTTGACTGTTCCGGAAGCTGAGAGCTGTGGCCAAGCAGGGGAGAACTGGAGGGAGGTGAAGGCCCTCCCACCGCCCATCACAATGAGCTGTGAAGCGCAGTGCTCAAGGGTCGGCTGGGCTTGCTGGGGGTGCCCACCCTTCCTCCTCCAGACCACGTAGGTTGACCTTTGCCCTGAGGAACTATAAGCGATGAAACTGGGAGTGGAGCAGTGTAGTGTAGTGGAAAAAATCTCCTTCTTTCTCTATCTTCTCACTGTACCGGACTCCGGAAGGAACTTGGGTGGTAGTATCTATCTTTTGGGAGAGAATTTAGGATTAAATCATTAGTTTAGGATAAGTGCTCCTTTCTTTAGAAAATGGGATCCGCCAAAGCAGTGACTCTGGTTTAAACGGCTTACCAAGCACCTGGGGATCCCGTTATAAAGGCAGATTCCTGGCAATGTCTCCAGAGTTTTTCAAGTCTGTAGGTCATTTTTCCCGCTTCCCTGAGGAGCCTGACATAGGGATACTTCTCAAACTCAATTTTGAACCACATTGCCTTACGGAGGAGAGAGTAGCTCTAAGTCACTTTCTCCTTGATTGGATGAGTATCGAACTCCAGGTTTCCTAAGCATGTTCAGTCCTTGCTTGGGGAGAGAGAGAGAGAGAGAGAGAGAGAGAGAGAGAGAGAGGAGAGAGAGTGTGTGTGTGTTTTGGGGGAGAAGGTGATGGCAGGAAAAAGAAAAGAAAAGGGAAAAGAGAACCTGAATCTAGACTCAATCTAAAAGGAGGAGGGAAAAGAATGTTGCCAACTGGGACTGCCCTGGCTCGGAGACCCAGCATCCGACAACAGTAAAGATGGGAATTCAGAGATCAGCAGCTTCCCTGAGGTTTATGCTGATTGATATGCTTCATTGTGTTCTAGAGATTAGAGAAATAAGAGAAATACAGCTTGATAATTAACGAACAGTCGGGAAACCTTGAAAACACATGGCAGGTAAGGAGATTTATCAAAAGCAGTCCTGACATGCCCATTTTTCAGAGTTCAGTGTTTCATCAGCAGAATGTAAAGTAGAGAAAAAAAATCCAATGTTTATTTTTATATTTCACATGCTTGGTTTAAATGAGAATACTTCATAACCGAGCTGTATCCACTTGGCCATGGGAACCTGTTCCCTGAAACAGCTCTAAGATACCAGAACACATTTTATTCCCCCCCCCCCCACCTAGTATTTCCCAGTTTACAGTCAACATAAAAGAATGTGATAATGCACTGAAGCAAGAGATTCAAATGAGCAACAATCCCAGGTAAAACATAAGAATAGATTTATTTTCTAATCGTCTTAATTTATTTTCTTTTAACTTTCTCTTCCCATCTTCATCAGAAACCCTCTACTTTTGCCTTCTTTTTATGAGAAATGCGCGCACACACGCGCACACACACACACACACACACGCTCAGTTATACTCAGGGGTAAATGATAACGTTTCATGTATTAGTCTTGCAGAAGTTCGCTTTTGGACAGAATTCCAGAAGACTCGAATCAAGGGGCACCTGGGTGGCTCAGTCGGTTGAGTGTGCAACTTCGGATCAGGTCGTGATCTCGCACTTCATGAGTTCGAGCCCCACGTTGGTCTCTGTGCTGACAGCTCAGAGCCTGGAACCTCCTTTGGATTCTGTGTCTCCTACTCTCTGCTCCTCCCCAGCTTACACTCTGTGTCTGTCTCTCTGTCTAAAATAAATAAACACTTAAAAAAAGAAGAAGAAGAAGACTTGAATCAAATGGAAAAAAGATACCAAGCATCACATTAAAAAGTCACTGATCTGGTGCGGGCAGTATTTTCTTGGGCCCTAAAATCACCTCCCTCTCTTCTCTCTCTAGTCAAGGGGCTTAATGATTTCAGCTCCCTGCTCACTGACTCCCTCTCTCAACTTATTTATAAAACACCACATCCCCGATAAGAGAAACTCTGAACTGCTTCCAGGGGACAGGTTTTCTTTACCACGGCTGTAGGAAAATGACAGTTGCACAAAATGAAACAAAGAGACCAGTAAGTAAAGAAATATGACCAAGAAACTAAAGCTTGAATAGAGTTGCTAAATAATACCGAAAGGGAAAACTTTATACATTCCCAAAGCCATAATTGGGCAGGAAGGTTGAAGCCTTCATCATGTTAGACTACACAGGGTCACTTGTTGAGCCACAGTAGAATATTTTGTTCATAATGAAACCTTATTGGGTTTGGTTGCTGTAAGCTTTTCAGCTTCTAATTATGGTGTTTAGAAGACAATGGCGACAGCTTAAAATAATAAAGAATGTGGCTAAAACCAGTGAGATTGCCGCAGTGGTACAAAGAGAAGTGTTGGCTCTCTGTGTATAGTATACATTTAACCTGTCAGCAAACACAGAGCATTTTACAGGTAAAATGCAAAGGGATGCATTTAAGGAGCCATCACATGAATGATGAGGTTTTTCGTGTTGCTTTCAAAACGAGCTGCTTAAGTTATAATACTAGTTTAATATAAATTGGAGTTTATCCTTTTGAAACCACTTGCAATTTGCTTCTGTTAGGCCCCAGGTCATTATGATGCGAAGTTCAAGGTTCCTGGAACATAATGCGATTCAGGCCTGCGTTCTTGTGGCCATGTCCAATTCAGCTGAAAACGAGAATTATAGTGAGAGCATTTCCCGGTCTTTGACCCTTCCTGTGAGCTTTTTAAAAGCAGGGTTTATGCAGAACACTAACCTCATTCTCAGACATTCAGTTCCAACTAATGTTAGCTGTGTTAAAACTCTTAAGTAAATTGAAAACTGTTTAAAAATACCCCATTCCAAGTTTAAAAACAGTGGGCACTTACCTTCCGATTTCCTTCCTTAATATGCAAAAAGATTTGCCTTGCGAAACGGAATATATTTAAATGTTAAAAAGGGTCTCTCCTCTCTCTGCCACAAATGTAGTCAGGCAACACAAAGAACAGTTGTTTTAAAATCTCCAGATGTAACTGACTAGGGAGAGATAACAACAATAGGAAAATAATCTAGGACGTGTGTGTCTTATATGTGAACCTCTGTTGCAAGGACTTCAAAATAAACTAATTTACATAATCTTAACAATAGCCCTGCCCTCCGGAAACCCCCCCCCCATATTTTGTAGATGAGGAAACTGAGGAACAGAGAGGGTGAGTAACTTGCCCAAAGTCACACAGGCCAGCAAGTAGAGGAGGGAGACCCGCCCCCAGGAAGGCTGGCTCCTGAGTCCACCCCCCCTTTTTTTGTTTATTTATTTTTGAGAGAGAGAGAGAACAGGGGAGGGGCAGAAAAAAAGGGAGACACAGAACTCAAAGCGGGCTCCAGGCTCTGAGCTGTTAGTACAGAGCCCAATGCAGTGCTCAAACTCAGGAACTGTCAGATCAGGACCTGAGCCAAAGTCGGAGGCTTAACCGACTGAGCCACCCAGGTGCCCCCTGAGTCCATACTCTTAACCTCTGCCTCTCAGGACAATACCCAGATTCCTGGGGGTTGGTATGATATGCACAGAAAAGACCTTTGAAAACAAATTCCATGATCCATAGGTTTGGGGAAAGCACCCCCAAAATATAAGCAACGAATTTATGAAACAAGCAATAAGTCTAAGCCTTTTCTTTCTTATTTTTAAGTGTCATCTAGAGCTGAGCTCAGAATTCACAAGATTTGATTAAAATCTGTACACCTGGCCAGACTAGGACTTTTTTTTTTTAATTTTTTTTTAACATTTATTTATTTTTGAGACAGAGAGAGACACAGCATGAACGGGGGAGGGTCAGAGAGAGAGGGAGACACAGAATCTGAAACAGGCTCCAGGCTCTGAGCCATCAGCACAGAGCCTGACGCGGGGCTTGAACTCACGAACCGCGAGATCATGACCTGAGCCAAAGTCGGACGCTTAACCGACTGCGCCACCCAGGCGCCCCCAGACTAGGACTTTTTCTCAAGACAATCACATTACCGTGAGGCCCTGAAGAAACCAAAGGACCAGTGTGTGAGTGCTCGCTTGGCGGGTCTTCCTTTGGGACGAAGGTGAAGAATAATAAGGACCTACCTACACAGCCACCGACGCTGGGTTCATCTGTTCTTCCCACGCTTTACCAAGCTGAGTGAATGATCTGGATGGAGTCATGTCCTTTGCAGGAGGTCATACACTGGTTGAAGTCATCAGGAGATGATAGATCTGAATAGATTCAACTCTGTGTTCTAAAATACTGTCCAAAAAAAAAAAAAAATCAATAAAAAGTAAAACCAGGGACCAAAACCAAAACACTGGTGGTACCTTCAAACCTTAGGTTCCTTAAACACCTGTCCTGAGGCTATGCAAAGAAGCTAACTGGTGTGAGTTATGTTTGTCAATCAATCAGTGCAGAGGATTTGCAAAGTGAGGTGAAAATCCCCTGAGGCCTTAGAAGTTCCAGACATCAAGGCAATGAACAGATCCCCCGAAGCTTTTCATTGAAGAGCATCAAGAAGAACATTTTCTTCTCTAGCCAGTGCTGAGCTGAACCAAGTAACTCAAAGGACAGAGTCCCCAGGGGATACTCGAGGGTTCTGTGAGCCTAGAGAACAGATCCAAGAACATCATGAGCCTCACACAGAGCCACTAAAGGTCTGGATCGCACCTAGGCTTAGAGAGTGATTAGCATGAGAAATTCTTGCTCTCTGCAAACAAGAAGACCGGAACATCAGCGCTGATGAAATTCTACTTTAGAACCAAGTGTGTGAAGCTTGAGATGAACTAAGTGTCTAGAACAGAGGGTCAGCAATGCATCACCAGCCACATCCCTCGGTCACCACTTCTTTTTGGGCTGCTCTGCAGAAAAGCAGATGGGAGCCAAAAGGTCTTGGTGCCAGAGTATTAATGTCCCAAGAATCTGTCCATCTCCCGCTACCTCCCGCAGCACTGCTTGCACGAAAGCACTGCAAAGGCAGGTAGTGGGGCTGGGAAGAGCAGGTTTGGGGAGGGGAAAGGTAAACAATCAAGGAAATAGAAATAAATGGTGGAAAGTCAACTCATAAAGAGTAAGTCTCAGGAGAGACATTTTAGGAATAGCGACATCTGCACCTAACTCACTTATGTTCTCATAAGAGCCTCGGGCCAAGAGTCAGAGAACTTAGATTCTGTCCCAGGTCCAGTACTGCAATGTGTGACCCCGAGAAAGTCACTTCGCTTGTCTGGGCCTCTGTTTGTGGTGAACACCATGATGAGATCATGTAGCAGCATTTTTAAGTGATGGCATAGTTTACGAACATAAGTGTCTGAGGTCAGGTTCTGGGAGATAGATTTTGAATGAAAGATTACGAGCAGTAAGTGGATTTGGAGAGCGTCGGGGCTCTCCATACCATACTCTTACATACCTTTGGGGATGTAAACAAGGCAGGACCCTGCAGTGGAGGACATGAACTGTGGTGCAGGTGTGAGAAAGACCTCTGTTAGCCCCATGTGCTGTGCAGCCGGGAGGCCCCTCAGCAGCCCCGCACTGAGGTGAGGGGCCTCGTGGGAGGGGTGAAGAAGGTAGGTAATCTGGGGACACAGGACAGCTGTGATGTTAGGAGCTTAACCTAATCCTAACCCCTGACCTTCAAGGCTACAGCCCACCCTCCCTCCTCCCCCAACTCTCCTCTGACTGAAAGTACCCTCTGTCTGCCCAAATTCAAATCTGACTCCTCCCCTTCGTGGCTGTCACTCCCCCTCCCTCACCCAGGTTTTATCCTCTCCCCCCTGCCCCACACCCTACAACTACTCCCTGCCTCCCTCCTCCTCTCCGCCCAAGGGTGTAGGAAGAGGAAAAAAGGAAATAGAACCACACCCTTTGTCATTATAAAAAGAGCTACCCCAAGTGAAGGGAATAGCAGTTTTTATCCCCCCCGCAAATCACCCAGACTTATGGATGCAGGCTGCCCACAGGGAGGGAGCCTAACCTTGACAGAGGTCTTTCTCTTAAGCTGAGGACAAACATTATTAGAGAGGGACTCAGCCGATAGCTGTCAGCAGGCAATACTTGGATGACTGGGTCATGAGAGAGGTGGGGGTCCTCTGTGAGCATCACTTCCTCTAAGAACAGTTCACACTGGGGAAGATTACAGCATTGCAACCACCTAGCGCCCGTGAAGAAGAGGCTTTTAAATCTCCCATCTTGTATATGACCTTACTCTACCCTCCAAGGCCTCAGTTTCCCTGTCTGTACAATAGGTTGCTGTGAGCCATCACGTGCCTTTCTAAGTCTTGTGAGTAGCCCACTGTCTACACTACATCTTAGAACAGTATCTACCCAAAAGACATCTACTGGGGAAAAGTGAGAACTTTTCTCTCCCTCCACTTTAAGTTGTTGCTTATGTGTGTCCTTGGGAAGTAGGAGAGAAATGACAGCTAATGGAAAGGTTTACGATTATTTAAAGGGAATGCGGTTGGGAGGGTCAGGGTAAGAACTTCAGAATTTAGGAATTCTGAGGTTGTGTCGGCAGCCATTTTACTCCAGAAAAAAAAAAAATTAAATACATCAAATTTTCAGTAATCTTTTAAGAACCGGGGCTTTTCATTTTGAACATTTAGAAAACATATGCAAAACAAACAAGCCCATTATAACAAACCTCATTTTCCTTCCTTCCAAGTGGAGGTCAAATTCTCCACATTTGAGTCTGTGGCTATCTGAACACCTGTGTCTTGCACTTCTAGGCGAAATGGCTGCCCAGAAACTCCTCTCTTTTTGGGGAAGGAATTTCTGAAAGTACCAGTCATGGCACTTCAGCAATATCGTGCTTATTGTCTTACAGTTGAACTTGGGTCACCGGCCAGCCGGAGGTGTCTTTCAAGTTCTCAAGCGGAAACTCACTTCATGTGAGCTTGCATCAGACACAGCCTAGCAGTAGGGAAATTTACTAAGAGGGATATCGCAGAGGACAGGGTGCGGGGGGGATTAGGAAACAGTTTCCCGGGGAAAGGGGAATGAGCACAGCGGAAGGGGCCATGGTTCGGGGTGATCATGAAGCAGAGCCCCGAGAAACACAATTACCCCATTTTAACCAGCTTGTCTCTATCCTGCAGCTCATTTTAGAATAACAGCAAGATGGCTGCTTGCATAATCCAGGATAGAGGTGGCCCACCCCATTCGGGAAACTCTGCCCCCCCCCTCCCCCCCCCAGCAATCCCGCTCCGAAGACAGCACTGACACTACGGGACTGAGCAAAAAATAGGATACAAAATAAGAGGTGAGAAACGAGAAAAATGAAAAAAAAAAAAAATCCAAGCTCCTGGAGATACAGATGGATAGGTTAATCCCCCGGTGATGACAGAGGGCTCGTAGAGACCCTACCGCAATGGAGCAGAGCGTACTGAGAACAGGACCAAGTCCTACATGAGGGGTCTGAACCTCGCCAGAGCAGACTTTTCCACCGACAGCAACAGACATCTGAACATTGCTCGATGCCTGCTTTACAGCGTCTTCATTTCTGATGGGGCCTGGTAATCTGTGAGAAATGAACTTCAATTGCTTTTTCTGCAAGTGCTAAAAAGTTACTTTTACATCACTGGAGGGCCCTGGCAAAGCACATGTCAAGGACCTGTGGGTCAGTGGGACTGAAATAGCGGCTATGAAATGAACACTTGATACTGTATATAAATTGAATGATCAGCTGGGTGATTTTAGAACTACCTGGGTGGAATTTATGTGTCTTCTGGATGAGATGATGGTTCTAGGCCAGTGGGAGTACCTCTGACACACAGTACAGTAATCAGTGCAAGGTGGGAGGAGAGTGGGGCGGGAAGAGGTGGGTGAGTGGCTTGACCTTGACCTTGTTCATTTTCACCCCTCTCTTCTGACTGGTCTTTCACGTGAATGCAGAAACTGCCAGAGCACTTGCTTCCTTGCTATGCGCCGAGCTCAGGAGATGGCTCAACATTCACTGTCTGGGATGGTCAAGTACTTCTTGACATTCAGGTCCCTGACAGACTGGGAGATTCTCGGGGCAAGTTTGTCAATTCACAGATTTTACTTGGAAAAGCAAATCATTACAGATGATGATTAAGAAGAAAGTTCCTAATATTCACATATTCAACTCGTTTAATTTATATCATCGGTTTTCAGACAAAGAGAAAGATGGAAGAAAAGAGCCAACAGACACGGAGGCACAAGCCCAGTGGGAGAGACTGAGGTGAACACACACTCAGAAGAGGGGAGAGAGATGAGGGAGAGAGGGAGGAGGGTATGAGGGAAGAAGGGAAGGAAGGAGAGCCAATAACAATATCAAGGGCAGAGGGAAGAAAAGAGAAAGAAATGGAGAGACACAGATAAAGGGAGACAGACAGGAGGAGAAGGAGGGAAAGAAAGCTAATCAATCGAGCAAGAGGAAACAGCAGAGAGACAAACATGGGCTTAAGGAGCTGAAATTCATGTGTTATTCAAGACTCAAACTTTTCTGTTAAAACACTCATAACTTCCTTTCCGTCCTAATTATCTTTTCTTACTCTTTTCTAATCAGTGTTCATTTGTCTTTTGGTGAGAATAACAATTGTTGGTTTTTAAGTTACAAACACCAATTTAGGACAACACACAAGTGAAATCACAGTAAGGTTGGGGAAAAAAAAAGTTGTTTTTAAGGTAGCATTGCGGGAAAAATGGAAAGAGAAGAGAAAAAAAGAGGACAAGGAAATCTCACCGGCTTAGTCCTCATGCCTTTGAGATGGCCCAGAGATGACGAATCAGACTTCTCCCAGAAGGTTTAGATATTTGTAAATAACCTCAGCATTCAAATTTAGGCTCTGCAAACACCTTTGCTTCACTTGACAGTAACCCCCTACTGGGTCAAGAGTGGAAATGGGGGGAAAAGCTAATTAGGGAGGAGGAGGAGCCAAAATTAACTCCAACTATGCAGATTCAAAGTATCCACAGCCCAGAGTGAGAAAGAGTTTTTAAAAAGAATCTTCTCATTTCTGAGTCAGATGTATGCGTTTCACCTATGTTATGTCACCTTAACCCCTACATTACCATGTGGTCCTGGGATCTCCTTTTAGCTCATCAGAAAAGGTTAAGACACAGAGATGTGTATCCCGACCGGTTGCCATCCTTGACCCCACCCTACCATGCAGGATGGGCTCCAAGCTCACTCACTTATCAAGTCATGTAGCAAAAAGAATGTTTGAACAAAGCATATATAATCTTTACTTTAGCCTTGGACACTTAATTCCATGCATCAGAGAATAAATTACTGAAGCATATTAATAAGTTGCTAACTTCCAAGTACAGGTAAGAGATTAAAAGACAAGTTCGAAAGGCGTCTATTCTACTTTGGCAGGGGGAGATTCTCAGGCATACCTCACTAGATGACCCAGAAAAGGACTCCAAAAGCTAAATTTCAAAAAAAGCTTCAGACTAGTGGGAAATATTTGTGCTGCCTCAAATTGGCACAGGCAAACAGGCATTTGCTGGCATAAAGTTGGCACTCATGCTCATAATTACTTCATTTGCATGAAATAAAAATATTTCATTGCACCATCGTACCAGTCACAGGCAAAAGTTGTGGATCTCCAAGAGAAGACTCAGGCTCATATACACTGAACTCAAATTTGAGCTTTTCTATTTTACACAAATAGCAAATTCAAATCTCCTGGATGACAGAGTTAGATACATTCCCCAGATATATATTCTTTTTTTCCAAAGGAAGAATACAGATCAAGACATTGGGTTGTATGGACAGGCTACTGTGATTCACTTCGCTAGAATCTGCATTAGAGAGGAAATCAGTCCATTGGTTGATTTTTCATGTTCTATTGCATCACATTCCCTTAGGTTTAACATCAAATACATCAGCAGCAATAGCAATGCTTAGGTGGCAATTTTCCCGTTGGGCATTCACTTAAGGTGACTATTCCGAGCTCTTAACAGGGAAAATAAGATGCTTTTCACAAGGGGCTATGGCAGTATGCAAATTCTGAGCAGGTGAAAGACCAAGATTATGAAGAATTTTTTTTAATGATATTTATTTTTTTGAGAAAGAGAGACACAGCGTGAGTGGGGGAGGGGCGAAGAGAGAGGGAGACACTGAATCTGAAGCAGGCTCCAGGCTCTGAACCATCAACACAGAGCCCCACGCAGGGCTGGAACTCACTAACCCTGAGATCATGACCTGAGCCAAAGTCAGAAACTCAAACGAATAAGCCACTCAGGCGCCCCAAGACTATGAAAAAATTCAAACCTGAAGTGCTAGGTCCCTGGATGTCAAAGAGATGGAACCCAATGCTAAAGACAGTTCTTCCAAAGGCCACATAAGTGCAATTCATATGTCTTTAAGAAAACACGCAGAGACCGGATTTATAAACACATCACATGGGGGCTGGCTGGCATTTTAAAGTTTTCTAGCGGAGAAAGACCTATTTTGGCCCAGGATAACCATGCCCAGTAATTTCCTCGTGTCTACTTGAAGTCCCGTGTGCCAACCGAAAGGGGACGAAACGTGGCATACTTTCACATTTTCATCTGGCTCTGATTCCAGCTCAGAAACCTGCACTGGGGGTGCCGCCCTGCTCCTGGGTGCCTTCCAGTACAGTGGTCACGGTTGCAAAAAAGGAGGAAAAAAAGAAAAGCAAAAGAAAAAAAGAAAGAAAGAAATCATTGACCGTAAAAACAAAATCAGATCATCGGTTCCCACCAGGGCTGAAACGCAGGCGAGAGGGAAACTGCTCGGCGCCGTAGTTTGCTCTCCCGCAGGAGAGGCCCGCGTCTGATGATTTTCTCTGACGAGCCACGCAAAGCCGACCGCGGTCGGCCGGGCTGCCCTCCCCCCACCTCCCCAGCCCGCACGTAATGAACACACAACACGGACCGATCTCAGCGCTCTACATACCTTTCTCCGAGCACTTTTAACTTTTCCCATGTCCATTAGGCCTTACAGCCTAATCTTGCTCTGCCAATCGCTCCCATGGTGAGATCATTAAGTAAATTATTTTAAGATCAAACACCCTGCAGTGACAATAGCGTCCCATGTAAGGTAAATGCTTCAAAGGCCCCCCTTTCAAATTACAGCTCTCGGGACTTATTCATCACCTCTCCGTAGGGCTTGCCCCGCCATTACTTGGCTTTTTGCCGCAGGCGAAGGTAGCACTGCTAATTGGCCTCTGTAACAAAACTGACCTGTGGACAGGATAAAACTTGTTTGGAGCTTAGAGACAAAAATTATTCAAGGTTAAAAACACATGAATGCCCCAGCTACGTCACCAAAAAAAGGGAGTGAATGAATGTCTTCCCCTGCGGTTCTTAATGTGAAAGAATGCGCTCCCGGCGCGCCTGGGTCAGACAAAAAGCTCCTTCAGGTAGCTGGGCCAGGCCGGGGCCTCAGGGATCCTTTTCTCCTCCTCCCGGGTTTTCACCAGCTCCCCCAGCCCCCACCCTGCTCCGGGCCGTTCTCTGCTTTTTCAACTCCGAGACAAGGAGCTCCATCCATCCTTTGCTTTGGTTCTTCGGAACCCCTCCCCGGGAGGGCCTTTGATCTCCCGGGATACTGGCAGATGGAACAGTTTAACTGCTCCGTACAGGTGCAGAGAGTTGACTTGACAGGTTGGGGCTTTTATTTCTAGCACATTAGCCGGGCGCATACAAATGGGTTTTTGACAGACTCAAGCAGGTAAAATAGCACCGAGGTTCCCGCAAAAAGCGCGGTCACACCTGTCGGGACGGCACGATTTGAAAACGCTGCATAAATTAAAGACAGGTAAAACCTCGCCGTTCCCTGCTGAGCGATTTTCTTTTTTTTTTCTTTTTTTTCTTTTTGATTTTAACGACTTGCGACGGCGGTATGTGGCGGGGTGAATCTCAAATGAGTAAACAAGGAATGAACTCCTTGATCTCCCCAGGCTCAGAAGAAGCAGGGCTCAGGCAGGGTGATTGCAAACCAGCTCTCCAGCGCTTGAGGCCGGTAACATTCCAGTGATACTCACTGACCGCTAGAGAAATGGAAAATAAATAAAGGCCCTTGCCATATTTCCCCTTTTGCTTCCTCTAAGGGTTACTGCCCTCCCTCCCACTTGATTATTCCCCATTCTTTCTCCCCAGGTGAAAGACTTGAGGAACAGATTGTACCTACCACATCGGGAGATACCTTTTCCATTGAGAAAACTTTGGTAAATATCACATTCTAGGGATGGTCAGTGTAGCTGCTTAAGACACTTGCCGGGGCTATTTTAAGCATTTTTTTTATGAAAAAAAAAATTGTTTCGGTGATGGGCAAGTCCCTCCTTATCAGTTAGTCCTGTTTTTCTAGAAAAATATCTCATATAGGAGTTTTGGTTTTTACTCTTACAACTTGAGTGTGCAAATAATTTTCTTACAACAAAAGTATTCTAGGACATTCCTTTTGTGAAATGGCATGTCGAGAAAATTAAAAAATTGCATCAAATGGTGTTATTTAGTGAGAGCTTTTCCTTTATTTTCTTATCTTCCATATGTTCGGGATAATATTCTCTGTTATCAAATCAGATTATAAACCAGTAATTTGGAATTAAAGCTTTCCTTTGATCTTCTCTCTTCTTTAACAGTTTCAAGGGCTCGGCAGTGCTAACTTTTCTCATTCTCAATAATCTTACTTGGCACTGTAGTCAAATTTACAGTTTCTGGGGAAAGGGAGGTGATCCCTTCCTCACTGTGCTTCCAGCCAGAGTAAGATTAAACCTTTCTTCTCCTTCCTTTGCTCCTCACTACAGATCTAGTCCAGTCTGTAAAAAAGATAGGCTCCCATCAAAGGTGCGGTAAGTCACAGCCTTTGCTCACCCTCTTTAAGCAGACTTTGTATCTAGAATTTGCCCGTCTCTCTTCCCCTGAGATCACCACCTTCACCCAGTATTACCTAAAATCATAAGATTTCAGAGAACACTGGAGCCATTCCCCAGGTTTTATAGAGAAAATATGAGATGAGAAGCTGAGGGTCAGAGATAGAAAGTGAGTTACTTTCCACAAAATAGATAATATTCATTTGCCCATTTATATCAATTCCTGCCATATTGTTGAGTGCCACTATACAGAAAGCAGTAGGGGGCATGCAAGTGTGAGTAAGGCAGTCAAAATGAAGTCCAATAAGCCCGCCCCCTAATAGAGGCATGTGTGGGAATTTCTGCACACATGCATGTGCACGTGTGGGGATTATGGGTAAATGGATAATTAGCATGTGGTATATTAAGTACTAAAAATTTGCTGTACATAGAGTGCTCTAGGAGCACAGAGAGTGAGTAACTGGCTCTATTAGGTGGGTTAATGATAAGTTCACAGAGGAGGTGATTTTGAATAAGGAAAGACTCAAAGACACAAAAGAGTTGAAACTGTTCAGAAGACAGTGCGAAAATGTATATTGGTAGATATTGGATGTCTTGGAGGAAGTCACAAGAGTGAGCCTGAGGACAAAGCTCTCCCTGGTATATGACAGTCGATGTGTGTTGTAGGTAAAGTCAAGTTCAGCATATCCATTCGCACAAATGGCCAGGTAACACTATTCTAAAAATTGTATTAAGTATGAGCACAAGGTAAACGTCAATCACTGTTTGAGCAAGCATGCTAGAACTTTTTGATCCACATAAACGTCTTTTCTTTGAACACTTTTGGGATTGCTTGCACAGCTCCTAACATATTTTAAGAAACTCCTCACTTACAGCCCATCTGTATTTTGAAAATGATTTCATTTTAGAAAATAGTGAAAATTTGGCCATCTGGGTGGCTCAGTCGGTTAAGCGGCTGACTCTTGATTTCAGCTCAGGTCCTTATTCACACTTCGTGAGTTTGAGCCCTGCATTGGGCTCTGTGCTGATTGTGAAGAGCCTGCTTGGGATTCTCTCTCTCCCTCTCTGTGCCCCTCTTCTCCTCATGTGCTCTCTCTCTTTCCCTCCCTCAAAATAAATAAACATTAAAAAAATTACTAAGTTAAAAAGAAAGAGACGATAGTGAAAACTAATTTGGAATTAAGTCTGGGGAATAAGTATTATGACTTTGTTGGGTGGTATAGTGTTTGGAGAAAAATTGAGCTGTAACTAAAAAGCGGTAAGTCAGATAGATAGTCTTATATGGTATATGAACTGTTTCTAACAGGCAGTGACAGAAGATCCAGAAATATCAGAACAATAATAATTTTCAAAGAGTAAATGTTCCCAAAGTTAACTAGTTTGAAAGTAAGTGCATTTGTATGTCAAAAAGTCTATTGTATTTCTTTAACGCGTCTTTGTTTTACTTTGCAGTCATACCTTGGTATGTCCATAGGACATGGATTATACCTCTAAATGGGCTGCACCATCATAAGTGATGGCTGAGTCTGAGTGGTCCCCATATTCTTTCTTCTCTTCCTTGCT
Source organism: Panthera uncia (assembly GCF_023721935.1). Lineage (NCBI taxonomy): Eukaryota > Metazoa > Chordata > Mammalia > Carnivora > Felidae > Panthera > Panthera uncia. The sequence continues at coordinate 109,135,022 of NC_064816.1, read as the reverse complement.
GTATTAAAATAGTAGCTGCAGATTGTTATGATTTTGTGACTACAGTCTGGCCAATAGAAGATGAGTGGAAGTGATGTGTGTAATCTCCAGGTTGAGCCCATAAACAGACCACGTCTTTCATCCTCTTCCTTGGTCCCTTTCCTACTAACTGGAATGCCCACACAGTGTGAATGAGTCATCTTGCACTGGGCAGATGGGGCAAAAATCCAGGGATGATGGAGAGACAGAATAGAGGAAGCATAGGTCCAAAACTGTGAACCTGCCATACCGGTCCTAGAATCCTAATTCTAAGTTTCCCAAGGGAGAAATCTACTTCCGTATTGTTTACATCCCTGCATTTTGGCAACATGAATCTACATCTCAACTAAAAAATAGTGGTGGAGTGAGCAACAGTACATGAAATGCACAGCACAGCCATTACCAATATCAGAAATGCAGTGGAAAGTTCTATTCTAATGAGGGTGGGTTTGGTAGCATCTACATAAGACATAAACTATTGGAACCACCTGCACTTCTCTTGTCATACAGGAGACTCTGTGAGATTGCCATTAGCCTTTTATTCAACCTGAACTTGTTGTCATGTTTCAAAATATACCTGAAATACCACACTTTTTTTCACTAAAAGAAGTTGTTACGTGTCTGGGATGGTGATTTTAGAAATGAGGAATGTGTGCTGTGAGAGAGAACACTTAGGCAGGGCACCACCCAGCTCTAAACCCAAACTGTCATGATACATTAAGCCTTTATTCTGGGGAAGGAAAGGCAGAGAGCTGGTTTAGTAGACTATGCTAGAAACGTGGTGAGGTCCATCTGACCATCACAGCAGGTGCTCCAGCTCTATGTTCTACACGAAGAAGCTAAAGCTCAGAGAGCTGAACCGCTTCAGTAAGCTCAAAGATTTGAAACCATTTGTCCAAGATCAGATGTCTAGCCAGTGGTCAGGCTGGAATTCAGACCAACTCTGCTATAGACTCCAAGTTAATAGGTTGAAATCCAGACTCCAGATGTGATGGTATTTGGCGGTAAGACCTTTGGGAAGTCATGAGGTCTTGAGGGTGGAACTCTCATAAATGGAATCATTCCCCATATAAGAGAGACCACAGGGAGTTCCCTTGCCCTTGTGCTATGTGAGAACAGAGCAAGAAGAGAGTCGTCTATGAACCGGGAAGAGGGTTGTCACCAGAGCTCAACCATGCCAGCACCCTGATCTCAGACTTCCTCCACAACTGTGAGAAGGAAATTTCTGTCATTTATAAGCCGTTCAGTCTATGACATTTCTGTTTTAGCAGCCTGGACAGACCAAGACATGCTCTGTGATGGGACTCTGTCACTAAAGCACCGTCTTCTCTTGGTAAATGCTTTGATCAAGTAGATTACCTAACCGCATATTTATGATGCTTATTCAACCCAAACTGATGTGTCCCTTAGTCATTCACAATTCCATCACTTGATCGTATGAAATGTCCTTTGTTTCTTATTCATTGTCTCTCTACCACAGGAGTATAAGCTCTGTATACAGTTCCCTGCTGCTGTACCCTCAGTGCCCAGAGCATTGCCACTCAGTCGTTATTTGTTAAATAAGTGAAGGACCAAATGAACCCCAGAAACTGCAATCACTGTAATGAGTGGTTCAGAGCTGCCGTGGTACTCACCACCTCTCCTTGTCCTTCTGTGTGTTAGCTGTCCTAGGGAGGCCCATGACATAGGGGGGCCGTGTGCAGGCCTGTATCTCAGAGTGCGCTATGGATCTTTTTCTACCAGTATGATTTTGACACCATTTACTTCCCACCGACCCCTTTGCAAATTACTTTGCCTCGATCTAACAAATTGCACCAAATAAGAGTTTCCAGATGATGGCCCATTATGTCCCTAAACTCCAGTGATGTGCCTTGTTCACTTAAAATGAAGAGCCTGCCTAGTTCCAGGTGGCTGATACAGGTGTGTTCCTAAATTCTGCAAGGGATGATGACTCTGGGGAAGCATATCCATTGTCACCCACCCTCAGGAGGAGAGGACTCTGACAGATAGAGGGCAACTTCTCACGAAGAAGGACCCTCACTTGTTCAAGGGCCTCTGAGCAGTTAAATCAGCCTCAAAGGGGAATTACATCCAATGCAATAAGAATCTTTAGCCGTTTGGGGCTGGGAAACTGTGTTTGACCAAGGAGAATTAAAGCAGTATGTTGAGAAATTGCAAGGAAATTGTTCTTTTCATTAGAATACTTTAGAAGTGTAATAAAGTGGTCAAGATTTTTACAGTGAGTAAAGATCACTTAATTAAAGTCAATAAGCCTTTACCTCCTTTCCTGTTCATGTTCTCAAATACCATTAAATATTTAAGCATCACTAGGTCAGTTTCTTCCCCCTTTAACCCAAATTGAGCCTGATGGTTATATATTGAAATTACCTAGGATCTAGGCCTTTTAATGCTTATTTTCATTCACTTTAAGGCAATTTCATTCACTCATATAATTTCAACCACTATGTGTTGGTGACTCCTAAATTTATATTCTCAGCTTAAACCCTCTCTCATGAGTTCCCTCTCATATATCAATGATCTACTTGGTGTATCTACTTAGATGTCTCACAGGTACTTCAACTCTCAAACCTTCAAAATGGAAACTTAGAACTTCCCTCACCCTAAATCACCCTTCTTGTGTTTCCCATCACATAGATGGCGCCTCTGTGCAACACATGGCTCAAATCTAGAATTCTAGAAGTCACTCCTGACTTCTCCCTCAGCCTCATATTCCACATCCAAGTCAATGTCCAAAGCGTGTTGGGTTTTTTTGGTTTTTTTGTTTTTCGCTTTGTCTCTTACGTGCCTCCTTCATCCATTGTTTTGTGTTCACTTATAGTCACCTCACTGGTCTCATAAAACCATTGTTCAGGTAGACCTGTCAGTTGAGGTAGACGACTCCAAAAACCAGGTTTATTATTTTATTATTCTCCCTGCAAACCCCTCTCCTTGAATTTGTTCTCCACACCATATCCGGGTTCTTTCTAAAATGCAGGTGTGTTTAAGTCCCTTCCTGATTTAAACTCTTCCTTGCTTGCCACTGCTCCAAAGTTGACATACAGAAGCCTTAATGTGTCCTGAATGCCTTGCAACATTGACCCCTGCCTCCATGTAAGCCTGATTCGAGGCCATTCCCCTGCTTATGCTATGGATTGGCCCTTCCATGCTGTTCCTTTTGTTCCAAATGTTCTTTCCCCTCTTCTTTGTCTAGTAAAATCCTGAGCACCCTCCAAGCTTCAGCTTAAATATCACTTTTCTCAGGAAAGCCATGCCTCACTGGGATCCCAAACGAGCTGAGATCTGCTTTGTGTTCTTTGTTCATAACTCTTGTACCCTTGTTATCATCATATTCTCATGCCTGGCTCAGTGTGCAGCCCTAGAAGAGTCTCAGTGCCATTTAGTGAATGAAAAAAGGGACAGCACAAATTATCACAGGCTGGGCCTGGAGTGAGCCAGACCATTGCTATCCAATATTTTTAAACCATTTCTATCCAATATTTTTAAAGCAAATACAGGAAAATAAAATTAGAGGGATATGTTTATGCAAGTTTTGGTGTATGTTGTTATCTGATATAACATGGTAGTGTGCTGTTAAATACAGCTGGGGAAAATCAGTAGGATAAAACAACTATTTAGGATATATCAATGCATAAAAAAGAATCCCCTTTGCACATGCCCACACACACACACACACACACACAGCAAATCAAAGAAATGTACAAAACAAGAAATATGTAGAATCTTTTTTAATCATACATTAGAAAAATATAGGACCTACAAGAATGTTTGAGTGATGAGAGAGACATAACACTTTCCTAGATAAATATCAATCTTGTAAAGTTGTTAATCCTCCCTAAATTTATATATATATTCCCATCAAATGAATGGATGTTTTGGGGAAAAAATCCTTTAAAATTTAACTGGAAGAATTGAACAGGAAAGAATAACCAATAAAATATTTTCAAAGAGGAATATGGTGGAAAAACTTGCATAGTCAGATACTAAAACGTAGTCCATTACTAAATACAGGCATATCCTGGAGGTATTGTAGTTTTGGTTCCAGACGATCACAATAAAGCGAATAGTGCAGCAAAGCAAGCCAAATGAATTATTTTGTTTCCCAGTGCATATAAAAATTATGTTTACACTATACTGTAATCCGTTAAGTGTGCAATACCATTGTGTCTAAAACAATGTACGTGCGTTAATTTAATACTTTATTCCTAAAAAAATACTAATCATTACCTGAGCTTTCAGAGTCATAATCTTTTTGCTGGTGGAGGGTCTGGTCTTTATGTTGGTGGCTGCTGACTGATCAGGGTGATGGTTGCTGAAGGTCGGGGAGGGGGACGGGGTGGCTGTGGCAATTTCTTAAAATAAGACAACACTGAAGTTTGCCCCATTGATGGACTCTTCGTTTCACAGATGGATTGCTCTGTAGCATGCAGTGTTTGGTAGCCTTTTACCCACAGGAGTAAAATTGGAGTCAGTCCTCTCAAACCCTGCCATTGCTGTATCAACTAAATTTGTGTAATATTTTATTTTATTTTTTTTAAGTTTATGTAATATTTTAAGTCTTTTATTGTCACTTCAACAATCTTCACAGCAGAAGGAGATTCACCAGGAGTAGATTCCATCTCAAGTAACCACTTTCTTTGCTCATTCACTTACAAGAAGCAACTCTCCATCTGCTCAAGTTTTATCATGAGATTGTGGCCATTCAGTCACACTGGCAGGCTCCACTACGAGCTAATTCTAGTTCTTTGTTATTTCCACGTTTACAGTTACTTCCTCCACTGAAGCCCCGAACCCCTCCATGTTGTCCATGAAGGTTGGAATCAACTTCTTTCAAACTCTGGTTAATGTTGATATTTTTACCTCTTCCCATGAATCACAAATGTCCTTAATGGCATCTAGAATGCTAAATCCTTTCCAGGTTTTCTATTTACCTTACCTAGATCCATCTGAGGAACTGTCATCTATGGCAGCTATAGCCTAACAAAATGTAGTTCTTAAATAATAAGACTTGAAAGTCAAAATTACTCCTTGATCGCTAGGCTGAAGAATGGGTGTTCACAGGCATAAAAATATTAATCCTGTTGTACATCTCCTTCAGAGCTCTTCGGTGACCAGGTGTGCTGTCAGAGAGCAGTAGTATTTTGAACGAAATCTTTTTTCCTGAGCAACAGGTATCAACAGTGGGCTTAAAATAATCAGTAAACCATGTTGTAAACAGTTGTATTGTCAGCCAGGCTTTGTTTTTCCGTTAATAGAGCACTAGCAGAGAGTAGATTTAACATAATTCTTAAAAAAAAATTTTTTTTAATTTTTTATTTATTCCTGAGAGAGAGAGAGAGAGACAGAGCATGAGTGGGAGAGGAGCAGAGCGAGAGAGGGGCACAGAATTTGAAGCAGACTCCAGGCTCCGAGCTGTCAGCACAGAGCCCGACACAGGACACAAACTCACAAGCCACGAGATCATGACCTGAGCCGAAGTCGGACACTCAACCCACTGAGCCACCCAGATCCTCCTAGATTTAACATAATTCTTAAAGGTCCTAAGATTTTGGGCATAGTAAATGAGAATTGGCTTCAACTTAGAGACACCAGCTGCAATAGCTCCTAACTGGAGATTCAGCCTGTCCTATGAAGCTTTGAAGCCAGGCACTGACTTCTCTCTAGCTGTGAAAGACCTAGATGGTATCTTCTTCCAATATAAGGCTGTTTCATCTACATCGAAAATCTGTTGATTAGTGCAGCCACCTTCATGAATGAATTTGGCTACATCTTCTGGAGAACTTGCTGCAGCTTCTACATCAGCACTTGCTCCTGCACCTTGCACTTTGATGTTATGGAGACGGCTTCTCTCTTTAAACCTCATGAACCGACCTCTGCTAGCTTCAAACTTTTCTTCTGGAGCTTCCACACCTCTCAGCCTTCACAGAATTGAGGAGAGTTAGAGCCTTGCTCTGTATTAGGCTTTGGCTTAAGGCCATGTTATAGCTGGTTTGATCTATCCAGATCACTGAAACTTTCTCTGTATTGGCAATGAGGCTGTTTTACTTTCTTATCATTTGTGTGTTCAACGGAATGGCAATTTTAATTTCCTTCAAGAACTTTTCCTTTACCTTCCCAACTTGGTTAACTGTTTGGTGCAAGAGGCCTAGCTTTTGCCTTGTCTTGGCTTTTGATGTGCCTTCCTCACTTAAGCCTAATTATGTCTAGCTTTTGATTTAAAGTGAGACATGTGTGGCTCTTCCTTTCACTTGAACACTTTCGGCCACTGGAGGGTTATTAATTGGCCTAATTTCAATATTGCTGTGTCTCAGGGACACTCAGGGAGGCCCAAGGAGAGGCCCAAGGAAGGGCCAATTGCGGGGGGGGGGGGGCAGTGAGAACACACACAAAATTTATTAAATGTTCTGTGTTACAAGGGTGCTGCTTGTGATGCCCCCAAACAATTACAATAGTAATATGAAAGATTGTTGATCACAGATCACCATAGCAGATATAATAATAATAATAATAATAATAATGAAAAATAGGACATATTGCAAGAATTACCAAAATGTAACAGACATAAGAAGTGAGCAAATGCTGTTGGAAAAATGGAGCTAGTAGACTTGATTGACACAGGGTTGCCAAAAATCTTAAATTTGTAAAAAGCATAATTTCTGCAACAATGTGAAACAGTGAAATGAGGTATGCTTGTGTTTAAGTTGGTGAGATCTTATGAGAACAGACAGAACAAAAGAGCACAATAGAAACCCCTGTAACAAAGCTGCATGTATATGGGATCTTATGAACAGGCTTATGATGACATTTCACATCAGCAAAGGAAATTATTCTCTTTTTTAAATAAATGCTACTGTGTAATTTTTTAATTGCCTGGAATCATTAATATAAGATCCTTATTTCATTCTATAGCATATTTATTAATTATGAATTAAAGATGAACTTTTGAGGGCGCCTGGGTGGCTCAGTCAGTTAGGCAACTGACTTCAGCTCAGGTCATGATCTCACGGTTTGTGAGTTTGAGCCCCATGTCAGGCTCTCTGCTGACAGCTCAGAGCCTAGAGCCTGTTTTGGATTCTGTGTCTCCTTCTCTCTCTGCCCCTCCCCTGCTAGCACTCTGTCTCTGTCTCTTTCTCAAAAATAAACATAAAAAATTTTTTTTAAAAAGATGAATTTTTGTTCCAAAGTCAGAAATTATTAAAGAAAATATAGACATGTATGCCCACATAAAATTTTAATCTTTTATCAAAACCCACCATAAACAAATTTCAACATCAAATAATAGACTGGAAAAATACTTGAAACATATATGATAGTAAGTTGAGCAAAGAGGTTGTTAATGGACAATTTACAAAAGAAGAAATACAAATAGTCATAAACAATATATTTAATTTCACTAGTGATCAAATACAAATTAAAACAAATAGCGTTTTGCCTAACAAAATTATGAAGATTAAATATAATTCCTGATAGACTTATGAAATGGAAACTATGTACTGCTTGCTTCTAACAGCTATCCCCTGTCTAGCATAAGCTGACATATAGTAATTATTCAATAGATATTAAAATTTTTTTAATGTTTATTTATTTTTGAAGGAGAGAGAGACAGAGCACAAGTGGGGAATGGGGGGAGGCAGAGAGAGAGGGAGACATAGAATCCAAAGCAGGCTCCAGGCTCTGAGCTATCAGCACAGAACCCAACACCGGGCTCGAACTCATGAGCCATGAGATCACGACCTGAGCTGAAGTCAGACGCTTAACTGACTGAGACACCCAGGCACTCCTCAATAAATATTTTTTAAATGAATGAATACTTTTCAGTATCTTTGTGGGTTTCCGGATATAGATCCTTAAAAAAACTCTTGATGTGATTAACATGGTATTTTGGGATGGCATTTAGGTAATAACTACCATATGTCTTAAAAGTTTGTATATGTTTTGAACAGTGCAACCATATATGACCCAATTTGCCAGACATGCCTGGCTTATACACCTGTTGTCCTAGTGCAGTGAATAATGGCACCCCACTCATATCAGAAGTCCTGGTTGAGATGATAAAGTATATGGTCATCATACTCGGACCTAGATATATAATTATAGGGGTTTGTTACAAAATCTTTCTGAAGTTAATTTTTTTCGTAATTACATATAATTATTAAAAAAACCCCACAAAACCTGGGAAGCTTTAAAAACCTACAGATAAGCAAGTCCCTCCCAGATTGATTGAATCAAATCCCAAGGGTCACCTGGTTGGCTGAGCTGGTTGAGCATCTCACTCTTGATTCTGGGTCAGGTCCTGATTCCAGGGTCATGCGATTGAGCCCCGTGTTAAACCCCGAGTCAGGTTCCAAGTAGTGTGGAGCCTGCTTGGGGTTTTCTTTCTCTCCCTCTGCCTCTCTCTCTCAAAAAAGTAAAACTAAAAAATAAAATCTCATGAAGTGAGTCTTGGTCATCTGTATTTTATAAGCTTTCCAAGTGATTATAATGTGCAGCTAGAGTGAGAACCACTGACTTAAATAATCTAAAGTACCTATCTACAAAGTGAGATATTTTGTAGCCATAAAGATAATGCTCTTGAATGGTATTGATTAACATGGAGAGATAGTTGTAATATATTAGGTTAAAAAAACAAGCAACAAAGTAGCATGTTCTTCAGATTCTAATTTTAGTAAAAAATATTTTTTATCTTGGTAAAATATTCATAAAATTTACCATTTTAACCATTTTTAAGTGTACAATTCAGAGGCATTAGTACACTTATATTGTTATGTAACTATCACCACTATCCAAAAACATGGTTTTAATTAAATTGAAGCATATCTCATTATACTCAATATATAATATACATAATTATATATAATTGATTGTTTTCAGAAGTATAAATCTCAAAGGATACATACCAAAGGTTGCATGTGACTATGTTTACGTTTCTTCTTTTTGTTTGTTTGAATGTTCTACTTTTTTGTAGATGATACATTGCTTTCATATCAAAAACTGTTTTTAAAACTCAGTAAAAATGTTCTCAGTAAAAAAGACTTTAACATACACACTTTAGTCTTGCTTACCCAGATTTTAGCTTAATATAGAACATCTTTGGGCCCAGTCCTCCAGTTTTATTTATTTATTTATATTGAAATTTTTTTTTAAATGTTTATTCATCTTTGAGAAAGAGAGAGAGAGACAGAGCATGAGCAGGTAAGGGGCAGAGAGAGAGACACACACACAGAATCGGAAGCAGGCTCCAGGCGACGCGGGGCTTGAACCCACGACCTGCAAGATCGTGCCCTGAGCTAAAGTCAGATGCTTAACTGACTGAGCCGCCCAGACACCCCACCACCAGTTTCATTTATGAGAAGGATAAGAACTTCCAAGTCTCACCTTTAACGTGGTCCCCATGGAGGAGTCCTAGGATAGCTGTGCCAAAGACTGGGTCAGAGCGGTGAACACCACCTGCAAGTTCACGGTTGGGAAAACAAATAAGGAACTGCTTTGGTAAAATTAGCGTGTGTGGTGAAATTTGGAGTTCTGCTGATCTGACCCATCCTGTAAATCATAACCAGATATGAGGCCATCTCTCCCAAGCATTAGAGGTATAGCGTGAACTGTATGTCTGTTAAAATACATCCCTAAGTTTGAACGCAGGGACTGTTTAGGAATGTGTTAAAGTTTCTATTCATTAGGCTTGCATGCTGAGGAATAAAATATGCCTCATCCAGCCATATTTCTGTTAAAGCTACTACAGGTTTATGGGAGTGCTAAAATGGTGCAGCAAACATGGAAATTAGTGTCACCGTCTAAGATTCTTTATATATCGCTCTTATTTTCGGGAAACATATGATGGTTATTTGGCACTTTCGGGTAAGTAGGTTTGTTTTTCAAAATTTGAATTCCTGTCAAATCCACGGCCAATCCATCAGTCTGCTTTTCCACAGCTGCTTTCATAGACAAACACAGCTAAGCACTTCAGAAATATCAGATTAACATTAATACCCAATGGATTAGAAACCAGACAAAAGTGGGCTTAGGAAAACGCTGCAAGTGGAGTTTGAAGGTAGAGGGACACCCTGTCAGTTTCCTACAGGCTCGGCTCTCAGAAATCTGAGGGGCAATGGCCCACTTAAAAACATTTGCCATTTTGATGAGACTTAGGGCGCTGAAAGCATTTAAGGAGAAATGAAATAGTGTGTCCAAGACAGCCCTGAGAGGGGGCGCAGGTCCAGCATTCCAAATGGAAAATTTCCCCTTTTCTTTCCTTTGTCCTTCTCAACCCAACTTCCTTTCTTTCTCCCCTCCCCCACGCATTCAATCTGATTATGGATAGGGCCGCTGCTCCATAATGCAATGGAAAAATCCTCTGGCTCGCATTCCAAAAATACTAAAATCATTATACACTGACAGGACAATGACTTTGGCTTCTAAGTGTGAGAAAAAAAGAGCCCATCATATCAGCTGCTTAACACACAAATGGATACCAGGTGAAAAGGCAGCCAATACATGTGCTTGTGTCAGGTGCCATTGGTGTGTGAGTTTACAACTTCGAACAGGCCTGACGCACATGTAGATAATAAAATTGTAACCATGAAGATGGCTGAATACTATTTACTCGTGGATAAAAATTCCTCTAAGGAGTGTTCATCTGCCTTTTTTGCAAGTGTCTCTGCCCAGTCTCTGAGGCACAATGGACTCAATTCCTAGCATCTATGATAGACTCTTTCCTACAGAATCTAAATTTGCCCACAGTACATCTCATTTTCTCAGTCACCTTTTATATATTAGGTCGTGTTCCTCTTCTTTTTCTCTTAAAAGCTCACAAGGACTCTTACTGGAGTTTAGATAATTAAAAACCCCTCAGATCATTATTCCTATATTCTAAAAGGCTGGTCAAATCAATGGCACATTATTTTCGTTTCCAATAGATAAGAGTCTATGGGCTTTCAGAGATAGAAAGTGTAATCACTCATGATTCTGAGGTAGAAATTAATGGCTTGGTTGTTTATTGCCCTAAACACTGATATGTGAGCTATTGTTACATTTTAGATAATACAAATCTCTAACCCACCACTACTGGAGGTATTATATTGCCAATTTTGTAACTGTGAAAATGTTCAAGGAAAAGGTTGTGTAATCGGTCACTCCTTTTTTCCCCTTGCTAGAAGGAATGAAAAGAGACTGTCAAAATTCTCAGCAACATCATGTTGCAAAGTATGGTTTATGGTTTTCTTACCTTGTTTTCCTCCATTATTTTAGTGACCTCATTAATGATTTATTATGAGAAGCTAAGATGCTTTAATGGCAGGATCAAGAGAGAAGTCAGGATGCTGGACCGCAACTTGATTTCACTGCAGAACAGAGCAAATCCTTTCACTGCTCTGGCCGGCAATTCCCTTCCAGAAGCTGTAAGTTTGGTTGTATCACACTCATCTGCTCATTTACTCAACCAGCTTTTCTCTGGAGCACAGCTGAGAGTGAGATGTCCACTTGCTTACCCTGCATCCAAAACAGAGTTTGCAGAATCCATGCACTGAATTGTGGTTTGTTAGTTTGTTTGTTTTTTTTTAACCAATAAATGGTTCCTCACTCAAATGTGTTTTCTTTTTTTTTAAACATTACTCTTTGGGGGGCCTGGGTGGCTTAGTTCGTTAAGCGTCTGACTTCAGCTCAGGTCATGAACTCACGGCTTATGAGTTCGAGCCCCGCATCTGGTTCTGTGCTGACAGCTCAGAGCCTGGGTCTGCTTCAGATTCTGTCTCCCTCCCTTTCTGCCCCTCCCTCACTCCAGTTCTGTCTCTCTTCTCTCTCTCTCAAAGATAAATAAACGTTAAAAAAAAATAAAAAAAAGAGTTGGGATGCTTAACCGACTGAGCCATCCAGGGGCCCTATGAGCACTACTCTTTTAAAACACTACTCTAACAAACTAGGACGTCAGCTTTTTCAGTCCTATAGCAAATTCAAAGTCACACAATAGGTACTCAGTAAATAATTGCTGTTTAAATAAAAATCGAGGAGAAATGGTAGACAGCTGCTGGATGTAGTAACAGTGGTAGTAATCGAGTAAAGTAAGAAGAGAAAGAAAAAAGCTGTTAAAGAAGGTGTAAGGGGAAGAAAGTACAGCTATCTGTCCAAACTCATGGAAAGAAGAGTTCTAAACATCCTTCTAACTCTTATGGGGTCATTATTTTGTAGAATATATAATGATCTGGACATCACAATGAACTGCATCCACTTTTTACTGTAAAGATTTTCTTCAGTGTTTGTTTATTTTAAGTAGGCTCCATGCCCAATAGGGGGTTTGAACTCACAACCCTGAGATCAGGTGTCGTGCGCTCTACTGGCTGAGCTAGCCAGGCACCCTTCTTCAATAATATAAAAGGATTTGTGGTCTTTAGTTACTTGGAAAATTAAATTAATGATAATCATTATTTTAAATAGATACCTGTGAGACATAAAAACGCTCATGACAAATATCTGTCAAACTCTGAAATCCAACCATAAATGAAGGGAGCAGTTGGGTTGGATCCGTTATGCTCTGATGATCTCAGACTCAGATTCTGTCCTCTTCATTTACTTAGTTCATTCATTTGCTTGAACACATTGATTCAATGAATCACACTGAATTCACTTATTGAAATACAGTTATGAACAATATTATATGGTTATCTACTGTGCAGGGTGAAAAGATTCAGAAGAAACTTTCTCTGCCCTCAGAAAAATTACAGTCTAGTAGAGATGAGGCACACATAACCAGTGCTTACAGTATAAAGCCCTGGGTGAGACAGATGGTAATAAGAGTAGTTCAAACTCAAGGCTATAGATATTCAGAACCAGAAGAGATGGTCCTCTGAGACTGAGGCAATCAGAAAAGGCTGCCTGACAGAGGCAGTATTTAACTGGGTCCTTAAAGGGTATGTAGGATTTCTAGAAACTCAGACTGAAGGGATGGCTCTTTATTAGTCAACATTTACGGAGTGCCAAAAATACAAGCACACTATGGGGGATACACAGATAAAAAAAAGCATGACCCCCTGACCTTGCAGGTTGATCACACATATAGAAATGGAACCAATTAACTAAACAGGAAGGCAGAACAACGTAAGGGCCATGGCAAATGAATAAACAAATGCCATTCCTGAAAGAAGGGGCAGCTTGAGTAAAAGTCTGCAGCCGAGAAAGGCAAAGCCAGTCGAGCCGGGAGTGGACCCAGGGTGCCTAGGGGTGAATCCCCTGGTCGGCAGACTGTCTTCTGGCAGAGTTAAGAACAGGGGAAGTAGGGCCCGGAGCAAGTGAGGACATAGGGCAGAGGAAAGGAAGAAGGGAGACTAGAAAGGGCGGGATATTGGTCTATGGCCCCCTCCGGAGAGTCTCAGTGCTGGAATTCTGAGGCAGTGCAATATAATAGCCTAATTACATGTCTGTCTCTTTCAAGGGGCTGTTTGTCCTGTGCCCCAAGATTGCAGCTCTGTGCCTATCACATGCTGTAAGCTGACCCAACATTTTCTGAATAAATGAAAGAGTGAATGAGATGGAGCTAGCATGTATGAGACACCCGGGGAATTTAGAGGATTTGGGAAGAGCCTTAACTTCTCCCAAATACCTCCTGACAAGCTGTGTAGTACATTTCATTTTACTCCCTCAGACTGCTTAAAAGTGGATTTAGGTTCACAAGTGTTCTCTTCTAGATGCAAATCTTTCTAGAAAGCGCACTCATTTTGCAACTCATTTTTTAGTTAGATAACATCTCTCTTATCTGTTGGGGGAGGTCAACGACTAATGATGGAACCAGGTTTCGATGGGCACTAGATGGGAAATAGAAGACAATTTTGGATCTCAGTTTCCCAACAAGAGGGCAAAGCCTGGGGATGGGACTCCAGAGCAGGACAATTCCCGGCACTGAAAGGGCTGGGCCTCAGACTGATCACTGGGGCAAATGGACTTCCTCTCTGGGTTGTGGGATCTCAGAGAACTCACAATGTAAAGGTTGTGACCTAGAATCCAGTTTGTAAAACACTGTGCTTCACTGACATGTTTTGCAGCACCTGTGTAGGATGTAAAATATGTTTAATTTTTTGCCAAGATTTAAAACTTGGGAGAGGGGTGCCTGGGTGGTTCAGTCAATTGAGTGTCTGACTCTTGGTTTTGGCTCAGGTCATGATCTCACAGTTCATGAGACCAAGACCTGCACAGGGCTCTTTACTGACAGCGTGGAGCCTGCTGGGGATTCTCTTTTACTCTGCCCCTCCCCACCTGGCACTCATGTGCTCTCCCTCTCTCTCTCTCTCTCTCTCTCTCTCAAAATAAATAAATAAACTTAAAAAAATAACTTGGAAGGCACCTGGGTGGCTCAGTTGGTTAAGCATCCAACTTCTGCTCGGGTCATGATCTTGCAGTTCACGAGTTTGAGCCTCTCGTCAAGCTCTGTGCTGAGATCTCAGAACCTGGAGCCTGCTTCGGATTCTATGTCTCCCTCTCTCTCTGTCCCTCCCCAACTCGTGCTCTGTCTCTCTGTCTCTGACTCTGTTTCTCTCTCAAAAATAAATTAACATTTAAAAAACTAACTTGGGAGTGTTATAGAAGAGTGAGGATTTCTAGATTCTCCCGAACAATCAGAAGATCTGACTTTACGGGGACTTTACTGTCATCTGACAGGAGGCGAGTGGGTGGCTGTTGCCCTCAGGGGGCCATGCTCTGTGCAGTTTGCCGCAGGTTCCACCTGTCCCTGCTGCGTTACACTCTATCTGATTTACTCAGTTTATTTAACTTCCTGTTTCCTGTAGGCAACTGAGTTTGTGGATCACTGACCATACCATTCTGTTTCACCAGTCTGCAGTTAACCGGGTTAATCTTCTTGGTATTATTGGCAGTACTGTTGTCTATCCAAGGCACCCAGGAATGGATCCAGATAACCATGGGGCTGAAGCTTACACAATAGGGCACCATCTTTAAGTCGACATTTTGTGGCATGAAGTGTCTGTGTTCTTGATGTGATAAACTGCCTAACACTGAATTCGGTTCATATATTCAAAATTACAACTTTAATCGATACCAGGAAAGTTATTTTATGTTCCTGTTCTTTGTTTTCAGGGCAAACATGTGGCAAACATAGAACCTTCCTGTAGGCTCAAGGGCAGCTGGACACAGTGTCTGCTGGGAGTCCTTGTTCAGGTAAATGAATTATACAGCATTGGTAAAAGGAATTCCCTGAGAGTTCTATAGAATGACAATCTGGTCCCTGTATTTTTAGATTTTTCTTCTATAGCTGGTGAAAACTCCCGCCCTGATTTATTTTGGGACATAAGCGGAGATCCTGGCTCATAACGTTTTGCAGCCTTGTGGAAAGGATCACACACAAAATACAAGACAATGGCTGTAACCCCTGAGCATGTGTGAGAAATCCACAGAGCACTTGCTAATCCTGTCCAGCTCTGTAAGAGAATTTATGGCTCAGTGATGTGACCACTCAGACTTCACACTTTGGTCACCAAAGCAAGGAAGCCAAGATGTCCTAGACTTGATGTAGGAAAAGTACATGTCCATCTCAGCCCCAGGGGCCATCTGAGCTTGGAAGAGTGAATCTACAATAAAGTTTATGTCCAGAAAATACTAATTGTTTCTTAGGGTCTTTTGCACCGAAACCTGTTGGAGATGTGCTAGGGAACAGGAAATACGCACGAGGCATCTTTCTTTGAAATTAATTATGGGGACCGGTGAGGACTCAAATGTGGGCCCTGTTCATAATTTGAACCTCACAATGTGGAGTCCACACCTCATCTCCCTTCACTTTCCAGAACCTTCCATCTTTCTCTTTCCAAGAGCCTTTGATCCCCTCCTGTTATCATAATTATAGTCTACTCATATATATATTTTTTTCTTTAATCAATTTTCCTTGAATTTGTAGTTTACCAAATCTTCATATTTTTGCCTTTACTTTTCCCTCTCAATTGGCTCTTGATCTTAATCAGCTGCTACCACTCTGATGCTTTCTGCTCAGACGAAGGGTACCGATGACATCAGTCAAACCTTTGTCTTTGCTTCAGAGCTCCTCCTTTTTCATGATTTTCTATACTCAGTACTGCACATCTTTTCAAAACTGGCTCTTTTTTTGGCTTGCAAAACCCCACACTATTCTGGTTTCTCTCAGTCTGAGCATTCTATATTTATTTCTGTTTGTGGTCTTTCCTTCTCCTGCCCCTTTAACAATAGGCATCGTTTTCCAAAATTCGATTTTGGGCTTTCTGTTATTCTTGCTTTTGCATTCTCTCTAGCAAACTCTTTCCTTCATCATTTCACAGCAGAAAGCTCCTACATGTGTATTTCTTCATCATTCCTTTGATCTAAGCACAGTCCTGGATTTTCATCTGCAGCATTTCAACCTCAGTATCTTACAGTCAGCTGAAACTCCAGATTTTCGGAATCAAACAAGCTCTTGTTTCCAACATATGTATTTTGTCAAAGGGCTTCCTTTTTTACTTCACCAAGTTCAAAATCCCCAAGTCACTTTTATGATTCAATACACTATTTAGTTTCCAAATCTTGTCAAACCTTCCTTTGAAATGCCTTCCGTGTCTCTTTATCCCTTGCCTTCTCACTACCTTCATTCTAGCCCCAGTCCTTATCAGCTCATTCCTGGATTACGGAAGCAGCCACCTATCTGGCCTCCCTGACCCCAAGCTTTCTCCTCTCCAAACTCACCTCTGTGCCACTGCCAGACTAATCTTCTTTAAATGCCACTTTTATCTTGTCACTGTCGGCTCAGAGCCTTCAATAGCCCTTTAATCACACAAGTGTGAGCCGAAGGAGACCTTGGAGTTCATTTCACCTGACCCCTCTCTTGACAGAGAAGTAAACTGAGGCTCAGTGAGAGTGAGTGGTTACGCAAGGTCACCATTAACAAACCACAGAAATAGGACTTAAAGCCAGGTTTTTACCTTGAGGAGCAGTGCTTTCTCTGTTTCAACAGTGTTTCCCAAACTTCAGGATTTCCTTCACATCTGGACACTGCTTATGACATGCGTATGTCATACGTTGTTAATTGTTCTGCTCTTTCAATGTTATGTCACAGTTGTAAAAAGAAAACCGTTATCACTTAACAGATTTAGAAGATAACCTCAAAATTAATACAATGGAGATACAACAACACTATCGATTTACAGGAGGATTATTTTGCCAACCAAAGCTTCTGTTCCCAGGTCTGTTTTCTCTTTCTCTACAAAGGGAAATTAACAAGCAATAGAGACTGGATAAAGTCTTACCAGGATAATTAAAGGGGTTGAAAGGGTGATAACTTTCTTGTAAAATGATTCAATATTCCTTAATACCTAGTAACTACGTTGCCTCAGAACTATCTTTCGTACCACATGGTACAAGCTTCTCACACTTACAGAAACACAGCAGTCCAAAATGTTTTCTCTTGGCTACCACATAACACACACTGTTTGATTCCTGGGGCTCATATATCTGACCTCACCTAGCCAAAGAGAGTTGCTGGCATATGTTGCAATTCCCCTTTTTGCCTGTTCATTCTCATATTGATTCTCTGGTTTAAAGATCCTACTACTACTCTCCTCCCATCTGGTCAAACTTCATACGGTTTTCAAAACCTAGTTCACATTCCAATTATGAACTCCATAATCACTTCTGACTAGTCCAATCTGCATTGATTTTAGTCCAATCCGCCTCTTCTAAATTCTACAACGTATTCTTCAAACTATATTTTGGAGGGACACTTGGGTGGCTCAGTTGATTAAGCATCTGTCCAACTTTGGTTCAGGTCATGATCTTTTGGTTTGTGAAGTTTGACACCCACGCTGGGATCCTCGATGATAGTGTGGAGGCTGCTTGGGATTCTTTCCCTCTCTGTCCCTCTCTCTCTGCACACATGCTCTCAAAATAAATGAATAAGTGTAAAAAAAAAAACCCTACATTTTGAAGCAAATTATCTACTTTTATATGGTTAATTATTTTCTGTGTTAATTTCACTTCCCTAAGCGAAATACCGGTTGACTTATGACCATCAAGTCCCTTAAGATGCTCACCATATAGTCAGTGCTTAGAATGGGGCTCACCAACACTTTACATATTTAAAGGTTATCAAGGACTTTTGAATGGTAAACGTACCTGTTACGTTTTCTGCAATTAGACCAGAACTTTCATTAAAATAATCATCATTTGCTTCAGTAAAGCTTGGTAGAGGAAAAACTATTTGTACTGAGATAATCCATAGTTAAGAAGCATTCATAGTAATATACAATGAGTAAAAGGATGACATTAAAATCATTTAGTTCAGACTCAAATTTTTACAGTTAGAAGAAATCTTCAAGATTATAGACTATCTCATTTTGCAGGTGAAGAAGAGACTCAAAACTAGGAGGCGAGTTGCTTGCAGTCTCAAAGCAATTTAATGGCAGAGTTGATGGTCAGTCTCCCTAAACCCTCAGTGATCCCGTGTACTTTGCCTGAGATAGTCCTGGCTTATGCCCCTGGTCCCAGCCTCTCATCACTAGTGCCTCTCACCCTACTTAAACATGTTCCCATCCTTAGCTGCTCAGCCCAACATTCTTTCTCCTGCATTAAAATAATGAACACACTTACTTCTTTTTCCACTTTTTAGTATATAATTGTTCCTCTTAAAGATTTTTGACTTTGCCTCTACACCCCAAATGATCAGCCAACATTGGGGAAACAAACACTATTTTTCTCCAATTATAAAGAGATTTTCTACATGTGCTGGTCTTCTGAGCAGCTAAATTTACATGGGCAACAAATGAATTTTCGACAACCCCATTTGGTTACTTTAATAGAAATAGAGGTATAGCATGTTATTACTGTTACTATAGAAGGTGAATGACCTATTACAATTAGCGAGAAGGACTGTTCACCAGAATTTATGGATTTTGTTCTTTTTAACCTAATGAGCACTGCAGCATATTATCACTTATATCACTGTAGATTGCCCAATCGCCCTGCATAATATTACTTCAATCCATTTTGAAATAGGCCCAAATTGTCATTTTTTTTGTTGGAGTAATGATCAAGTATTGATGTTTCTTGAGTTCATACAAATGGCTACAACCTCCTTGCACGCAGCCTGGTCAATAGAGTCTGATGTTCACATTAGGGATTTGGAAATCAATGTAGTTTTCCTGTTATTCTTTTATGATTAAATCAATTGAAGTTATTTACTCATAGCAGAAAATATGGGTGATTGCCAACCCTATGGCTTAGTGAATTGCTTTCTCACCACTGCTGCCCTGTAATGAGAAGGTACATATTCGCTTCAGGGGTTGACTAAAACCTGTTCATGTATAGCAGCAATTTGAGATGCAGAAAGTGTTTATTATTAAAGGCTAAGAGTGTTGAATGCCAAAGGGCATCTTTATCACTTGGCATTGCATTAACATTGACAAAGGAGGAAAACACACCCAGAAAACCCCTCAGCATTGGTCAAATGGCACTCAATTATACATGCGAAGCTGGGCAGCAGCCAATGGCTGTTCTTGCCACATCGTTTCTGGTGTGCAGTGTTATGCAGAGACCCCCGTTAAAGACAATGGAAATGTCAATTAAGCTGAATGGACAGAGCCTATTTGTTGATGGGTTTTCTCTCTTTAGCATGTGTTGGGTGACCTACAGTGTTTCGATGCAAGAATAAATAATGGCTTGTATAACATGGGTTGCATTTAATGTGCTTGCATGCAAAATAGTATAAGGGTAAAAGCAAATGGAGACAGCAGTGGGAATGGCTGTGGAGGCGGGAGGAAGCTATGCAGGGAAGCTGCATGGAAGCAAAATCACTTACAATCCGAGAAGAATGTCATTTGCTCTTGTATTCTCTATCTGAAGTGAGTAATAAGAGAACAATAGAAGAGTCATTTCATTTTTAGACCAGTTCTGTGCAACCAGCTGCACTGGACCATGCCGATGCCAAGTCCTTTATAGTTCCTTGATCTTTTCATCATGTTTGATGTGAATAGTGCAAAAGTGGGAAATAGGGGTTGCTTTGGCCAACTTCTCCTAAATGTTCTAGATTGTTCTTAATCTGTTTAACTTCCTTCCTCAGTAAAACCTGCTTAGAGAAGAAGAAAAATAATCACTCTGACAAATCCTTATCTGAAATTTGACTTTAAAGACTTGCCACATGCTCTTGGGACACGGTAATGCAGTAGTCCATATTTTGATGAGAGAGGTCCTGGCTTGCTGGGGTGGAAGTAATTTTCCTCCCTCCACCTATATGCACCCACTAATTTACAAGAGAACAACGGCTTCTCTGAACAGTCCTCAAGCCATGTCTCTGTCTGAGGTTCTAGAATATAGGCATGTCTTATGACAATAGAGTAGGGTGGAGGGCGGGGAAGAGAAACATAAGCAAAGGACTCTGAGGTGCTTAAAGAAAACAAATGAGAAAGGGTGCAGATGTGAAGACTGGGACCTGACCTCTCTTTGTATTCCTCAGAGGAGAACTGAGTTCTGGAAGGGAGTTGAACAGTTGTCATTGAAATTTTCTACGTCCCTACTGGTTGACACACACATATATGAAGTGGAATGGCATGGCAGTTAATTCTACAGCCCGACTGCCTGGTTTCCAAACTTAGCTTTCCCCCTTGCCAACCTCCAGCAGTTCTTCACCAATGTATGCCTCAGTTTTCTCATCTGCTACCTGGGGGTGCTGGTAACAGAAGCTACCTCAGAGACTTTGTGATGAAGAAATGCGTGAATACACGTAAAGTGCTTAGAACAATGTGTGGTAAGCTCTCAATGTTAGTTATTATTATTTTGACTCTGGAGTTACTACTATTGCAGATCATAGGTAAATGGGAAGAAGGCCACGCACACTCCCAAACATTTCAGGGTGCTGAGCCACCCTGCTGTGAGTTCCTCAGAGCAAAGCATAACACACAAAGGGAAACAGTGAGTCCCCTTATAGTCCCATTGAGGCACGGCTGCCTTCAGGACTCTACACTTGAGACTAAAGTATTAATAGCAGTGGCCATGGAGGCAGAGAGCTGTCTTGAAATCACATAGTAGAGGGGTATCTTGGGTGGGCTTCTGATAGCAGTGGCAGTGACGGTGATAGTAGTGAGGTATGGCCCATCTGTGGCCAAGCTATGGCTCCAGCAGGGATGGCTGAAGGTCCCTTGGTATTGGGGAGATGATAAGATGACAGTGAGATTGTGAATGCAAAATCCTATTCAGAATTTCCAAACCAAACTTGCAAGGAGGAGGAGGAAACTCAGAGGTGGGTTGGATCAAGGTTTTAAAATTACCTAGGGGGTACAGAGGTGGCTCAGTCAGTTAAGTGTTGACTCTTGGTGTTGGCTCAGGTCATGATCCCATGGCTTCCTGAGTTCAAGCCCTGCATTGGGCTCTGCCCTGGTGGTGCAGGACCTGCTTAGGACTCTCTCTCTCCCTCTCTCTGCCCCTCCCCCACCGTGCACTGTCCCTGTCTCTCTCAAATGAATAAAATAAAACTTCAAAAAAATTTTAAAGGGGTGCCTGGGTGGCTCAGTCAGTTAAGCATTCAACTTTGGCTCAGGTCATGATCTTGAGGTTCATGAGTTTGAGCCCCACATGCGGCTCTGTGCTGACAGCTCAGAGCTTGAAGCCTGCTTCAGATTCCGTGTCTCCCTTTCTCTCTGCCCTTCCTCCACTTGCACTCTGTCTCTGTCTCTATCTCTATCTCTCTCTCAAAAAATGAATAAACCTTTAATTAATTTAATGTTAATTTTTTTTTTTTTGAGAGAGAGAGAGAGAGAGGGAGAATCTCAAGCAGGCTCAGCACTGTCAGCACAGAGACTGACGTGGGACTCGAACTCATGAACTGAGAGATCATGACCTGAGCCAAAACCAACAGTCAGACGCTTAACTGACTGAGCCATCCAGGTGCCCCGAAATTTAAAAAAATTAAGTAACCTATCAGTTTTAAATGTGCTTGAACTAATTCTGGGAACAGGTATTTGGGTAAGTAAGAGGGAGATATTTCAAAAAATTGAAATCTCTGGTTTTTCATAGGTTCTAGTATAATATTAACACTTTATATGCATAATGTCAATCTTTGTATTGAGTTTACTCAATCTTATTATAATACGGAAATGATTTTTGGAGAGCTTTGCATTCTACATTATTCCTGTAAGAAATCTGAAAGGAAGAAATGTGCAGAAACAACTACTTGAGATTGGATAAGTATATATTGGGTGTTTTTTCTGATTATATTTTTAAAATACTGCTCCCAGACTCATGTACACATTTGGAAAAACTAACTTCACATATTTAGTATGTATGTTTTATTTTATTTATTTATTTATTTATTTATTTATTTATTTTTAAAGCTCTTCAGCTGATTTTAATGTTCATTTATTTTTGAGACAGAGAGAGACAGAGCATGAACAGGGGAGGGTCTGAGAGAGAGGGAGACACAGAATCTGAAACAGGCTCCGGGCTCCGAGCTGTCAGCACAGAGCCCGACGCGGGGCTTGAACCCACGGACCGCGAGATAATGACCTGGGCCGAAGTCGGATGCTCAACAGACTGAGCCACCCAGGCGCCCCAGTATGTATATTTTATTTTATTTTATTTTATTTTATTTTATTTTTTTTCCCAGTATGTATATTTTAAATGGGAGAAATACCATTAAAGTCCATGGAGT
The DNA here is from genome assembly GCF_023721935.1 of Panthera uncia. Lineage (NCBI taxonomy): Eukaryota > Metazoa > Chordata > Mammalia > Carnivora > Felidae > Panthera > Panthera uncia. The sequence continues at coordinate 109,112,353 of NC_064816.1, read as the reverse complement.
AAAAAAAAAAAAAAAAAAAAAAAAAAAAAAAAAAAAAAAAAAAAAAATTGAGTAACCTAGATGTGGACTACAGATCTCGTGAGATCTGTGATTCAGTCACAACGACATCACACTGGAAGAATCCCAAGAGGCCCAGGGTTTTCGAGCTACATGTCGTGGGGTTCCTCTGGGGTTATTTGAATCCTGGATCATGTACTTCTGCATCAGGGATTAACTACTGCTCAGGGGATCAGAGCTAATTGATTTGTTTGTTAAAACTCCTCCTCAGGCATAGACAGTGCTTGTCACAATGGTCAGGAGAGAAGAAAATGTGAATGTAGTCTTCCAGAGTTTGCTGAGAATGTCAATTTTCTTTCTACCCTTAGCAAGATACAAGGAAAGGGGAGGGATCCCTAGAAAGTGATTGCTCATTCCTCTACATCCGTCAGAAAACTTCTAAACGAGTGAACTTTTTCCTGGAGAAAGATGAAGTGGCTGGTGGCAGGTAGGGCTAGAATCCTCATGTGTAACAACAGCCCCCTCTATCTTAAGCTTGAGCATATACCTGTCCCCAAGTGGGCCCACTCACAGGGTAAGACAGTGAGGAAGCCTGTTCAGCAAACGGCAAGAGGAAAGCACTAGAAATGCTGGCTGCACAGGTCACACCGAGGAGCCAGCCGCAGAAGGGGCAAAGGGAAGGTGGTAGGAGGAAACCCTGATGCCTGTGCAGGTGTACCGAGCGGACGGATCAGGTGTTCGGAAGTGTCACTAGCCTTGCCCGCGCTGTCCTAACACCAGTAGCAGGCAGGTGGGCAAGTTTCCTGCATACGGTGGTTAGAACTTTGTTTCTGAAAGGGCCCTGAAAGAAGACATACTGCAGATTTCGCCAGCTTTACCTAAGTCCTGCTGCTATCCTCAGTAACCTGCTTTGAGACAGGCTTCCGGTTTCCCCGGGGAGCAGGAGGCCACCTTCAGTGACTCCAGAGAGAACTACGAGCTGTCTGAAAGAAGCTCAAAAGTTCCTGCCAGTCCTTCATAGAGCAGCCAGCCATTCTGTCCCTCAGAACGTGGTCCCATGCAGTTAGAGGTCAGTGTGGTTAGAGGAAGCACCACCCAGCCCCAAAAGATAAAATGCTGAGACTCAGTGAAATAGGCCTGCTACCATTTTGTTCTTGTGGAGAGTAGTTTCCTGGTGGGTGATAGCATTGCCAAGAATTGCTGAGAGAGAGAGACAGAGAGACAGAGAGACAGATAAAGAGCAGGAGGAGAGGGGCAGAGAGAGAGGGAGACACAGAATCTGAAGGAGGCTCCAGGCTCCGAGCTGTCAGCACAGAGCCCAACTCCAGGCTCTAATTCACAAACCGCAAGATAGTGACCTGAGCCAAAGTCAAACCCTTACCCCACTGAGCCATTCAGGTGCCCCTAGGAAAAAATTCTTTTAAAAAAAATTTTTTTTAATGTTTATTTATTTTTGAGAGAGACAGAGACAATGCGAGTGGATTAGGGGCAGAGAGAGAGGGAGACACAGAATCTGAAGGAGGCTCCAGGCTCTGAGCTGTCAGCACAGAGCCCAATGCTGGGCTTAAACCTGTGAACTGTGAGATCATGACCTGAGCTGAAGTTGGACACTCAACTGACTGAGTCACCCAGGCGCCCCTCTAGGGAAAATTCTTGAAGGAGAAACTGAAAACTCCAGGCTGACCATCCAACAAAAGGAGACGGGAAGAGCATGAGACAAGCTATGCCTTTGCTAGGCAACCACCACAACTTATCACTTAAAATGAAACTTGTATTGAATTTTGCCATCAACACTGCCTTCCAGAAGAAGGAATAGCGGGGGTAGGAGTGTCTAAACGAGGGCAGGGGCCAGCACCCCTGGCTATGTGGAATCAGGAGACCCAGTGAAGTCCACTGAAAGATGAAAAAGACAAGATACAAGGGCTGTGGAATCAGCTCGCTCTTCTTGCCAAACCTCCGTCTCTGAGCTGCTTTGGCAAAACCAGCTGCCAGTTTCACATTACCCAGAGGAAGAAAGAACTCTGTGGAGACAGCAGAAACATTGCCTAGGACAGTGGCCACCTTAGAGCATGGGACGGTGACCAGGGAGAGGCTGATGGTACAGGCAGCCCTTGAGAACTGCCCTCCAGAGGGTCCAACTTCCCAGAGAGGAGGTGCCTTGGCTCAGTCTGAGTCACAAGCACATATAAGACAGCCCCAGAGATTCTTGGGTAGGGATAATCCCCTACTTCTCCCTGAGACCAGGAGCCCAAGTCCTACAGTTACCAGGTGGGAGGTAACAAGCTTGAAATTCAGCTTTCATATTACATTAAGTAACAACTACTCATCGAAGCAGCCTAGAAGCATGGCAAACTGACCTTGTGGTCTCTACTAGCTTCATCCAATGGGGACGAACCTCTCTGGAGAGATGCTTCTGAACCCGTGGGGTGGGGAAGCCCACAACACATCCATCAGAACGATTGGTGAAGCCAGAAAGTCAGAACTGTTCAAGCTTCTCCTTTAGCCTCATCGGGCATGCCTGGTGCCAACCTCCTGGTGACCTATGAAGCCAGAAACAGAAAGGCCAGGAATGCTGGCCCTTGCAGCCAAAATGTCGAGTGTATTCCCTATTTCATATGGCTTTTACTGTGGAAATATCTAAGGTACCTGGGAAGGGCTAGCTTACTTCCCTCTTCAGCTTTCCCCCTTCTCTCTCTCTCTTCCAGTATGCTTGTTGTGCAATGACTAGGTACCAAATTGTACCTAGATTCTAATGCCCCCTCCACCCCGTCCAGGAATGGAGATTAGACACATGTATAAATAACTCTCTTACAAGGCCAAAAGGGATAAGAGCCATACATAACAAGTAAATGTGCCAAGGGTTTGCAAATACAGGGCCCCCATATAAATTCAGGTCAATTTTCAGCTCTTTTTCAGCTACCTAGGGATCCATTTAGCGTAAAGCCAGATAAAAATAATCTAATGGCCCTATTATAGTTTGAAAGAGTTGTTCAGTCCCATTCGGTCACTTACAGAGTTTAAAAATGCCCAACAAAGCCAAAAAAAAAAAAAAAAGGCAGCTCTCCTTTTTAAATGTATGGCGTGTTTGGTTTTATTTTTGTTTTTGTGTGTGGAGAAAAGGTGTTCTTACATGGTTATTTGTTTACCAGCACATTTTCTGTTATCTGGATCTCTATCACTGTGTGTGGCTCAGGATGCAGGCTTTAGGGATGGACACATGCAGGATAATTGTTCCAACCCTCCAGAAGTTCTGGAACACTCTGGGGGGGAACAGTGCTGGTGTGAATGCTTCCTTTCCTCAGCTGGGGCACAAGAGTTCAGCCTACATGGGGACATAATTCACTGCTACCCATTTGATGTCATTGCCAGTGCGACATGTAAAGGTGGGGAAGTGGTTTTGGGGGCCTAAGACAAATTAGGGTAATTTGGAGACTCATTGCTTTCACAATCTGGTCATCTCTGTAGCTGAACACCTAGTCCGTTATTTGCTAACATTATTCAATAAAAAAAGAAAACGTGCCAAGGTCTTATATCCAGGACAGCATGTGCACTAGGGTTTTGCAGGAGCTGGTGCTTCCATTCCTGTCTCTCTTTCTCTCACATAAGTAAGATAGTCACAGGGATTTGGCTTCTAGGTCTAATATGCTCCTGTTAGGAAGGCAGTGTCGAATAAACGGACTTAGCCATACACGCGTTACCAGAAGCACCTTACTTAAAAGGTGGATGAGAAGCCCAAATCTTCCCAGTGATAACTATCCTCCCAACCAATAAAGGCGTCTGCATTTAGCAGTAAGTCAACCTGAACATCCCAGCAATATGATGTGCAAACCAGCACCTATCACTCTGGGGGGAACCTCAGGTGTTTAAGAGACCTGTGCTATCCTGTTCCTGAACCAGTGCAATTAGGTTTACCAGTAATGGTAATGGAACCTCTAAAATGTGAATCATTGAGAAAAAAAATAATTCAAAACTTTTTAATAAAATAGTTTTCCCCTACACATTTCCTTGTATGTCTCTGAAAGATACTAGCAGCTATTAACATTTTTTTTTAAATATTGGATTTAGTCTGTGCCCCTTTTCTCTGCACTTTTAATTTCCTAAAGTATTTGTATAAGTTTCCCGTTGCTGCTGTAACAGATTACCACTTAGTGGTATAAAGCAACATAAATGTATCTTCTTAGAATTCTTGAGGTGGTTGGCGTTAACATCAAAGCGTCTGCAGAACTTCTTTCTTTCTGGAGCCTCTAAGGGGGGGAATCCATTTGCTTGCCTTTTCCAGCTTCTAGAAGCTGTCCACATCCCTCGGCTCATGACCCCACATCACTCGGGTCTCTGCCTCAGTCTCATCACCTTCTCTGACTCTACGCCATCATGCCTTGCTCTGATAAGGACTTTTGTGATTACGTTGGGTCCATCACGTAATCCAGGGTAATCTCCCCATCATAAGATCCTTAATTTAATCACACCTGCAAAGTCCCTTCAGCCGTATAAGGTGACAGGTCCACAGGTTCCAGCGATTAGGACATGGATATCATCGGGAAACTGTTATTCACTCTGCCACAGTAGCACTTTATCATTTCTCTTTATATATGGGGTTCTTGGTGGCTTTGTTATATTTACCCATCTGGCAATTCATCCACAAAAGTGACATGTTCATATTCTACCTCTGTCTCTGTCTCTTTCTCTCTCTCTCTCCCCACCCCCTCCCCACTCAAAGCACAGCTGAGAAAAAGCCATGTGTATGGCAGGTTGCTGGATGTTACTGCCCCAGATATGTTGTATTATATGATTCTTTAGGCTATTCATATACAATTACATGAGCACATAATTTATAGCATTTAATGTAATCATTACTGCTAATTCTTGAAAATATAGCATCAGGTTTATAAATCAGTCATGTTATGAGATTTCTTATGCCCTATAGCATACTTTTGTTCCAGTCTATCATATCTATGTTTTAAATTAAAAAAAAATTGTTGACTATATTGAGATGGAGAAGTAGCATCTTTGTTCCTTGGAACATAAAGGTATTATGAGGAAGTTAGTATTTGGGAAATATAATATCATTTTATGCTTTTTATGAAAAGTGTGATTAGGCATTGGATTCAGGCATGCCAAGTTTCAGTCAAAAGTAAATTTTATGGCTGTGTGTTCAGTCCCTTAAAACAGGGGTGTGTAATGGAAATCGTGACAGGCACTTAATTATAACGATGCTACTCAGTGTGGATATAATAAATGTGCCAAGCTTGTTCATAAAACACCCTGACGCAGTCTGAAAACCTGTAACACGAACAGTGACCAAATGGCCATGTCTATTGAATTCCCTTGAAAAGCAAGCGAGAAGGGAGAATGTCTCACGGATTCCACTCGGTGCTGCTCCTCGACTCACAGCTCCCTGACATGGGGCCTTACATTCCAACAGAAGAGCAACAAGACATCATCTCTCAGCAGCCTGGAGTCTTAACTGTGTCCTCCCTTGGTTCGAATAAAAGCTGGTACCTTCCGAAGAGGCTGCTGGGAGTGAGCATTTGAGCAGGTGATGCTGTCTGACTGGCAGTAGCCATTTGAATACAGTAAAACCTACTGATAGAAGTTTGCAGAGGGAATTTGGAAGGGAATTTGTAGTTAATTCTGTTAGCAGGCAATAACGGTATGAAAACGTGTCAAAATATCTGAAGGTAAGTGACAGAGAAGCACTCTCCATACATGTCGGTCAGGACCTCAAGAAATGGGATAGATTGGGGCGTCTGGGTGGCTCAGTTGGAGGTTAAGCATCCAACTCTTGGTTTTGACTCAGGCCATGATCTCACTGTTCTTGAATTTGAGGCCTGTGTCGGGCTCCATGCTGCTGGTGGGAAACTTGCTTGGGATTCTCTTTCACTGCCCCTCCCTCTCTCTCTCTCTTTCTCTCTCTCTCTCTCAAAATAAACGTTAAAAAAGAAAGAAGTGGGTTACACTTTTGCCATTAGAGACATGTGTGTCACATTATGGGTGAAAGATGCAACATTTAGTCAAGTTCAGAACCGGAGGGCTATAAAAATCAATAGAGGTCACATTCATTTAATGGAAATGACTTAACTTCCTCAGTTGATAATACAGCATAAGATATTGGGTGGCAAATAAATAATCCTGGACTAATTCTGCAGAACTCACTACTGGATGAATAAGAATGCTGAGACAGCAGGAGAGGAAATGGATAGAATCATAGAACACCAGTGCTGGAAGGGATTAGAGAGAGCATTGAAGATGCATGCTCCTCAAGCTTCAGTGTGCACGTGAATCCCAGAGAATCTTGTGAAAATGCAGATTCTGATTCCGTAGGTCTGGGGAGAGGCCTGAGTTCCCGCATTTCTAACAAGCTCCCATGCTGCCGGATTGTAGGCCACACTTTGAGGTGCAAGGATTTAGAGAATTCCCAGTATAGGATTCCTGGCTCCCCAGGTCTTTTTGAAGGTAAAAAATGGAAGCCAAGTTGGTTTCAAAAAGCTTCAGTGACATTGGGTATTTGGGTATTTATTTTATTCAGAACAAGATGGCAAGTAAATAAAAATGCAGAAAGACTTTGTACCGGGTTGATAACTCACTGGGATCTGGCCTCAGACTGTCCATCTTTACTACATTCTAAGTATATGCCCTCAGTAAATTTCAGAATTCTCTACCTCAGTCCCACGATCTATAAAAAGAGACTCACAATAAGACCTACCTGGCCGGATTGTGGGAGGATTCAGTGAGTTAATATGTATAATGAGCTTACAAAGGTACCTGGCCGAGCACAAATGGGTACTCTGCATTGGTTAGTATTATTGTTGGATGTGCAGATTTGTAGTGCTATGGCTTTGGTTTTTAAGAAAAACAAAGGAATTTTTTCCCCAGCTTGTTCAGAAAGGTAAACCAAATCTTCATAGCTCGGGCACAACTTTCATGTTAAGGGGTTGGGAACCTTTCTGATGGAGGAATGGGAAGCCGGTAGGGATAAGTTTCTTGACCAGTGCATATAGCTACATTCAAAAACCGGGCTAGAACCCAAGTTCCAATCTCCAGTTGAAAAGCTTTTCTTATCTTTTAACTCTTAAAATACTTCCCGAAGTTTTCCAACAACTTAAAAATCATAAAGGTAGGTGAAATATGATTCACAGTCAAGGTTTTCAAGCAAGTGATGCTATTTCTGTTTTCTGACCATTCGCTTTCCTCCTAAATTCTTACAGTCTGGCCCCATCGTGGCCAAACCCAGCCTTGATTCCTCTGGCCCTGTAGTCTGCATCTTGCCTAAGTGCTCCTTTCATGACCTTGGGAAGCAGCATTACCCTGACCCTCTTTCTACATCTTTGATCACCACCTTTCTGTGCCTTTGCTCTCTCCTCACTTTCTCTCCTAATTGTAGAGCTTCCTTACCTCTACCTTCTGTTATTTATACTCTATCCTTACTCTTGGTTACTCTTTCTTGATCTTTCCTTAGACAGCCAAAGCTAGAAGTCATGTCTTCCAAGAGAAGAGGAGGTATGGAATCATGTGGAAGGAGAATGGGGTCTGGAGTCAGGTCATCGTGCCTGCTCTTTGGCCCTGCCCCTTAGTATTTACTTGTGAAACCGGGCAAGCTAATTCACCTTTCTGCGTCTCAGTCTCCATCTCTGCAATTGAGGGTATTGCCATCTAATGCATAGGGTTGTGCTATGGTCTGGGAAGCTTCTCGTGAGGTGTGGTGGAGAGCATCCAGTAATATTTTTCCCTCTCCTCTTCTCTTTTGTGATGGCCCATTTCCTATTCCTTAGGATATGACTCTGGATACTTGTCTCAAGTCCTGATCTTTTGTTGAGCACCTATTGCCTGATGAGTATCTTCCTTTATATAATTCCCCATCTTCTCAAATTCAATGTTTTGAGCTGAATTCACCATCTTCCAACAAGCTGTTAATATTGTCATTTTGCATAATAGTTCTAGTTTCCAAGGTTCTCAAGCACAGTCTTTAAACTACCTCTAATTCCTACCTCCTCAATTCTCCGCCCCCAGTCAGCCAGCCACCAGGTGCTCTCAGTTCTTCACCAAGTCCCTTCTATCCTTTTCATGTCCTCTTCGTCACCCTCATTTTGGGTTTATCTCATTCTTCAAGTAGTGAAATGTAGTGACATTAGACTCCTGCATTCACCTTCAGGCTTCCAAAGCCAACCTACATAGCACTGTCCGTGCAAACTTCCCGAAGCCCGGTTCTGACAACATTCTTCCCATGCTCAAAATCCTGTGGTGATTCTTCATCAACAAATCCTCAGGGCTCGTGAAGACTTTCTGTGATCCCATCTGTGAATGTTTCTTTCTAAATTTGCCCTCAACTAACCTATTACATAAACTTATGCTTCAGTCAAATCTATTCATTTTTCTCTAAATTACACTTTTCTAACCTTGAACTTTAATAAAAAATTGTGCTGAAATACACACAGCGCAAAACTTGCCATCTTCACCGTTTTTAAATGTATCATTCAGTGGCACTAAGCACATTCCCATTGTTGGGCAACCATCACCCCCACTCATTTCTTGAACTCTTTTCATCTTGCAGAACTGAAACTCTACATCCATTAAGTAACAATCGCCTATCCCCTCTTGCCCCCAGCCCCTGGTGACCTCTATTCTACTTTGCTGTCTCTGTGAATTCATGTCTAGGTACTTCATAGAAGTGGAATTGTACAGTATTTTGTCCTTTTACGACTGGCTTCTTAGCATGTCGTCCTCAAGTCTCATCCATACTGCAGCATGTGCCAGAATTGCCTTTCTTTTGAAGGCGGAACGATATTCCCTTGTAAGCCGATGACACATTTTGTGTATCAGTTCATCTGTCAATGGACACTGGGGTTGTTTCCACATTTTGGCTGTGGCAGATCATACTGCTCTGAAAGTGGGTGCACGCATCTTACCTCTGAAGCTTTGCTCATACTATCTCCTCCCCTGAGGAGCTATCCTTTCTCTTCTTCTCCACTGATTAGAATTCTGACAAAACTTCAAGGACTGGGTTGAAATAACATTGCCTGCAGCTGTCCCAGCCACCTGTGATAGCAGGTATTTTGGGAAATACTCACTGGCACTTAGCATGTAGATCCTCGGGTTCCATTTTTGTTTTATGTGGGTGTGTTGTAAGCCTTTTAAGGAAAGATACAATGGGAGGATTTCCCACTGTTTGGTTGGTTAGTAGGCTACTACAGAACTTGGTTTAGAGACTTTTATAAAGTAGGTATGTAATTAATAAATTTTATGAAGATGAGGAGGAGGAGGAGGATATGGAGAAAATGGAGAATCAGCAGAGACTATTTTCCCATTGGTTGCAAATCAGTATGTTTTTTTTTTTTTTAACATTTATTTATTTTTGGGACAGAGAGAGACAGAGCATGAATGGGGGAGGGGCAGAGAGAGAGGGAGACACAGAATCTGAAGCAGGCTCCAGGCTCTGAGCCATCAGCCCAGAGCCCGACGCGGGGCTCGAACTCACGAACCACGAGATCGTGACCTGAGCCAAAGTCAGACGCTCAACCGACTGAGCCACCCAGGCGCCCCCAAATCAGTATGGTTTTTAAAGGCTCAAGAGTAGCAGAAAATACTCTCACTTTATCTTTCCCAACTTCTAAATCTTTTATTATTATTATTATTATTTTTAAGAGAGAGAAATCACACAAACAGGGGAGGGGGCAGAGGGAGAGAAAGAAAATCTTAAGCAAACTCCACCTTCAGGGTGGAGCCCAACACAGGGCTTGATCCCACAGCCCTGGGGTCATGACCTCAGCCAAAATCAAGAGTAGGACGCTTAACCGACTGAGCCACCCAGGTACCCCTCGGATCATTTCTGATATGCATTGCCACAGTACTCATATTTGCACAAACACATTTTATGTAGGGTAAATATTAAATGATTATGTGACTTACTCCAAATTACATAGCCTGTAAGTGTTGAATCCCAGATCAGAACCCAGGTCTGTTTTCTCCCCAGCTTCTCGTTTTTAGAACAGTTGCTGTCGTAGGCTGACTTCAGATCCTGAGGAGTATTTATCAATTTGGGGCTTGAACCTTTTGTTTTCATATATATTGTCCTTGTCTTATCCTGTCATGAGCAGAGAAAACATGGAATCTTTAAATCTAGCCTGAGGACTTAAAATAGTTTTGACAAGCTTGTAATATGGCTTAGAATAAGCAGAATGAAAATTCAATGTGAATGATCATAGCCTAGCAAATTGCAGAAATAAGCTCTAGGGAATCGTAGACTATTATGCACAGCAGGAAGATATTTAGAAGCTAGTTGACCATGGGCTGAATGTGGATCAGAAATGTAGCAACTTGATGCAATGGTTAAAAGATGGATTTTGATAGGATGTGATAAAAGAAATATAGCATGAATTACCTATATAGTAATTCTTCTTTTCCTCAAGAAAAGAGAAGTGGGCCATTATCAGAGAACTGGTTTTCTGTAATTGGGGATTTATGATTTGTGGATGTATCTGGAAAACAATAACCATTTAGTGAAATATTTATTAAATACCTATTACATACTTATTATGTACTGTGGCAGGGTTGCAGAGTAGAGTACGGTCCCCATATAAAAGCTATAAATTGTAGCTTGACAGATGGGCAGATGAAAGACAATTAAAATTTGAAAGAGAGATATACATGAGATCCTCAAGTAACAGAGAGCACAAATGTCTAATCCCGACTTGGCTGCAGGAGGATTTGGTCAGAGAAGCCTTCCTGTCTGAGGGGGAGTTAATCAGGAAAAGGAGGCGTGGGGTAGTCACGTCCCATAAATAAATCCACTTTAGCCACGACATGAAAGCAAGAGGAAACGTGGCCAGCTCTATCTAGCCAGTTAGGAGGTACCAGCATCACGGATGTGAGCCTAGACAGTGGTGGGAAACAGGTGAGGAAAGTATGTCTCGGGCCATAAAAGAAGGGCTTGAATTTTAATCCGTAATCTAGCTCTGTATCCCTTGAACAGTAGTTGACCCACTGCAAACATTGTGTATTTATTTGGGAAAATGATAGAAACCAAGATATCTGAACCTGAGAGGAGACAGCCTCTAAAGGTTATTTTATGAAGAATGCTATGGCATGTTCTTCCTCTTCCCCTGATGATAGCACCAAACACAGTAAAGGAAACTAACAGAAAAAGATTTAGGTTCTTTATAGGAAAGAACTTACTGACTGGGCAACATGTCACTCAGCAAATAGCTTCACTATGCCAACTCCGGAAAGTCGGCCATTCCTCCTGTGACCACTATGGTCACAGCCCACTCTGGGGGCAAATGTAGGTGAAGTCTTGCCTCACTGAGCTGGTGAAAGCCTTTGCTCTTACGGGGGGAGCGGGGGCAACCTCATTCTTCTAGTCCACCAGCAACAACTCTATGTACAAGTTCAGGGCTAACATAACTTATTTCTCCCTGCTGCATCCTGACTGATGTGATTACAGTTTTATTTTGACTGCTTTCAAGGTAACCTTTGCTGCCCTTTACGTGTATTCAAGAGGGTTGGCAGGTAGTGGTGCCATATTGCTTTATAGTCACCTGTGGGGGTTGGGGGTGGGGAGGGGGATAGAGGACATTTAAAGAAAGAGCAGTTTGCCGTGGCCCCTCCGGAGACCCTCTTGCCGACACCCCTCATTACCTTTCTCAACATTCTGCTTTTGCACTGTAGCTAAACGATAGTAGTCCCCTCTCAGTCCACGCCTGGAAGCCCATCAGAGCACCCAACAGTGCTTCCTGCCTTCCAGACCTCAGCCCAGCCACTCAGCTCCAGCAAATCTCCCTATTCCTAAAAGGCTTTGCCCAGTTAGAGCCAACACACAGGAACACACAACCTGATTTTCATGACAAAAGACCATTTTGCATATGAGAAACATGCTTACAATCCTTGCTCAGGGGTCGATAGATCTCCAGTGCCATTTTTTGCTGGCCTGCTGGCAGCCTCCTTGGGCTGAGCGGCAGCGGGAGTCAGGAAGCGATGCTGCGATGAAGTTAGGGCATCCACAGCCAGGATTTGCTAATAGAGACAATACCTTGCCCTGAAGGCAGTCTCCAGCTGCAGCCCTGAAGCACACACGTTGAGAATGTATCACACAGAACTGTCAGTCAGTACTGGAGCCAGAAAATTGTTGTTTCAAATGTTACAGTACAGGAAAATCGCCTCTCTGCACTTGCTGCCAAAAAAATGACAGCTTAATTTATGCCACACTGAAGCTACATTACAGAGCCATTCAGCTTGGCAGTTAAGTACGCTCCGTGCTCACATCTTCCCCCTGTGCAAGTGCACTGGGGAGAAATACACAGGGGCTATAATAAGGACAATTGGCCGCAGGGTTTGCCGTGTCAGTGGAACTAAATACAGGTGAAACAGTATCAGCAATAAAATACATCACCCCCACCTCATTTGCAAAACCCACTGCTGCCTGTGTGGCTGCAAATATTCAGGAAGGCTCTGCCGTGGCAACATTGTTATGCACGGGGTAGATTAAGGAGAGATGTGCTGGTGTCAACCCCCTGGGTTTTATGTTGAGGGGAGGTGCCGCGGTATTACCCTGTGACTTTGAAAATTATGTCAGTATCCTTGATACAGACCTTCAAAACTTGGCAGTGTTTACCTTTTCCGAAATTAAAAATCTGACAGTATTACACTGTAGCCAAGGATCTGTATTTTCTGTCTCCGTGTACATTAGAGTATTAAAGATACACTTAATAGTCGAATTTTTTTAAAAAAACAATCCCAGTCATTATTGCCAAGGTTGCATTTCATGTCCATTTCTGTAATTTTCACACACAATAAACCACCATGTACTTGAATGGCAAACACTATGACCTCTTCGGGCAGCAGTAACAGAAAAGTTGATAAGCTAGAGGTGTTCTTTCCTTCATGTTCTCAGCTGTGAATTCTGTAATGTCATCCAAATTCTAATAAATAAATGTCTAATTCATACCGGCATTTCAGATGAGGAATCAAAGTCTCCTTGATACGATCGTGTCAGAGTATGCTGCTGCCACTTAACTTAAAGGATGCCAGATTTCAGAGTCCCTTTCGTGGATGCCTTCCTTCCCAGAATGGCCCTACGGAATTGGAACATTAATTGGGCTTCCAAATATTTTGCCAGGAAAAGCTTTATAAGTAATTTGCAGAAACATGTGTAAGGCAACCCTGATAAAACATCACAGCTCTGAGAAAGCAGGTTTTCTGCAATTGGCTTCTCTCTGCTCAGTAAGCCATTCATAATAAAATGAGCGGCCCTCAAAAGAGAGCAAATGCATTTGCAATGGCTGTTGATGTGCTATAAATCATTCTCAATAAAACGACTTGCAGAGATAAATGATACATATCTATTTAATAATCCATTATCCAAAATAAATATTCTACCTTAAAATAAAGCAAATGCACTTGCCCTGGTTGTTGATGTGTTAGAGCTGTTCAGGCTAATGGTAAAATGATTTGTAAAGTGGAGCTCTGGTGTTGGCCATTGTGTCTTGTGAGCTCAGGGGAGATTAATATCTCTTCATAACTCATCAATAGAGATCGCTTAAAGTAAAAACACCAACCAAATGTTCCCATATTTCTGTAACCATATTCATTTTAGCTTCTTCGCTGGGTGCCTTTGTTGTCCAAACACAGGCTTTTTATTTTAAGCATGGCTTTGCATGGCGGTGAGGTGTTACCAGACTATGGCAAAGGACACCAAATAGACAAACCTCTAATCTCTAGGAGTTTATCATGTAAGGTAGGCCGTTGTTAAGTACAGCAGAATCAACACTAAGCAATAAGAAAAACATTGACAGTTTTAAGCAAGCAGGAGGGAAGGGGCTGTTCTAAAAAGTGAATTTTCCCAGATTTAAAATGCTGCTGACCTCAACACCGTGTGTGCAACATAGGCAGCATTTTTCCATCCAAATACCGTACTCATGGCCCCTTCTCCCAGCGCCCTTTGGTCTGGGTGGCTCTTGGCTCAGCTGTCAGCACTGTGGGTCATCACCAGGATGACTTGGGACAAATCAGCTCTCTGTTTGGCTTGCTGGCCGCTCTCCCAACACAAAGCCTCAACGTACGTGATCTGCAGATCTTCTATCAGCCTTAAACACCTTTAATTGTCAATGTTTTATTTTTTTTATGTTTGTATTAGTATGTCCACTCTTTCACCTGCCATTTTTGATTCCTCTCTCCTGAATATTTCAATTCTAAAGAGTAAGGTCTCTTTCTAATTAAGCCTAACACTGTTACCCACATAGGTTAGAGCCCTAAACGGATGACTGTGGTCATAGTAATGGGTGTATGTCGTACTCAATTCGCTGAATTTACCATTCAAGTATCCCCATGTATCTGTTTGTATAAAACATGGCTCCTGTCTCCCCTCACCATCCTGGACCCAACACAGCAGAACCCGCTTGTCCGCTCGTGGCCAAGCAGCGTTCTCTGTCGTTTTGCGTGTCTACCATTCATAGTTTTGTCTGTGATCTGGCCTACCTGTCACAGAACTCTTGCCCAAAGTTGAATGACAGGTGAAATCTATGATCAACTGACAGTTCTATAAACCCTTCACACACTCCCATGTCATGCCTGACATTACCAGTTCCTGTGTCCAGGTTTTTAATACTCCTTGGTTGGAATGTTTCTGTTGCCTATTATATCTTTTTAAAAAAATTCTTTTAACATTTATTTATTTTTGAGAGATAGGGTGTGAGCGGCAGAAGGGCAGAGAGAGAGGGAGACACAGAATCTGAAACAGGCTCCAGGTTCTGAGCTGTCAGCACAGAGCCTGACTCAGGACTCAAACTCACAAACTGTGAGATCATGATTTGAGCTGAAGTTGGATGCTTAACTGACTGAGCCACCCGGGCCCCCCTATTGCCTGTTATATCTTAACGAGCCCGATTGAAAACATTACAGGCAATCAGTGCCTGATAGATATATCTCCAACGAGTCACAGGCAATTCTTTCACAGTAATTTTTTTTCCCTTAGGGTTTTAGCAGTCAACCAAAAGGAGGCCAAGTTGTAACGATGAACTGTAGTATTCAACAGGAATTTATTGAATGCCTACTATGGACCATGTCTTATGCTAGGCATCAAAACAGACATTATCTTTTGCCTCAAGGAATATATGTATAGCTGACTTTTCATTTTTAATAAAAATCTCTCATTACCGTGCACTTTGATGCACTTCTTTGAAAACACTATGTAAGTCTTTTCTTTATGAACAATGGAGCGCTTATGTCTTTGGGTTTGTGCCTTTACATGCCTGTGGCTCTTCAGAAAAAGAGCCCCAGAAGGCAGCAAAGCATGGCTATCACTTGGCCTAAGTTTCAGTGGCACATTTCTCACAGAATTATCCTAATATAAAGGCAGGTTCCCACATCTTTTAGATCAACTGTTCCTAAAACTATGGAAACAACAGGTGTAATTCCTATCAGTTAGCGTCGTGGGTCATGCTGTGTACCTGCTGACTGCCACCTGCTTGACTGCCTGATGCTTTCCCCCGCTGCTGTCCTCCGGGTGGCTTCTCAATTTTACTCTGAAAAAGCCCCTTCCTTCTTCCCTGCCAGAACCATTTTTCCTTTTTAACTCAGGAAGTTAACTTCTCTTTTAGAACCTCTAAAGAGAAAAGTGATCCCATGAGGTTGTCCTTTCTAAGGCATGTAGTGCTCCATGATGAATCAAAGGCATGTATGCAAAATGTTGAGAAACACAAAGAAAAACAACCTTTGACAAATCCAAATAAAGATTTAGCCAAGCCAGCCTGACTTGTTAGAGATGCATAGTTGAAGGTCATAGAGGCCCCTGTCCCATAATTGGAACTTGACTCACATCTCCATTGGTGGGAAGCTCACAGAGTTCCCTGTAGATGCTTTACATCGTATTGCTGCATTATGGACTTCCCAATGTGAATATGATGATGTTTTGAAAATCTCTACAAGCCCTTTGTAAGAGGAATCACTAGCATCTAAAACAATTTACAGACACAATGAAATCTCTGTCCTAGCAGGACAATGTGACATTCTGATGTAGCCGTTTTGACATAAAGTCAAAACTTTAGTGATCAAGTGTCCTGTCCCCAGATAGTAATTTGACTGTTATCCAATAACCCTAAAAACTAATTAAGAGTAAAGATAGAGTTATTTATCTTTAAGGTCCAGAGTAAGTGTGAAATTATTTTGTCTTAGCTTCTCTCAAGCCCATTTCCATTCCATCAAAGGCCACACTGACAGGAGAGTCAGCCCCACAGTTCTGTCTGGTATCTGACCCTCTAACCCAGATCAACATGCAAAACCAGGAAAGTACACTCGGCCCTGACTTGTTTTAATTAAGCAAGCTAAGGGAGGAATGTTTACAGGATTTTAGGGCCTGAAGTGAGTGATTTTCAGGCGGGACTTGCAAAGTGGGGCCTGATTGAGACTGGGAATCAGTTATGACGCAGTAGCTTTGGACTGATAGCTGTGGCTAGGAGTCTTGAAGCAAGTTGTGATTAGCAGGTTGCTTTGGTCAGATGGCAACCTTACCTTCTAAGAGCAAGTATTTCCTGAAGCAAGTAGCTAAGGTTTCTTACGCCTGGCCCCAGCATTGCTTAGTTCAGAAAGAGGGAGTTATGTTGGTCTCAGTTCCCAAGATCTACACTTGCCTAAATAGTATCAGAGAAAGAGACAACGCAGAAGTTCTCACATATACATGGTTAGATTACCATTTATACAACTGTCCCCTCACCACCACCCCCTCCCCCAACCAACCAACCAAATAAGCAAACTGCTCCTCTTCATTTCTTATCTCTTTTCACTCTGTCCCGGATTCTGGACCAATTTCTCCTTCAGAACATCCTTATAATGCTACCCACCTGAAACCATATGGACCCATTGATCCTGATCCTTTCCATTGTCACATCATCATAATATGCAAGAGGCTTGGTGTTAAGGATTAACCGTAGTTCTCTAGACAGTGCTTCTTTAGAAGCAGACCTAATGTTGACAGGTTTTGAGTACTGCAAATCATATGGTACTTCTTTGATCAAAACTACATAAAGAATGAAATCTTGCCATTTGCAATGATGTGCATGGATCCAGAGGGTGTAATGCTAAGTGAAATAAGTCAGTCATAGGGAGACAAATACCATTACGATTTCATGCATACATGGAATCTAAGAAACAAAGTAAACAAAGACAAAAAAAGACAAAGAACCAAAAAAACCAAAAAACAACAACCAGACTCTTCAATGGGGAGAACAAATTGGTGGTTACCAGAGGGGAGGGGGTTGGGAGATGCCTGAAATAGGTGATGGGGATTAAGAGTACACTTACCAAGATGAGAACTGAGCCATGTATAGAATTCTTGAATCACTATATTGTATACCTGAAATGAATACAACATTGTATATTAGTTATACTGGGATTAAAAAATTTAAAAAAATTTAAATAAAATTTAAAAAAATTACCACAAAACAGCTTTTTAAACAAAACTACACAAGACGTGGTGTTTCTCTTCTTGCCTTCTCTTTCTGATCACAGCTCAACCCTTACCTTTTACAGAAAACGTTCAGTAGCTTCATTTCTTCTTCTCCCCTTACTTCACATCCCCTGGTCACTTTCTCCATTTACTCATCATTTACTCCATTACTCCTCACCTCTGACTTTCATTGTCTGATACTCAAAACTGACAACACATTTGGGTTGGCCTCCACTGCTCTATACTGGTCATGAGTTTTCATGCATATTCTGGCTGCAAGCTCTTCCAGTGGCTTGGAGTTATTACTCTGTGACCCCTTGGTTCCACATGAGGTGATAAGCCTCTTCCTCAATTCTGATCTGTTCCTCACTTCACTGTGAGAGAGAATAGATGGGATATTTTCTGACAAGTTTCCTGAATTGCTTATTTTAAAAATATGCACTGTTCTCTTGGGTATTACCTCTAAAATTTAAAACTTCTAAAAATGTACAAATAGAGCAACAACTGTAAGTTTTTTGAATCGTCATGTTCCAATACTTGTTTTCTAATGGGAAAGCTGTGGGACAGGATGTAGTTGGCAAGATAGTGAGAAAAGTTAATCTGCACTTCAAAAATGAATGCTGGATGTTGAACCAAGACCAAAGATGGCTGTGGAAATCAGCTGTAGGTGCTGGGCACAGAATGAGTACGTGAATGAAGAGACTTGGGGCGCCTGGGTGGCTCAGTTGGTTAAGCGTCCGACTTGTGGTTTCGGCTCAGGTCATCATCTCACGGTTCGTGAGTTGGAGCCCCGTTTTGGGCTCTGTGCTGACAGTGTGGAGCCTGCTTGGGATTCTCTCTCTCCTCTTTCTCTCTGCCCCTCCCCTGTACTCCACATACTCTCTCTGCTCCTTACCCACACTCTTCCTCTTAAAGATAAATAAGTAAACATTAAAAAAAAAAAGATGAAGAAGAAGAGACTTAGCAGTTACTGCCCGGCCTTAGCTCCACTCGCAGTTTTAGTTTTGGTTCGTGGCAACTGTCGGCACACTATTGCTCCTACTGGACGAGGCTTCCGGAAAGCTAACGTGCATCTTCTTCCCCCCTAGATCCTTCTCTGGTCTGTGGTTTGGCTCAGGTGTCCTTCTAAGTTTGTGCCAATATTTTCAACAGATGTCAGTGAGGAGGATGTCATTTTCTACTCGTTAAAAAAGAACTTAGATAGGGAACTGTTCAAGTCACTTAGGTGTATTTGATTGGTCAAGTAACTGCTAACAACGATGAATTATTATTATTCAAGGGAATGAAAGGAGGCATTGAATGAAGAGCTTCTTGGTGCTGCTTTGCTAAGGCGAGCCCAAGGTCTCACTATGCTGCATGTAACATTTTCAGTGTGTAGATTGCTAAATAATCAAGACTTTGAGATGCATATTCCTTCAGCTAGACTCTAAAGCCGTCTGTCTTAGGTAAACCTAAGATGTCAGGTTTATCAGCTATATTAAGTATCCATATCCACATGTAAAATATAGACATCAGATATATACAATAGAATTAATCTGCGTAAAGCCCCACAAGGTAGGCAGGACTACAGTCACGATTTACAAAGGAGGAAACCATGGCACCAGGAGGTAAAGTCCATTGCCCATGGTTATATCACGAATTGGTTAATAAGCTAGCATTTGAACCCAGGCAATTTGGCTCCAGAGTTTCTATTAAGCACCATATGATGCTGCCTCAACAAGGAAAAATAAACCATTTTAAGTGGCTTGTGTTAAAATACATTTCAACATGATTCAGAATTCAGGAAAAGGTGACCCTTACTTGAATACCATCTAGGGGTTTGGGAGTTCTCAGAGGGCCTCACCAAAGGTCTGTCTCTCAGGCAAACCTTCTCCATTTCTGTGCCCCAGCCAAGCACAATGCCTGGAACAGTAGAAGGGATTATTAATGTTCTGTGGTATGGAGCTGAGGCTATGGAACCTGTAATCTCTGACGGGCCAAGACTCTCAGCACAGCTTACTGGTTAAGAACATGGGGTCCAGGGGAGCCTGGGTGGCTCAGTGAGTTGAACGTCCAACTTTGGCTCAGGTCATGATCTTAAGATTTGTGGGTTTAAGACTCATATTGGGCTTGCTGCTGTCAGTGCAGAGCCTGCTTCATATTACCAGTCTCCCTCTCTATCTCTCTGCCCCTCCCCTGCTTGCACGCTCTATCAAAAAAATAAACATTTAAAAACCATTAAAAATAAATAAATAAATAATAATAAAAAAGAACATGGGGTCCAGAATCAGACTCTTTTGGCCTTAAATTCTGACTGTGGGTTATGATGATATCGATGGATACCTTTGGCAGGTGGTTATAGCCCTATAAACTCCATCAGCCACTGCCACCCTAAATCAGTCTCTACTCGTTGGTGAAAACTGAATGTTTGCCTACAAATGAAGCTTTAGGATGACTCTCCTGGCTCCCACGTAATCCTTAGGACTCCTCCCAACAAAACTGCCTTGCCAAACCCTCCCCATGTCTCTACTCCACAGCCCCAGTCACCACTGAGGGTGGGCAAGTTGTCTGACCTATCTCACCCTCAGTTTCCACATCTGAAAAATGGGAATTTCAGGAAAGGTGAAGTAAAATCATTATGTAAATCAGTTAGTACAGTAGTTAACTCACAGTAAGCATTTTGTAAACAATTTTACCACCTGGGTTCCATCTACGAGTGAATAATCCGGATTCACAAACACTCATCTGTATTTCAAACAAGTCACTGGAAATTACACATTTATTTTTGGGAAGGTTGTATTGACTGAAACACCAAGTTTCTTTGCTTTGGGTGGGGTTATAATATAGTGACATTTGTTACATGTCCCTAATTAAAAGAGTGGAAAAACAGTGTCTTTAAAATGAAGTTAGTATATAAAATATTTTTCTAAGCTTTCGAATTTACACAGGTTTACATATTCAAGATTGTTAACAAAAGTAATAAAATTATAGTACTATAGATTTTTAGTTTATTAAATTTTCATTATTAGCCTCAAAGGACACTTATTAGATACCTATTAATTTAATTAAGAATTTAATAAGTATCAGGCACTATATGGAAAGAAATATATATTAATGCAACGTATAGGAACACAAAACCTTCTTTTTACTATTTTTTTTTTTAATCCTCACCAGACTACAGGATATCTGGATTTAAAAGCCTACTTCACTGGCTCCTTAAGAGTTAAAGTCACATCTTCTAAGAGGGCAGACTAATTTATTGAGATACTGATTTATGCTTATTCTGACTCTATTTTTTTATCCTCCTCCCCTTTCAAGCAGGTTTTGCGTTCTTTTTTCTGGAGGATGGCAAAAGGAAAAGGACCTATTTCGTGGGAAAGGTGATCGTTGTGCAAGGAGAAAGCTGAATCCGGCTGGAATGAACAGCACCTCTGTTCTGTACAAGCCTAAAGTCATCATGACAGCACTAGATGTCTTGGAGTGCAAGAAGAGAGAAGAAGGTGTCCCTTCAGTTGCAGATGAAGAGAAGGGTTGAGAAGAGATTTTCTCTGGGATGGAAAGAGGGCGGGGGTCCGTAGGGTGCAGGAATAGTTACGACACTCATACGGCTAGGCGTCAGCACCCCGGGGAGGTGGCAAGCTCTCAAGGGAATGGCTGTGTGTGAACTTCAGGAAACCAGACCCAGGCACCAAACCCAGACTTCCATCTTCTGCAAAGATTCCTGTGTCCCACAAAAACAGGACAACAAGGAGCCACCAGCATTCAAGCACTGCATTGGTCTCAGCGTGGCTGGCAGCTTGATGGCCCAGAGGTTCCTGATATTCTAGGTTCCATGTAAGTCTTCAGGACTTTTGGGTGATCTCAAGAGAGATGGAGGTAGAACCCTACTGCTGCTTTTTTAAGGTAGGGGGCTCAGAGTCAGACTGGGGTTTCTTTAGAGAACATAAAGAAAGAGGCTGGTCTTGCAGAACTTCTAGTTTGTAGGCTACCAGCCTGTATACTTTAGCACACTACTTTACGCATATTAGGCACTTAGGGATTTTTTTTGAATTGGTGTGACACTGTCGGTGGAAATTTATGGTAGCAGTGTTAATTGAGGTTTACACAATCATGTAGACACTTGCCCCAACAGAGATTAGAAACTATCTAGGAAGCCATTACTTTGGTGATTAACAGTGATATTGCCACAAGCAAGTGTATATTATAGAATATGTAGAAAAGGGTAAACAAAATAGTGCCAGTTCAGTGTGGCAATCTTTGTGTCACTTGCTTGCTGAAGGGGTGAGTTATGCCCTTGTTTAATTTGTCAGCGTTTCAATTAAAACATCATTGGTGACCCTTCCTCCTGACACAGGCTATTTTGTTCTTGCTACAAACTTGGCCATTGGCCACATTTTCTGTTATTGATGATGCGAATTTATGTATTGCAGATATAAATGATTTAATTGCATATATAAATGATTTAATTGCAGATTAGATAAATATGATGTAGACATTCCCAATCACATAATTATTCAAAAGATGATAATAATTTTGTCCCATTTGTCAAATAATGTTACTGCATTTTAATTTACATTTTCAGAAGATTTAATTAACCAAGTTCTAGGAATTTAGACAGGAACAAGCCGTCTTAAATCCTTCCTGCAACAAGGCAGGATATAAATAAATAAACAGACAAGAGCAGATTGTCCCTTTTACTGATATGATTTCTTTCCTCTAAAGATTCCTCTTTTTTCTCTCTCAAAGAAGAATGTGATGTACTTGAAGTGACCCATCAAAATTAAAATTAATCATCATAAAAAACATACAGCAAGTATATCCTGACTTAGAACATTTTAAGATCTATTTCTTTTGGAGCTGCTCTGTGGCATTACGTTAGATCAGGGATACTTAACTAAAACTGGGGAGTCCTAAACATGAGTGGGAAACAATTACATCTTTATTTTTCCTGCAATGAAATTTATCCTCTTCTTCAATTATAAGTGTAGACAACAAATCACTGTCGTATTTGTAGTACCTGTGATGTTGCTGATGAAAACCTCCTTAGAGCTTGTTATAAAATGTGTTAGTAAAGAGGCATGTATCTTCTGTATTGTAATTATGTATTTTTAACATGGATTTCCTTTATAGGAAATGTATTTGACTTTATGCATTTTAAAACATTCTGAGAAGGGGCCCATAGGCGGCACCAAACTGTCAAAAGGGTCCATGGCAGAGAAAAAAAATTAAGAACCTTGACTATACACAATGTTTCAGGGAGGAATCCTTCACCCAAAGCCTCAGCAGTGAGAAGCAGGGACCATGTTGTATGCCCACACTTAAAGTAAGTGCTTAATAAATACTTGCTATGAATAAATATTAAATATAATATTAATAAATGTATTTGTATATATGCATTAAATGTATATGTACACCTCATATATGATATGACAAGAAACATTACAGAATTTCCTTTCTCAATCAGAAAATTATTAAGGGCATGTGGACATGTTCTCATCTTTACAAGACACATTTTGTGCTTTAATACTTATTTAATACGTATTAATTCTTCAAATTCCATTTTTAATAACGCCAATGCATATGCTGCATGTTTTCATATTTCCAACAAATCATTTACCTTATAGGACATATGCATAGGGGGGAGAGAGAAGGAAGTAAATGATGTAAAAGTTCTGACACAATTTTCTGCTAGGCCAGCTACAGTTTAAATATGTGCCATCACTTTTACAGAGCAATCACGAGCATTTGTTCACTGCCACAGTGGAAAGAAGGGGTGAGACTTTTGAGAGAAAATACAGAAAGCTTATTTAGAAAGAGGTCTGTTTTATTCGGGAAGACAGAATCTTGCTGGGAAACCTTTTTGTTCCCATCTGAAATCCAAAGGTTGAGGTAAACAGTAGATCTAGTAAAATGTCCCCAGGGATTGAGATGTCCCCTTGCCTGGGGAAGCCATTGAGCTCAGCAAGGCTAGAACTAGAACCAGCATGTGAACAGTGAGGCCCTGACAGCATGCTGCTGGGTGGAGAGTCTAAAGGGTTCATGCGAATGTTCTCTCACTGCCATAACACATTAGCACAGACTTAGTAGCTTAAAACAACACAAATCTACTATATCGCAGTTCTATGTGTCAGAAGTTGGGCACAGGTCTTAACTGGGTTAAAATCGAACACTGACAGGACCATATTCCTTGTGGAATCTCTGGGTAGGAGACTTTTTCTTGCCTCTTCTCAGTTTCTTCTTCTTCTTCTTTTAAATGTTTATTTAATTATTTTGAGAGAGAGAGAGCAGGGAAAGAGCAGAGAGAGAGGGGGAGAGGGAATCCCAAGCATGCTCCATGCTGTCAACACAGAGTCCGACATAGGGCTTGATGTCACAAACCGTGAGATCGTGACCTGGGCCGAAATCAAGAGCTGGACGCTTAACTGACTAAGCCCCCCAAACGCCCTGCCTCTTTTCAGTTTCTAGAGGCCATGAGCATTGCTTGGTTTCTAACTCCCCTCGTTCCATCTTTGAAGCTAATAAAGGTGAACTGAGTCCTTTTCACATCACACCTCTTCTGTGAAAGAGAAGGTCTTCTAGTGCAGACCTTCTCTTCTGGCTCCCTCTTCCACTTTAGGACCCTTGTGTTTATACTGGACCTACCCACACAATGCAGGATGATCTCCTATCTCAGTGTCCTTTATTTAATCACAGCTGGTATTTAAATGTAATCATATAAGGTAAAATTTTCATAGGTCTTAAAAATGAGGACACAGACATCTTTGGGTGAATGTGTCATGCTGTCTACCACGGTGTTCACAGGCATGATGCCTAACCTAGGGGAGACAGATGGCTCTAGAGAAAAGTGGTTACCTCAAGAAATAAATTCAAATTTTGGGCAATAAAAAAAGTAGCTCAATTTACCACAGCCTAGTGGTTACTTAACAATGGGTTCAAAGAGATGAGTACAAAGGAAGGGGACAAGAGGTTAAAAAAAAAGGCAAAGAGCAGTGCTTTTTTTGCTATAGATTGCAGGCCATTAAAGGGAACAAAGGTACAGAGGCAGAGAGAGAAGTACAAGAAGAAAGATGACAACAGCTGAAGACCCACCACGACAAGCTTGAGGACAGACAATAGAGTGGTCTTATACAATAGAATGCGATTTAGTAAGCCTGAGAGCCCAGCCCAGTTCCCATACTTTAAGAGGCGTTATTATTATAGGAGGAATCACTTATCCCCATGATGCAAGTATAGAATCCACACAAAGAACTATGCAAAAGAGACTAGGGATTTTGACTACAGTCCGTTTTGGTTTCAGAGGAGAAAAGCAATTTAAGAAGAAGGTATTAGGTAGATATTATTACATGTATGTGAACTTAGTCAACTGCTCTGTTAGTGCATTTACTTAACTAATCTAAGCCCTGAATTAAACACATCCCTATCTATGAGGACTGTATCTATGAGGATCTTGAGTACTCTATTTGGAAAGTAACATAGGGGCAGATGCCTTGGCAGGACTAAATGTACACCAAATACAAACAACAGCCAGGAAAATGCTACTTAGGATAGATATAACTTGCAGAAGAAATTGATCCTTTTAAAATGGTAGGTTTATTTCTGGTCTTAACAGTCTGACTTTTGATAGCAACTAAATGTATCTTAGTAGTAAAATTTTATTTTATTTTTTTAAAGATGTTTACTTATTTATTTTGAGAGACAGAGAGCAGGGCGGGGATGGGGGGGGGGGGGGGGGGGAAGAGAGAGAGAGGGAGTGAGAGAATGCCAAGCAGGTTCCATGCTCAGCGCAGAGCCCAACGCAAGGCTCAGTCTCCCAAATCCTGAGATCATGGCCTGAACTGAAATCAACAGTCGGGACACTTAACCGACTGAGCTACCCTGGCACCCAGTAGTACAATTTTAAAAACAATAACTTTTGATCATTGTAAACTTCACAGGGTTCTCTGTTAAGAGGAGACCCAAGAGACAATTTAACTGTTTTCTCCCAAACTAAGAGTTTTTCAAGAAACAGAAAGACATTTCTAGTTGCTAAGGAACCTATCTTTCATGTGACCGCTGATAAACAAAAGTCTCATAAATGCATTCTAATTTTTGGATGTAATTATGATATAGTTTCACTTCTATTTTGACAATATATCTTACCATTTTTATGACTTAAATTCCTTAATGAATTTGCTATTTAAGTGAGTAAGCAAATAAATTTGAATCTGGGCAGTCTTTTCTGAGTCTCAAAAGAGAAAACAAAACAAATAAATTAAAATGCACATAATTACAATACAATAGAATTGTTTGTAATAGTCTCCAATCCACGGCCCTTTAAAAACTAAACAGGAAGTTTCAAGCAATATGTTTAAATAGAACACACTTTGTATTGACTCACTTGTATTGTCTGCACTTTTGATCACCATTTAAGAGAACATGGCTTCGGGCCAGCTACGGAACACACAAAGACAAACCTTTAAAGACTCAAATGATGTTTTGTCAAGGAAATCAAACACCTAGCCAAAGGGCATCATAAATAAATTTGATCTCTTTTCAAGGGGTGTCCCCCCAACTAACAGGCCATTAGAAAGCCTCTCTTCCATCCAATCCACCCAGAGAGGAAACTAATTAAACCCACTCCCAGATAAAGTTGATTAGTCTGGAAGAAGAGCTTGTAGCTGGGAGACAGAGACTGAAACACTGAGCCATCCCAGCCGTCCTGTGGAGAGAAAGCTACGGGGAAGTTCTCAGGTTTGGACATAAAAATGATTCAATAGTGAAACTGAGCCAAGCCGCTGAGAACCCGTGTCCTTCTCTGTATCAGAAGGAAAGAAGGTGTGAGCTAATAGTGGGGCCACGCATGCCTTTCCTGTACTGCACCCATTTTATTTGGAGAGCTAACACTTTAGGGACATTTTGGTGCAGTGTGATGCCTCTCAAATGATATGTGGAGCAGATTAGTTTTTGTCTTGCTTGGCTTTCCAATCTATCATGGCTGATATTTCTATAAAATACCATAGAAGTGTATTACTAAAATAGGAAACAACAAAGACACATGACTTCTAAGCCTCAATCTTTTATTATTATATTCAACAGGTGTAAAATTACTGTTCAGTTACTCTGAAATGTCTATAAACACTGACTCTCAATTCCTGGAGTTCTTTCTTTGCAGACCAGCAAGGGCCTACGGACCACACTGGGTGGGAAACTACTGCGAAGTATGGACTTTTGTTTTAGACAGACTTCTGTTAAGTTCCCATTTGTCACTTATTATCTGAGTAACTTAGGAAGTTGTTTAACGATGTATAAGAGGATAAAAGCCAGAATCAGCATGCGTTCCTAATCTTACTAGGATCATGTACAAGATCCATTTTGTAAATGTCAAAATACGTTGATACCTGAATTCCTGTTTGTTGCTGCCACCTGAAATTGTTATCAGAAGACAGACCCTCTCTAGGTTTCCCCATTTCTGTTAAGATATCATTTTAGTTCATCACAGATGCTAACGAGGCCAATGCTTGCTAACAATGCATTCCAGGAAAGGTCAAAAGTGAAGAATGATGGTTTTGGGTTGGAAGATTGGAAGAAGTCTAACCGCAACCACAACAGTAGCCAAAATGAGTGACTCAAGTTCCCAGATGATGTCTAAAGTTACCTCAGGCTGACCCAAGGGGTGGGTCACTGGTGGTGAAGAACTCAATAAATATTCGTGAAATGGATTCTGGAAGAGTCTTTCTGAGTAGACAACAGATGTGTCCATGGGGTGGAAACATAGGTGATATGTTACTTCTTGTGCAAAACTGTAATTATTTTACCGTCTCAAGCGTGTTATCTTCAAATGTACTATCATACACACTGGCCCACTCCCTGGGCCAGCTGTTTTCCAAATACTTTTAGCCATGAAACCTATCTTGAAATGCAACCTTAAATTGAGAGCCCACTGTATAAAACAGATGGAATCACACTCGTGTGAGTTGAAGAGGTGGAAGAATGAGCGTTTTTCCTATTTGTCTTCCAGACTGAAAAGGACAAAACAAAGCACGATTTGAAAATCTTGGCACTAAAATTCTACTGCATTCCATGGAAATTCCAAACAATGAGGCAAAAAAAAAAAAAAAAAAAAAAAGGCAAGTTGCACTGTTGCCTTAGCTTTCAGTTCTCCATTGAGACATCTCCAAGGCACTGCCATTCATTGATCCTGCCTCATTGCAGTCCACTGCCTCCTCGCCCTGGACAAGACTATCTCTCCCCATCTCTTCTGTCTCTTTCCTCATCTCTGTGCGTTCTACCCTCAATGTCCACTCTGCCACAAATTAGCATACTTTCTTATTTAAAAACCCAAAACAAACTTAACCCAAGTGCTTTGCTGTATTACTAGAGCCTGAAGGGTATAGTGGACCAAGAAAGGTTTGACAAGTTGTATACCTTCTCTCTTTCCTGTCTTAGTCTTCAGCCTTGTCTCCTTGGAGCATCTAAGGTGCATTCCTCTTGCCAACGACTGTTCCTGCATCAAGAGAATAAACATAACATTATAATGACTGGACTTGTATCTATTTCTTTGAGGGATAAAGTCTCCATAAAATTCTAGGTCTATAGGTCCTCAGAGTATACACTAACCACTTCAGGTATGGTTATGGGTAAAGGCAAAGTTTATAGAAACCTCACGCATTTAGGGATTTGATCAAATTTTTCTTTTTCTTTCGGAGCTCTTGGCTTTTAGTATATAACGATAACAGCTCTTGTAACACAATAACCTCACTATAATAATATATATATTATATATATATATATATATAAAATATATATATATATATATATATATAATAAATGTTAGTGAAATCAAAACACCATAGTTACATGAATATTCCAGAAAAATATACAGATGACAGGTTCATTGTGTGCATTCAGGATAAGTTATCTCTTCAAATGAATAACATAATATAGTCTCTCTGTAAGTTATGCCAGCCATGTTCTACAACTTTATAAGACAGTAGGATCTGAGTCAATCTCATACTCATGTTTTTAATCCAAAATGTTTAACCTTGCCCATTTACAATGCCACGCTTTAGGAGCACATAGCAAACAAGACTCATTTCCTTTCTTAGACATTATCTTTAATAATTTCTGAACTTGCTGACACATAAACAGTATTACTGTCAGTCTTACCAATAATTCTCTTATAGAGAATTTGTTTATGTTAGAATGGAGATACAGAAATCAAATAACAAAATATTAGGCAAGTAAATCGATGCTTTCAAAATAGATTTCTTTTCTTTCTATTCAGAATTTGGAAAGACAATTAAAGAAAAATTCTATCTAACCTCTAGGAGGTTTTTTTATATTGCTATATATCAAAACCCTTAATGTTTTCCATGGAATATTGATATGTTATATCAGTTCTTTAAATCCTATCTTGATAATTTATTATTTTAAGAGAATGTTTGGTTGCAAACAAATTTAAAACATGACCAAATACCCAATTGTGAAAGACTGGAATTTTTAGAATTGTTCTTCAAATAAACTTGCTAATAAATACGGATTACTTACAGGAGATGAGAAAAACAATGTGACACTAACCCACAAAAGAACACCCATACTGTTGAGCAAGGCCAAAGATTGTTCTGCAGCCTGTAGGTGCTGAATGGAGGAAGGTAATGAGAAAAAGTGATTGTGACAAGCAATTATGTCACCTATGTGAACAGCTTAATTTTCTAAATTAGCCACTTTGATAATTATGACATCTCATTTGTCTTTTAATTCCATGAGCCCTGAAGTTTACCTTTGAATTTTTCCAATCAGATGAGAGTCTTTGATAAGCCAAGGGTCTATTATGTGTCTGAAAACTTCAGATTTCAGGCTGATTGGCCTTGCTGCTGGCTTCAACCAGCACAAATGGCTGTCTCCATAAGGGCTCTCAAACCTTGCTTTCCTCGCTTCTGTTTGCAAGAGTGAGAGAAAAATGGGGAGGGGGAAGAAATTGCAAAGCAAATTAAGTGTCAACAGGACCAAAGAGAAAACTATTCAACCTACTTCAGAGGAAAGGCAAACTGTTTTTCGAGTATATTAAAAATCACTTCAGCAGTGTCCACTTTGCATGCATGCCCCCAAATTACCAACCTAATTACAAATTATTCTGGTGTACTCATTGAAGCACTTAGAAGATCTTCAGAAGACTACAAATTCTTGTTTTTATTGCACTGACTTGGGAGATGTACAAAAAAGTTGGGACACCTATAGCTAAGTATATTAGGAAGATTATTTGAAAGAAGAATCCCAATGACCACTGCCAACTGGATTTCTGGAGAAGAGTCAGATATAAAATTAAGGAGAGTACTGATTGAATCAATTTCAGGAACTTTGGTATCAGTTGTGACCTCTCTTACTTGAATGTGTATGTACTGAGGCCAAGAAATACCAAACCAGATGCAGGAGTAATTGGTTTACTCCATTGACAAGGACATGCCCGTATGTCCCTTCACAGGTAAGGTCTTAAGATGAGGTTCAGATCAGAGTATGGTAGCACTTGGTACCAGAGTGTGAAATACTTGGAGAACTCAGGAAAATTGTTTTAGCCCCTCACATTAAGGCAGGGCCATGCAGTTTGTGTTAATAGGGCAGTGGCTTAAGGATGTGGCCCTCAGGAATCAAGAGATGACTGTTCACACACACACACACACACACACACACACACACACAATCATACACATGTGTATATATATGTATTGCCTTATATCCGACCATGTCCTAAGTGGATATTTCTACTCTCCATGAATTTGGAAGACTGTATATTATCCTTTCCTTTTTTTTTTTTTTTTTTTTTTGAGAAACAGTGAGAGACAGAGCATGTGAGCAAGGGAGGGGCAGAGAGAGAGGGAGACACAGAATCCAAATCAGGCTCCAGGCTCTGAGTTGTCAGCACAGAGCCCGACATGGGGTTCCAACCCATGGATGCAAGATCATGACCTGAGCCGAAGTTGGACACTTAACCGACTGAGCCACCCAGGCGCCCCTTCTCTTTTCCTATTCAGGGCTACCCTCCTAGCTTATTTTAACCTGATTTCCCCAAGAAAAAGAAAGTTTTTGTGCATATTCCTGGGCTACATAATAGGATAAGTATTAAATTAATTGCTTAGAACAAGTAGTTCCCAAACCTAACTGATCAAATTTACCACCCACTTCCCTCACAAAAAAAGACACCCAGGCACAGTCAGCCTTAAATGGGGAATCTCGGGCATCTCTGCAGTTGGTCTGGAACCCTTCTGAGTCTTTGGAACTGTGCCTAGATATTCTTGGATTCACGCAGAACTCTTACACCTGTGACTACACAGAATATAGGAAGTGTCTTGGTGGTTAAATCTCCAGGAACACGGGGCAGGCCAGGAGCCATGACCATGGCTGAGATCAGAGTGAGATTTTCTGCTGGAAAACCAGCCAGCTACAAAGAGTCTGGATCAAGACATTTTTTTTGTAAAGCAATCCATTCTTTCCTTTTTTAATATATAGAAAGCTATAAAGCCTCTTTATGAATCTATTTGTCAAACTTACCATTAGTTTATCATCTTTTTAAATGGAGTGGATTCTCAATATTTTGTATCAAGATATAATTTACATACAGTAAAATTCATTTTTTAAGTGTATAGTTCTGTAATATTTGACAAATATATATATATATATATAACTAACACCACAATCAAGATATAGAACAGTTCTATCACTATATCAATTCCCCTATGTCTCTTTGTGGTCAATCCCTGACTTGATCCCCAGTCCCTAACAACCTCTGATCTGTTTTCTGGCCCTGGAGTTTTGCTTTTTCCAGAAAGTCATGTAAATGAAATCATATAATATCTACCCTTTTTGACTTGTCATGATGCAGTTGATTTTCATCCACTTTGTTATGTGTAGCAATAATTCATTCCTTTCTATAGTTGAGTATTCTTCTGGTGCATTGCTGAACCATGGACTAAAGGGACAGTTATGCACTGAAGGACATTAGGGTTGCTGGCAGTTTTTGGCCACTCGATGCATTCACGTACTGGAATCAGGATTCATCAGAGATTCCAGATTCTAGGATAAGTGCTAACAATTTCATAGGTGCTCTTCCCACGGAATGAATCATCTCAGCCCCTGACCTCTGCTTTCCTTGGATACTGAATCTTCCAGGTCTCCAGCAGAAACTTCCTTTACTTCTTGCACACAGCTTAAAATCCACATTAGAGAAAATCTCATTATCTTTTGTTTTCCCAGGCTGAAGTCTCTACATACTAACTAATAAAGAGATATGAACAAGTCTATGGTATTTGCTCATTGCCTTAGCTACATTTTTAAAGGAAATTTCTTCCTTACTTGTTGAGGTTCCCCACAGCTTGAGCTTGCCTTTCCTCCTTTGCACATGCGGCATGGGGTAGAGTATGCTCTTGACACTTAAATAGATGGATCCAGAGAGAGACATTAGTTCTTACTTTGGTTTAGTGTGTTTTCAAGTTCCAGGTAGTATGAACATTTTACTGTGTCTGAAAATCACGTAAATGACAGCTAAGAGAGAGAAAATGTCTACAGAGAGTGCTCATGGATACATGGGGAAATTTTGAGGTCAAAGAATTTATCTAGCCTCTTTAGAGCTTTAAGAAAAGGCAGTGTGAGAAAATTCCAATTAAAAAACTATGTTTATCAGGTTCTGGGTAGTCATTCCATAATCGCCATGTCTTTCAGAAAGCATTTGCCCTGGTTTTCCACTGGGAAAGCAAACTCTCCAGTTCTTCCAGTGCATTTAAAATGACCCCCTTCAGCCACCTATTGCATCAAATACGATAAGGCATGGCTTCATTTTTGATGCCAGTTTTATTTTATTTGAGGGTAATGACTACCCATCCTCTATGTATTTGGGAATGGAGGCTATAAGGGGCAGCGGGAAATAGTGAGGCCTGTTAATTTTTTCATGAGATCATTTTTTCCCTTGACATGCAATTTGATGCTTAACAATTTTTCTGAAAGTCAAAAGGAGTACTACGTTCCCTAATTTTCACAGTGCTATAAATAGCCCCTCACAAAGCATAATTGTATAAAAGAGATGACACTTCTTTATGAAAGAATTTCCACTGGAAAGATAAAAGGAGGTCAGAACTCTTATGTGAGACATGTATTTTCAAGTATTCATAAAAATAGAAATCATCAGCAGTGGGAAAATTCTTCATGATAGACAGTCACACATAAGATATTGGAGCCAAAGCCATTTTCACAGGCGCCAACTGTAGTTTGAATGGAACCCAGCCAAGAAGCGGCTGCTGGGCATTTAGCTCAAGTGCCAATAAAAGGGAAGAGTACACACACACACACACACACACACTCCAGCTTGTAGAGGTATTTGCCAGAAACATTTTCGGGCTTCTGCCATCTGGGTCCTGCAGCCATCAGTCAGGTCCTGTGGTGACTCCAGCTGCTGAGTCCTGCTCCTAAAGGTGGAATAATGTGGGAAAAATGAAAAAGAAAAAATTAGGAGAGCACCGACAACAGCTGGAAGGATAGGCGAGCCGGCATTTAGATAACATTAAGACTCCGATTCATTCGTCATGACTTTGATGCTGTGAAAATATTAAGATGTCTGCTCAGCTTGAAAGTGATTACACATGCATTTTTATTGTTTTTATTATTTATAAATCACCAGAAATGGATAGGACGATTTACAAAACATTGATAAAGACTAGGGCTCTATCCCACTAGGTTTTTAGGCTTACAAAAAAAATCATATATGTATTTGTGTGCATATATATATGGACACACAACACATCATCAATTATTTTAAAAATCATTTGTGGTGATGATATTGAGCCACCATGTATCAAGTCCTTACCATGTGCCAGGCACCAGGTGAGGTCTTTACATAAACCCTTTATTTTAAGCTTTACAACACTCCATGAGAAAGGTATTCTCGGCAGCTTCATTTTGCAAATGAGTGAACTGACCTTAGGGGATGAAGCTGTTTGCTCAATACCCCACAACTGGTTTGAGAGAGAGGTGAGACTTGAATCCAGGTTATGTCATATATTTTGTAAGGTTTATTTATTTATTTATTTTGAGAGAGAGAGCAAGTGCATGTGCACACACACACAGTAGGGGAGGGGCAGAGACAGAGAGAGAGAGAGAGAGAGAGAGAGAGAGAGAGACAGAGAGAGAGAGAGAGAGACAGAGAGAGAATCCCAAGCAGGCTCCAAGCACTGTCAGTGCAGAGCCAGATTCGGGGCTGTATCCTATGAACCAGGAGATCATGACCTGAGCTGAGACCAAGAGTCTGATGCTCAACTGACTGAGCCACCCAGGCACCCCCTGGTTGTATCGTATTTTAAAACCTGTGTTCTTAACCTCTGCAATACTGCCTTCCATGAGATTGTGCTAGGTCAGACCTCCGTAGCCTAAAAAGATTTCTGTGACCTGCCAATATTCTGAATATACAATGAGGGTCTGATAGAACAGTGGAGCACAGACAGCCATTCTTCTGGCATTTCCCATGCAAATAAGTCTCTTTCACCCACTTCCACATGAGATTGCTCTATTATATGGCCCTCTGGAGGGTGCACAAATCAGATACCTCCTCTGGATAATGATGATCACATTGCCCCAGCACCCCATGTCCACAGGTATATGGACACGCATCCAGCCCTTGGACAACCCAGTTCTCACAGAGGATGAAACATGGCTGCTCAGTTCTGTTTTCATCCTTATGAGGATGCATGTTAGGGCTGGGATGGAAGCTGAAAGTTAAGATTATTTGCTGGCAGCAAATGTTGTTCTCTTTTGGCTTCAAGTATCTGTGCCCTCTCTGTTGATTACTTCCTGCCACACTCTCAGTTATTACATGTGACAAAATTGGGGGTGGGGGAGGAAGAGGAAAAACCTGTGTAGGGTCAGATTCTCATTCACCTCATCACTTGGTTCATTTCTTCCAAGCTCAGAACTCTCTCTGTCATCAGGCAGAAAGGGAACGTGGGGAAGTGGGGCAGGAGGACTGGGCATGCAATAATTTAGTAGAACTTCCTCAAAATTTCATCGTCCATACCAGAAAGATTGTGTCCTAGTTTTATTGAGGAACAATTGGCATACGACGCTGTTGTAAGCTTAGGGGGTATAGCATGATGGTCTGATTTACATATACTGTGAAATGATCACCACAATAGGTTTAGCTAACATCTATCTTCTCATATAGACACAACAAAAAGAAAGAAAAAAAGAAATGGAAAAAAAAAATTCTCGTTGTGATGAAAACTCTCAGGATTTACTCTCTTAATGATTTTCCTACATATTGTGCAGCAGTGGGCTAGAGTCAACATGTTGTACATTACGTCCTAATACTTGTTTATCTCACACCTGAAAGTTTATACCTTTTGACCACCTCAGAAGTATTTCTTATGGAGTAATATTCCTGTGCTTATGAAAACATTGTGTGCAGCTGAACTTGCCTAATCTGTGATCATTTTGCCTCTCTGAAGATTTGAGGCAAGGGTATTATGCCATTATAATGTTAAAACGCATCAGTGACTTGATCATTTGAAATGCTTTAATAAAAATGAACTCTGCTAGCTGATTCTGATTATCCAGTGCCAGACTTTTTAGGCTTTTAAGACATTTTCCAGTTGTCAGATATTTTTCTGTGAGACATTTAAATATTTAGATTCCATTCTTTCTGGGTATTCCAAATATAGGAAATAGATATCTTAATAGCAGAAATATTAGCAGGATTACTCTGTGGACTGTCTTCCCCATCTTGATTTGATTATGGATCAAACCTTTATGCTTGAAGTGAAGTTGCAGGTAGAGACCCAGAATTCAGTTCTGTTAAGGTTAGGTGTCTGTTAAAGAAATATATTATTATAGCCAATTAGAGAGACTGCAACGTGGCTTATTGGATTCCCTCAAAAACTTCTCCAAGAGTAGTAACTATCAATAAAGGATACCCTGTGTGACATTAAAGTCTGCATCTAAATATGGTGTTTATCATGCATTCCTTTATCTGTTGAGCAAAACTCATTTGCATAACACACATGCCTGCCACACACATGCGTGTGCGTGCACATGCACACACAATGATTTTTTGTGGTAAAGTGTTAGAAACCCTGCAGGTGGAAAAATAATTTTAATACGTTAAGCAATTTATGTGTTGCATTACAAATATTTTCTTTTTACCCTGGGGCTTTTCTCCCATTTTAGCTAGACTATGAGGAATCATTTCCTCAGAGGAGGTCTTACCATAGTAAAGTAGATAAAAAGTATCTGATACTCCAAAAAGAAGACTCAAAGTGTGAGTTAGAAGAAGCCTCTCTCTCAGTCCCATGCCCATTCCCAAGGGCATATAAAAATTCATGGGTTAGAGGGAATGCAGAGGAGGGACATGAAGGGATTAGACCCAGAAGGTCTGTATAAAGAGGAGCACAGTCAGTATAGAGACCATTCCTCACATCTCCCCATCTTATGCATCATGACAGGACAAGAGAGAATTGTAGAAGAGTGGAGAAGGTTATATATTAGTATCTTTAACAGTACTTTCCCCCCATCTTTTGAACACAGGTGACACTTTCATTTCCCACTGGGCCCCAAATGTTATATGGAAAGGAAAGCTATCCTTACTCCCTAACCCATTCTTTGGTGTGACAGAAACTAACCAAACCTCCATACAACATGACCAGAACACATTTGGACATCCCTCTAAGACAAAACAGCAGTAGAAGGTTCTCCCATCACACTTGCATTTCAATATATGTCTCAATGTTTATTTCTGGAGCAGTAAGTATTGTTGAAGAGTATTTTAATTCTTGGTAACTTTTTTTCCTCTGAGGATAAGAGACAATTTGCCCCCTACTTACCTAAAACAAATGCGCAGAAAATTAGTGAGATCTCAAAGCCCCCAACTCCAATACCCTGAAGGACAAAGTTTAAGGATGATT
>NC_064816.1:108768777-108775932 GCF_023721935.1 Panthera uncia | reverse complement strand
TTTTTTTTTTTTTTTTTTTTTTTTTTTTCCTTTAAATACAAGTGAGTTTGGAGAAAAGAAAGAGGGGGAGAGGGGGGTAGAGTCACTTTTTTTCAGCGCAGGAAAAGGTTCGAAGGGCATTTAGACAAGCCACCTCGCAGCGCCCGGCCGCTCCCTGCCCGGGAGACGTGCGCCCGGCCCATTTTATACGCGACGATTTCGGGGGTAAAGAGAGCAAGTTTTTCCTCCTTGAGCAAACTGCAGATTTTCCCTCTTCCCCTTAAAAAATACCGCAGCCCGCCTTGTCTTGCAGGTACGTTGAACCCGTCTCTCTCTCTTTACTATTGTAGTTTTTTTTTTTTTTAATTTTTTTTTTTTTAAGCAAATAAAAAGGAAAGCAGGACAAGCGAGCAAGCCCTCTAGTTTGACCTCTTTAGGCCTGGGAGAAGCGACCCAGCATGGGTTTCTGGGGACCGGAACAGGATTTTCAAAGGTCTCTCTGGATTACAGGGGAAGCCCTCTTAAAAGCAATCCAATGGTTTTTCCCCAGGCTTCTAGGCAGAGGAAACTTCCTTTCTCCCCAATCTGGACTTTTTGCTTGCTTGTTTGTTTCGAGGTGCCTGGGGCCTTGTGTGCACGAGTGTTGTTTTAGGTGAGAATACTTGTCAAACTCTCCTTTAGCATGGCGCTTTGCTCCCGAATCGGATGCCGGCAGCCAAACTTGTCCCCTCCCGTAGAGTAGGAAGCAGCCGGGCGCCAGGGCTGTTGGGGGAGCCAGGTGAGTTGGTGGCGGCGCGCCGCAATGAGAGATGGGGTGCCGTGGGGCGTTTTGGAGGCTTCCGGAGGACTGATGCACATTTCTTTCCTCCCTCCCCCACCGGCCTTTTGCCCACTTCCCCCTCCCCCACCCATTCTCCTCTCCTCCTTCTCGCAGGAAGAACCGAGGTTGGGATCCACTCCTCTGGCCATGCTTGCTGCTACCTGTAATAAGATCGGCAGCCCCAGCCCGTCTCCCTCCTCCCTCTCGGACAGCTCTTCTTCCTTCGGCAAAGGCTTCCACCCGTGGAAACGTTCCTCGTCCTCCTCCTCCGGCAGCTGCAACGTAGTGGGTTCCAGTCTCTCGAGTTTCGGCGTGTCGGGGGCCTCCCGGAACGGCGGTACGTCCTCGGCGGCGGCGGCAGCCGCGGCGGCCGCGGCGGCGGCCGCGGCCCTGGTGTCCGACTCGTTCAGCTGCGGCGGCTCGCCGGGCTCCAGCGCCTTCTCACTAACCTCCAGCAGTGCCGCGGCCGCCGCCGCCGCCGCCGCCGCCGCCGCCTCTAGCTCGCCCTTCGCAAACGACTACTCGGTGTTCCAGGCCCCTGGTGTATCAGGGGGTAGCGGCGGAGGGGGCGGCGGCGGCGGCGGCGGCTCCTCGGCGCACTCGCAGGACGGCTCCCATCAGCCTGTGTTCATTTCCAAGGTGCACACCTCGGTGGACGGGCTGCAGGGCATCTACCCGCGCGTGGGCATGGCGCACCCATACGAGTCGTGGTTCAAGCCCTCGCACCCGGGCCTGGGAGCCGCCGGCGATGTGGGCTCGGCCGGCGCCTCCAGCTGGTGGGACGTGGGCGCCGGCTGGATCGACGTGCAGAACCCGAATGGCGCGGCGGCGCTGCCCGGCTCGCTGCACCCTGCCGCCGGGGGGCTCCAAACCTCGCTGCACTCGCCGCTCGGAGGCTACAACTCGGATTACTCGGGCCTGAGCCACTCAGCCTTCAGCAGCGGCGCCTCCTCGCACCTGCTTAGCCCCGCCGGGCAGCACCTCATGGACGGCTTCAAGCCAGTGCTGCCTGGCTCCTACCCGGACTCGGCCCCGTCGCCGCTGGCCGGCGCTGGGAGCTCTATGCTGAGCGCTGGGCCGTCGGCGCCGCTGGGGGGCTCTCCGCGCTCCTCCGCACGCCGCTACTCCGGTCGCGCCACCTGCGACTGCCCCAATTGCCAGGAGGCGGAGCGGCTGGGCCCGGCCGGGGCCAGCCTGCGGCGCAAGGGCCTGCACAGCTGCCACATACCGGGCTGCGGGAAGGTGTACGGCAAGACGTCGCACCTCAAGGCGCACCTGCGCTGGCACACGGGCGAGCGGCCCTTCGTGTGCAACTGGCTCTTCTGCGGCAAGCGCTTCACGCGCTCCGATGAGCTGCAGCGGCACCTGAGGACCCATACCGGTGAGAAGCGCTTCGCCTGTCCTGTCTGCAACAAACGCTTCATGCGCAGCGACCACCTCAGCAAGCACGTGAAGACGCACAGCGGCGGTGGCGGCGGCGGCTCGGCCGGTTCGGGTAGCGGCGGCAAGAAAGGCAGCGACACCGACAGCGAGCACAGTGCCGCTGGCAGCCCGCCCTGCCACTCCCCGGAGTTGCTGCAGCCCCCGGAGCCCGGGCACCGCAATGGCCTGGAGTGACGCCCATTCCGTGGCTGCCCATCTCCTCGACCCCCTCCCGTCCCGGTCCGCTTGGGCCCCGTCTGCCCCAGCCTCTGTTCCAGCCTCTCTCCACTGCATCCTGCTCGCACTTTCTGTCTCTTTCTGTCTCTTTCTCTCTCACTTAACTCATTCTGTGACTTTACTTTGTAAAGGGCATATGGACATGTAAGTAACACGCTCTCCTGGGCCCTGGCTTTCCCACTCCACCAGGTAACACTGTCAGAGCCCCGTGAAGCCGTAACCGCCGGGTCTTTATTTCTCATCCTCTCCTCGTCCTCTCTCTGCCATCCCCAGGTTGTGACGGGCATATCTTTTAGAGGGAAACGGCCGCTGGAGGTAGAGCTGGACGAGCATAGTGCCTGGGAGACCGGGGGCCTATGCACGAGCGGGAACAACTCCGCTGAGCACGGTGGAGCGACGCCGTGGGGAGGGCAAGGCAGGAGGCCCGGACAGGGCATTCCCGCTGGGGCAGCCGCCCACTGGGTTCCGGAACCTCAGTATCAGGGGGCTCGGCATCTGAGAGTCCAGCCTGGCCGCTGCGTGCCGCTGCCCTCCTTGCGCAGAGCTGTTGCAACTGCGTCGGGGTGCCCATCTGGCGGCACCAAGACCCGAAGTTTGCGGAGTTAGCTCTCCCAACGTCAGCTCTGCCTCTTTTCCTTTGTTCCCTGAGGTGGAACCGATTCAAGTTTCAGCTAAGGGCAGTCTTGGCGAATCGCTGCAGCAGCCTTCTTTCATCTTTGTAACTTTTTTTTTTTTTTTAACTAAAAAACTAAAGAAAAAAATGACAGCATTTTTCCACTTCGTTTCCCTTCTAGATAGTTTTTCCTCTAAGCAGTGAGCAAGTCTTTCTCTCGAAACTGCTAATATCGATCCCAAAGTTATTTTGATTGCATTAACTTAACTTATGGGGTGGGGGTGGGGTGAGGGTAGGTGTCTTTTTCTTATGCAAAAATACCCCTTTCCGGTGAGACCAGATTAACTATCTCCGTGTTTGTCCTTTTCTACC
Organism: Panthera uncia; assembly: GCF_023721935.1. NCBI lineage: Eukaryota > Metazoa > Chordata > Mammalia > Carnivora > Felidae > Panthera > Panthera uncia. Next base: position 108,772,489 of record NC_064816.1, on the reverse strand, counting down.
TCGTTTTTCACCGCTCCTGAGCATAATCTCCTAATCTTTTTTTGGTAGTCCAGCCATCAATTTGTATTGTACCCATTTCTGTAAATTCTTGGAATTCATTCAAGATTCTTAGGGTTAAACTTTTTTGTGTGTGATTTAAACTTATAAACACGTGAAGAAGCTATCGTTTATTTAAGACGAGGCTGTAGTTTAAATGCCAAAAGAGGGAAAATAGGAAAAAAAAAAACCTTTGTAAAATATATCTGAACCTAATGGTTTGTACAACTGGAGAATCGTTCTAGATTAGTTACCAATTAATTATAACTCCACCAGTGTATGGGTGTGAGGTGCAGCTGTCCAGGAGACGATTTTGTATAGTATTTTTCTTGTACATTACTTCCAGTAAATATTTGAAAATATATTGAAGTAAAGTTGATTTTGTCACAAAAAATATTAAGAGTTATTGTGGCAGTGCTGAAGAGCTGCAGGTATTTTGAACTCACTTCTGGAGGTGCAGAGCCACAAACGCACTTTCGGGGCTTAGTTTTGCTCGAATATGAATTTAGATAGGTATCAAACTGTAACTACGACAATATTTGATAAATGTGGGATGACATTTAATTTAATGGAGCATGTACTTATTTGCATTTGCTGGCAGTTCAGGCATAGTTAAAGTGAGAGTTCTCCTATATTTCATAATAACTGGGTCTGCCAAAACCCATGTATTAAATAAATTGTCCAAGTGAAACTCAACTAACTTTGGCCTTTGTGTATTTCCTGAAGGTAATATTGTTAACTGTTAATAAACACTCCTGACACTACATTTAAATGTTTGCAGATTTTGCAAACTAATTGCTCATTGTAATGTTGAAATAATTTGGATATTTCACATTGAAATGAAAAGCCTTTCTCTGGAACATTTTAGACTTGCATTTTAAATGCATGAGATGTAATTGATTTATTTGTAATATTTTAAATGGTATTAATAAACTCAGATAAAAGACTAGGCCAGTTAATTTGTATTTTTTTCTTTTAAAAATATGGACATTTGCATTTTATCTCAGTTAAATGTCTAATTTAAGCAAAGTATAACCCTGTTTTTGTAGGAATATTTAAATAATTGCCTTTAAGATATTACTTAGATGGAATGATCTATTTGGCAAAGCTGTGTTTCTCTATTTACCAAGATTAAGATTATAGTGTCTAAGAAATGTCATTAATTATTTACCAGTAGATTTAGCTCAAAGCATCAGGATTTACTGACCTCTTAAAATTTGTACTAAGTCACCAAACAATTCAAAGAAATTTCCCTGTTCTGCTTTCTTCTTTCCAGAAGGAGTCAGGTTATTGGCCATTGATTGTATTTGGTATTTAAAAGGCCAAGCCTTACATTGGAAGATCAATACATCTAAAATAAAAACATGGGTTTGGGGATAACTTTTGTTGTTAGGGGGTGGAGGAGGTCAAGCGAACAAAAGCTTGTTTTTGGCATTCCATGTCTTAGCTAAAGATTATGTAGAAGTAAATATCAGTAGTAGATTCCTGCTGAAATGAGTTATCTGTTCTTTTAAAGTCTCTAAACAGCCACCAAAGAAAAGGAAGGTTAAACCTTAATCTATTTACTAGGCTATTGTTCATAGGTGTCAATGATGCCAATAAAAAAATATTGTCTTGTTATGTCTAAGTGCATTTAAGCAATGAGTGTTCCTTGAGCCATACTTTGAAACATAAAATACTTTAAATGTTGACTGATGTTATATCAAACTATTTCATTATTAGATTAATATTATTATTTTGAATCAAATTGAATAAAAAGTTAGTGTGTTCAGATTCTTCTAAGTTTAGCTTCTTTCTTTCTCTTTGCATTCTCTCCCCGCCAAGTTCAGTCTTGGTGTACATCTGGACCTGAAAATTTTCCAATGAAATTTCTGTAAAGTCATTATTATCCATAGAAACTGAAGTGAAAATACAGAATACTATGGATATTGTAAATCCAGAAGAAAAAACAATTAGGGGTACAATATTTTAGAATAATGCAATTTGTTCCCAAGGAGAAGACTGCCTTAATCCTGTTTTCTATGTAGGTACTTGAGCCATCCATTCCCTATGGTTTTAGGCAAGCAAGTTAGCCCTGATTTTTTGGTATGCTATAGCTCTAAATAATGGTTTTGAAAAGTAAAATAGTCTCTTTCTGTCACTTTCTTCCTAGGAATAATATGCAGAACACAGTTTAAGTGTTGTTTCTTTTTTATTGAAAGTTGCAATGCTGAGGGATTCGGAGAAAACGGTTCTGAAGGAGTTAAATGTAGTGGCAGGTAAGAGGAAAGCTGCTTGGTACATTTGTAATATAACTTGCATACAGAATCCCATTTGATTTAAGAAGTGGTTAATGACAAGAAGAGATATTTCTGAAAGGTTTCTTTGGGTTAGTTGAGGGGGGACAGATTACAAACTTTCACTTTTCTTCATCCCCTCCTCGTCCCCCTTCTAGCTCTGGTTTATTTTGTTTTGATGGTTACTGAGAGTATTTCTAGATTTACTTTGTGGAGGGTGGGCAGTATTCCTTTTGGGAGATGAACATCCTCTTCAGAGGACAGAAGATAAGGTGCAAAACTGTGATTTCTCTCTGCTTTGTCTGTGGTAAATAACGTTTTAACCGTGCCTGAAGGCTCACTCAAATAAAGCCAAAGGCTGGATCTCACTTTGAACCAAGGGACAAGCTTCCAGGCTTGCAGATCAAGGTAGAGTTAAACTAGTTGTTGACCCAGAGGTCAGGCCAGTTTATATCAGTCCACCCTCTAGAGACCGGAACAGGGCTATGGCTGAACCCAGCCTTTCAGTTGGTCTGCTTTATCTCTTCCCCAAATTATCTTTCCTCCCTTGCTTTCTTTATCCTTTGCTGGTTCAATTTCTCTCTCTCTCTCTCTCTCTCTCTCTCTCTCTCTCTCTCTCTGTGCTCTTCATCTTAGGGACATGACTGTGACTTGTTGATGTTGGACTATCAACAAAAATATTTTACGCTGGAAACTTAAGCCGATGTGATACTCTCCCTTATCAACTGATATTCGAAAAAGTTCTTAGATGGTTTTGCCTTCCATAGACTTTCCTCTTACCCCAGTTTTGATATAACTTCACAACTGGGCTTCCCTTGGGGAGAGAATGCTGAAATTAAAAATTAAAAAACAAACAGGTGATGAGACTGGACTCCTGAGTGGTCAGATCGATAATCCTGCCATCAACATTTTCATCTCCCAATGGATCTTTTGGTGAGATTGCTGAATGGAATGTTACAGAAGGCCTGTGAAGGAATTTCTTTAAAATAAATATTTTATTTTATAGGATTAGCTTTCAAAGGTTAAATGATATTTTAGGTTGGTAAATTAAGGCAGGAAATTTAAAGAAACAAAATAGTAGATATGACTATTCTCTGGTTGCCTAAAATGGTAGAGAGAGATATTATAAAGAAAGAAGTTCTACATTTTGTTCAATTTTTCATATGAGTAGCCTCAAAGAGAGGTTAATTTGATGTAGGTATTTTGAATAAACTGGGTTTTTATATTCCTGCTGATTTTTGCTGCTTCTGTCCAAACAGGCATTATTATTTCTCCCTACATCTGTAAGAAAAACTAAGGTATGATCAATGCTTTTTGTTAAAAAAAATATATATGATTTCCACAGTCTTTCTTTCTTTCTTTCTTTCTTTCTTTCTTTCTTTCTTTCTTTCTTTCTTTCT
>NC_064816.1:108565765-108768767 GCF_023721935.1 Panthera uncia | reverse complement strand
TCTTTCTTTCTTTCTTTCTTTCTTTCTTTCTTTCTTTCTTTCTTTCTCTTTCTTTCTTTCAAACATAGGCCAGCAGATTAATTCTATCACTGTATTTAAAGAAAATCGTGTTAAGTAAGGAATCAAAAGGAGTGGGGTGTGGAGTAATGGTGTACTCATTTTCAAGTTAGGACTATGGTTCTGGGCGGCATTTTTTGAGGACTTTGCTTGTTATACAATTGTTGCTGTTGTTTAAAAATAAGATTCAGAATTTCCTTACGCCCTATTTATTCCCTACTTCCGGATTAAAGGAAAGCCGGTAATTCCTCGCTGTCCTGGGCTCCAATCGCAGCGGTTTCAGGGGATGCGCGTCAGTGGCCATCTCTTTAGGTTCGCTGCATTCCCGGTGCGCAAAAGTGTTGATTTGCTGTAGCGTGGGGGAGGGGGGAAATCTATTTTCTTTGGTCCCTAGGCGCGTGTTTAATTTAATTTAATTTTCTGCGGAGTCTCCTGGCAGTGAGGAAGCAGCCTTATATATTTAGCTTTGGTTCCTAAGGACAGTCGGGGCTTCCAGAGCTCTAGGGACAGCGAGGAGAGCCTGCAGTGACTGAGAGCCAGGAATAAAGCGCCCGCTCAAAGCTGCCGCTTTTCACTGCTGTTCTAAAGCAATTCTTTCGAGCCCATCTAGGGGGGCTTCCTTTAAGCCCACTCCCTAACTTTGCTTCTCAGGCAAGCACTTCTTGCTGCGCGGGAGGGAACGGCGGAGGCGCCCTGTGCTTCCCTTGCAGGGCTCTTAGCTGAGGTCTGGGCTGCCCAAAGTTTCCCTAATACTCATATTCGGTGAATTCACGGGGAGGTTTGAGCCCCGGAGAATTTCTCAGCCTTTCTAAACTCTACTTCCTCTTTCCTCTCTCTGCTGCTTGACGTGCCGGCTGCTCCTCAGAAAGACACTCCGAGACCTCCAGGGAAGAATTCCGATCGGGCTGGCCACGTCTTCCACTCGGGGACTGCAGCGAAGGGTGGGGCCGCGGTCTGGGATCTTCCCGCGAGCCCGGGCGCCCGCCCGCTGTCCCCCTAAGTGCTGCCTGCCGGAGCCGCCCACCTAGCGTCGGGGCACACAAAGGCGTCGCGGGCGCCTCCGCTGGCTGCGCGGACGGCGAGCGCCACCATGCGCCCGCGCTCGCTCTGCAGCGCGCCTGGCGCCTGCGTTGCGGGCGGGACCGGGCCTGAGCTTCCCAGAGACTCCGGCCCTGCTCGAGCCCGTGGGGATCGCGGTGGTGAGGCTTCCCGGAGCTCACCTCCTGGCTCTCCAAAGACACAGGGCCGGAGAGGGTTGGGGGTTTCCCTTCTTTCCTTGCTCTCCAAACTCTCAGCATCCTCGAGCGCCTGGACCTCTCTGTCCCCTCGAGCGCCTGGACCTCGGGCCTCTCTGTCCCACCCTGTCCCGGAGTGGCACGCCCTGCACTGCATCCTGCTAGTGCCACCCGCGCCTTCCCCGGCATGGACGCGACTAGGTCGTTCTCCCCAAACTTGTTTGGATTTCTCTTAGCGACGACTCCCTGCCCTCCTTCACCCCCAGTATTCTTTTCTGGCCAGACTGCTGCATTCACTCGCGCCCGCCCCCATCCCTCGCGGCGTTCCACAAAGTACAGCGTCCTCCGTCGGCGGGAAGTTTTAGTCTTGTCATTTTATTATTGGTTTGCCACACTCAAATCAGGGAACTTCCGCACCTTTAACCACACTGCTGTCATCAAGGAAGCAAAAATCAAGTCTGATTGGCTGTGAAAAAACTGCTCTTTTTGATTTTGGGAATCAAAGAACAGTATAGCCACCTCAGTGACTACTTAGGGGAGCATTTTATAGATGGGGAGAGAGAGAGGGAGAGAACGAAGGTGTGTGTGTGTGTGTGTGTGTGTGTGCGTGAGAGAGAGAGAGAGAGAGAGAGAGAGAGAGAGAGAGAATATGAATCATTGTACCTGTTGAACAATACTCAACTTTTCCTTACCGCCTTGTGCTAAAACCCAGCAACTTCTCTTGGGCTTTCTTCTCCCACCTTGCCTCTTGACCCTTTGGCTCCTAGGTATTTGGGGAGCGCTAGCAACATTCTCCGGGGCCCATATTTGGGTGACACTTGAAGTAAGGGGAGGACAAGGGCACCCTTTAAAAGGTCTTTACTGGAGAATGTTCCTGCCTCTCCCTGGGCAGCCTGAGGAGCTGGCTCCTAAGCGTCTTTCCCGCTGCTCTCCTAGGCTTCTCTAGGACTTAGTCCCTCTCGTCTTGGAAGTTCATTGTACAGGTTTGGATTCATGGGCTACGCTTTGTACTATGGAGGTACGCCAAGGATTAAATTTGGCGCTTATTGATGGTTATGCGTGCACCGTCTATATGCGTTTGAGGCACCCTGTGATGCTGCTGCACCACGCTTGCGTCCAGGGAGTTCTCAGGGCAGCACACCTGCGCACGATAGGGCTCCATCCTTGTCGCGCCAGCGGCTAAATCCAGGAGCTCTATTGACGCCTATCCCCGTAGCGAGTCGAGTAAGGCAGGGGAATGACCTATCAGGTCTGCCGTGAGGGCCTCGAGTGCCAAGCCCCTGCAGCCCCCCGAAATAAAAATTCTGATCGCCAGAAGCTCCAGGATATACTTGCCGCGACCACCTCTGTATCCGCCACCACCCGCCTCCCTCAGAGTAGCCGGTGACTCGAGCCCCCGCCCCCCACCCCTCTCTCCGGGGTCCGGAAAGCCGGGAAGCGCTGGAATGCCGTGTTCTCTCACCCTATTGTGCCTAGGTGTTGCAAACCACTGGAGGACAGAGCTTCGCGCTTTGATCTCACGTCCCAGTCATTCTTTAGCACAGAGGGGTGAGTTTAAATTAAATTTCTTTCTTTACTGATAAGTTCTACTGGGCCTCAGAAGGTGAATAATTATGCAGTAACATTTCATGGGTTGTTGGAGTGGGGATTCCCACTGCGCTGCCACCAGGAACAGAATGTCCCCGGTACGCTCTCTGCTAAATGAAGCTTCTCAAGTAAGCTACAAGTGTCTTTCAGATCTCGGTGCAGATGATAGTTCTTCCCTGCTCTCACCTTTCTTCCTCCTGCAAAGCAGTTTGTCGTTACATTTTTCCATTTAAGTTTGTGGTTTAAAAATAATTTAAAAAACTTTTCTAAAGATCTTATATTTGAGGGTTAGAAAATATTGCTTTGTTGATTAAATATGCATTCCTATTGAGACAGCATACACATTACTGAAAGCTGGGGCCACATTTTCCTGGAAAAAGGGAAGAGGCACCACCTGGGATTTGTCTCTGAATATCTGAACTTAGTTTTGCCTTTTCTCTTCGCTTATTTTAGTGAATTAGGCTTTTTTTTGCTTCAATCCTGAGAAAAAGGGTCAAGACTGGGAGCTGCCACAATCAGTTTTCTGAACCTACCTAGTTTGCAAATTCAGAAATGGACTTTTCACAGAGGGGTAGGTTAAAAGAGAAAAATACCTTTGCTGCTTTATTCAAAAATAGCCATCTACTATTAGAAAATGTGGACTTAATTTTTTAAGATTTTTAATCTCCCCCCAAGGTATTATGAAACAGCATTAACACTTGAATATTTAAATGGTGATGACGTTTTGATGCTCAAAGGGAAATTAGACTCAACCTAAATCAAAGAAATCTAAATTTGTAATTTAAAAGCACAATGGAACTCTTTATTGTTTTTTTTTTCCAGAAAAGACTTTATGCCCCATTCTCATCAGTGTTTCATTGCATAGCATTTTCCTTGTTTACTTTTCTTCCCTTTACATTTCTTTCTTTAAATGAATTAAGCTCCCACAAGCTTTAAGATTTCTAAATCAACACATAGAAATTGGAGCCTGCTTATCAAGTTTTCACTTTTCTTTTGGCAACTAATTTGAAAGGGCCCAAACAATGAGTTGATTTACATTATGCTCATTTCACTCTGTACTCTATGTGAATGTTGAAAAAAAAAAAGAAAACTCAATAATTCACCCAGGGTTATCTTTATATCTTTGAGGCAACTGATCCTTCAAGCTTTAAGTTTTTAGCCACTCCATTTTAAGCAATGACATAGAAGGAAGAAAGTAGATGTTTTCCCCCCTAGAGTTCAGATGATTGTGTAGTTCAACTGAAAGTAAAGGACTTGTACTGTGCAATTTTGCACCCAATTTAATGTCCCTAATTATGCAGGTACCCTATCATCAGGTTTCCTATCATTTCAGGAAGTTTTGTGCTCATTCTTCTACACTGATCAATGCTTCATTTCTCTCCTACATACCTATCCCTTATTTTGGCTTTTTTTTTCTTTGCATAAGTAGTTTCTTTCCCCTTTCAATTTAACAAACAATGGCCTTTGTAAGGGAGGGGAACCTGGTGGCAGGTGGAAATGCATTTAAAAGATAATCACATTAATTTAGTGATGTTTTAAAAATATTAAGTTATAAATATACTCTTTAACAGAATTTGTCTAGAGATATATAGAGTTTCTATTTTAAAAAGTAAAGTTTCTATTTTGGGGAAGATAATCATTTTAGTAACATTAAATTATATCTTTCCCAAAACTTTTAAGAGAATAAAATTCTTGTGGGTGACAATTCAGTACTTTTTATACTGTGATGCAGATTAAATTTTGTTCTTTCTCCTAATAAATAACTATTTTGCTTAAAACTGTAGTAGTTTTGAGTAAGGTACACATATATTTTATTTCCTATGCCTTTACTAGTGACAGATTTTAGTTCATTATCACAATGAAATGTTGTGATAGTAATGAAGAGAGAGCAGTAAAACAACCTTGTAAATATTTTGGCAACACAACATCATATATTCTTCAGTTGCATGCACTTTGTAGAAAGCATATGATATAATTTATTTAGTATATGGTGTAATTATTAAACGTGAATATACTTTGCTTAGTGACATGTTCACTTGAGTGTTTTAGTATGTATATCCAGGAAAATCAGAATCGGTGAAGTGTTCCATTCTTAAAATTCCATCTGTTGTTTTGCAGAGAAAATTTTAGTTTCATAAGAGGGGTATGCTAGTGGTCTCTGTTGCAAAGAAATGGGATTTATATCTGTGAAGCTGTTTTGGAACTACCTTTATTATAGTCCAAAAGCAGTGCATCATTCTTTTAACTTCATTTTTTAAAGTAAACTTTTCATTTTGAAATAGTTTTACATTTATATAAAAATTGTAAAAATAGTACAGTGAGTTCTGGTAGTTTTCCCTATTGTTAGCATTTTACATTACTATGGTATATTTGTCAAACCTAAGAAATCAATATTGGTATGTAATTTTTTAAAAATGAAGAATGAAAGGCAACATATGTTTCATTGCACGTCAGTCAGTGGCAGATTGTAGCTTAGAAAAATGCTGACCTCATAATCGTAAGTTATATAGAAAGCTGTTCCTCAGGAATATCCCTTTAAAGTATAGTTTCTTAGAATGAAAGTTTTTATTTCTTTCATAGTTAATTAAAATCTAAGAAAACATATCTAGCTCAATTTTTTTTCACATATAGAAGCATCAGATTAAATTTTGAAAGTTTGACAGTTTCACTTCAAATTACCAAAAATTTATTCTTAGCAATGTTTTATTTGCAGCCTAGACCTATTTTTTAGTTCTTCAATTTAAAATGATTTATTTATTCATTATTATTGTCCTTAATGTAGTAACTACAAAATACAAATAATTTAATAATTTTATTTATTCCCACCGTATTTTTCAAGTTAAATTTTAGGGTTATTTTTACGAAGGAACTAGTTTGTCAGTATAGAAAGCTTTAAAACCTAATGATTGTCTGTTTTTCTTTTTTTAAGCACAGATAAATGTATGTCCTGTAGGAGTAATACATTTGCATGGGTTTTTGTCCTAAGGAAGATTATAAGGAGTTTCATTAAAAAAAGGAAAGCATTCTTTATTTAGAATGTATTTTTACTATACCTAGGGTTGCCAGAGGAATAGAGAATACACAGTTAAATTTGAATTTTAGACAAACAACAAATGATTTTTTAATGAATATAATTTATTGTCAAATTGGCTTACATACAACACCCAGTGCTCATCCCAACAAGTGCTCTCCTCAGTGCCCATCACCCATTTCCCCCTCTCCCCCAGCCCCCCATCTACCCTCAGTTTGTTCTCTGTAACAAATGATTTTTTAGTATAAGTATGCCCAATGCAATATTGGCAACATACTTACACTAAACAGGATTTGTTGTGTTTGTTTTTGAAATTCAACTTTAACTGGATATCCTGATTTTTAATTCTCTTCTTTTCAAATGAAATTTATATATCCATAAAGACAAAATAACCTGTGCCTATTCATGAAAACGCTACGGACATAATGAAATTAAGATTTACTTGTTACCTGAAGGGTGAAAATATAAATTTGATTTTCCTATTGCTCTTTTGTGTTTCTTATTTTTCAGCTCATTTGGCTTCATTCTGAGTTATCCTTACACATTTACAATACTAGTGCTATCCTGTGCACCAAGATAGTATGTTTAGCTAGCATTTCAAGAAAATATTATTATGCTGATGTTTGCTGGTCAGTATCTCCACACTTCTTTGTAATATTAATGCTGTAAAAAAGGAAGTATCTGTAAAAAATCCTAATTTCTGGGGCACCTGGGCGGCTCAGTTGGTTGAGTGTCCGACTTCGGCTCAGGTCATGATCTCTCGGTCAGTGAGTTCAAGCCCCGTATAGGGCTTTGTGCTGACAGCTCAGAGCCTGGAGCCTGCTTCAGATTCTGTCTTCCTATCTCTCTGCCCACCCCCCCACCTCCCTGCCCCGAGACTCTGTTATCTCTGTCTCTCAAAAATGAATTAATATTAAAAAAAATCCTAATTTCTACTCTTTAGATTCATGCAGTTGAGACGCTAGCTATACTGAAGTTTATTCATATAAATTCTATTCCGCAGGTATTTTACACCCATCTCCTGGTTTCACTCTTACTTCATTGAACTGCACAAACATGGACACCTGTATTTCTAAAAGTCATGTATAAGTTGTAACAGCAGTACTGTATATAAAATTCACTTGCTAGAAGTGCCTGGGTGGATGAGTCAATTAGGTGTCCAACTTCGGTTCAGGTCATGATCTCATGGCTGATGAGTTCGAGCCCCACATCAGGCTCTCTGCTGTCAGCATGGAGCCTGCTTCAGATCCTCTGTCCTCCTCACTCTCTGCCCCTCCCCAACTCCCTTGCTTGCAGGTGCGCTCTTTCTCTCTCTCTCAAAATTAACATTAAAAAAAAAATAATAAAATTGACTTGCTAGGCATTCCATAAATTATAACTAAATAATAAGATGTTAGAGTTCTCTATCCTAGGAGAGTTTGTTTTTCCTTCTGTGGAAGCATTGCTATAGGAAATGGAGGTAATATTTACTCATTTATGACATTTTCTCTTAATATAATAGTTTTCTTCTTGTGGTTCATCTTGCTGTTAATTTTTCTAATACTTTCTTATCTTTTGATAATTATTGTTTGTGATTATCCTCAGAAATAATGGGTAAAAGTCTGTGTGGCTTATATACAATACAGGCTAATAAGGGGTGAGGGGGAGAATGAACCTGGCATCTAAGGTTTATCCATCTTGCCTTCACGCAACTCAGAAACTGAAAACAGTATACCCGGGCCATGTATACCAATCAGATAAATCATTAGAAATAGTGTATGCAGTTTTTTTTATCCACAAACAGGAAATTTATCAAGGACCAGGTGTAAAGAGTAACCGCCTCTTCGGTTCTGCTTTCACTAGGCAACACAGTTATTACTGTGAGGCTTCAGAGAAACTGGTAAGTGGGAAGTTTAGGAAGTTTTGGAGGCTGGCTTGATGAGTGTTCCCTGGAAAATTAAATTGTAAGTAGGTTCCCACAAACCGTTCTACTTTTTTTCCCTCTTATTTTATAAAACCAATTCATTTGGGTTAATAAATATTTTTTAAATTATAATTATCCCTCCAAATTCTAAGAGAGGCATTCACATACAAGTGCAAATTTGTCAAATCATATTATATGCATTCTAATCCAAATACTTTCCATTTCAATAGAAGTTTTAAAAATCATTTGTTTTTGGAGATAATTAGATGCTCACTGAAGATATTCTAGAAAGTACAAGAAATTGTGAAGCAGAGGAAACAAATTATCTTAACCCTACTTCTGAGATGTAATAATTGTGTCTTTATGTGTTTTTTTTTCTTATATATATGTACAAGGGTATAACCCTTTTCCCCATTAATATTAAAATAAATTTCCCTATTAAAAATTATAAGCAAACATAATATTAAATGAGTATAAAATACTGTATTGACCATATATATCAAAATTTTACGTGCTTCCCTAATACTGGTCATTGAGTCGTTTCCAAATTATTGAACATCCTTATGCACATTTTGTTCTAATTTCTGATTATTTCCTTAGATGCTAGAGGAGAAAGGAATTCTTGAAGAATAAGAACATATTAAAGGCTCTAGATAAAGGGCTGCCTGCCTGGGTCTGTCGGAAGAACATACGACTCTTGATCTGGGGGTCATGAGTTCAAGCCCCATTTAGGTGTAGAAATTACTGAAAGAAATAAATACAAACTTAAAAAATAAAGGTTCTAGATAGAGATGACCAGAATACTGTCCTGGAACTATGTAGAAGTTTATACTCCAGGAAACGGATTGAGAGAACCAGCTTTAAATGCACTGAATTATTACTTTTTAAATGTTTATTTATTTATTTTGATGGGGGGAGGGCCAAGAGAGAGGGAGAGAGAGAATTCCAAGGAGGTTCCATGCCCAGCACAGAGTCCAAGGTGGGGCTCCATCTCACAAACTCTGAGATCATGACCTGAGCTGAAATGAAGAATTAGACACTTAACCAACTGAGTCATTAAGGTGCCCTTATATGCACTGAATTCTTGATCTTTGTTGAATTAATAAGGAAGAAATAAATTTCATTACTTTTTTTTTTTTAATTTAAAAAAGTTTTATTTATTTATTTTGAGAGAGACAAAGACAGTGTGAGCAGGGGATGGGTAGAGAGAGAGGGAGAGAGAGAATCCTAAGCAGGCTCTACACCATCAGTATAGAGTCCAACATGGGGCTCAAACTCATGAAACCATGAGATCATGATCTGAGCTAAACCTGAGAGTCAGATGCTCAACCAACTGAGCCACCCAGGCTCCCCTGAATTTCATTACTGTTGTAAGCTACAAATTTTAGATTCCTAAACTTTTTTTCCATTTATTTGCCATTTTAATTTCCTCTTTTGTGAATTGTCCTACTGTGGTTATGCACTTTTTAAAATAATATTTTTGTTAAGATTTAATTTTAACTAATTTCTACCCACAACCCCAAGATCAGGAGTCACATGCGCCACTGACTGAGCCAGCCAGGCACCCCAGTTATGCCCTTTTTTGAATGAGAGTCCAGTTGATTGCAAAATGAAACAGATGATCTGGGCCAATAGAAAACATTTTGGGGAAAGAGTGCTGCCTCTGGAAGCAGAAATTCTTTTCAAGCCTTCGTACCATACAGTTTCCTTAAATTGGAATTTGAAAATTGTTTTCCTTTTATTAGTTACTGGATTAGCAACAGGAAGTGGGCAGAATAGAACCTTATTTATGCTATCATTTTACAGAAGAATTTTGAGAAAACAACCTGTTCTATTTCCCAAAGAATGGACATTGTTTTGTACTGTCATATGGTACAGAAATATAGATTCAGTTGAACATGTTAGCTGTAACTGGTTGAAAAGTAAAAAAAAAAAAAAAAAAAAAAAAAAAAGAATCAATAGGTTTATAGAATAACCAAAAAAATAAATTAAGGTTTTTGTAATTTGTTAACTGAGTTAGCCAGGTGTTTTGTCATCTGGCTGCATAGAGCCACAGAACTGACATTTAAAGAAAATTCATTTTTCATGGTTATCATAGATAACTCTGATTTGAAGGAGCCATGATAGCTGTACAAAAAGATCTATTTTAAAACTTTAATCTTTTATGGCTATTGGAGAAATAGTGTCTAAGAGTACAGTCTGTTCTACTCAATTACTAATTAATTGTAAGTTTTTTAAGTTTCTTACATAATTCTATATGAGAGTTATTCTTTAGAAAGCTTGAAGTTTTGTAATACCTAGGTGACATATACAACCACTGAAGAGTCTTAAACTCTTGCGTTGTTGGAGGAAGGAAGGGAAGAAGAAGATGAGTAGACTGGATGTATATATCTCTAATATAGCTTCAACTTATAGGACAGACAACTGTATCTTATAGTGATGCTTTAAATGATATATTTGCTTTTGTTCAAAAATCTTAAAAATCAAATCAACAAATACTAAATGCCAACTTTGTGTATAGTACTTTGGGTTAAAAATATGCCTTGAGCATGATCATGAATCACAGTCATAATTTGAGAACTTACTTATAATTGTAAAACAAAAGTAAAATATTTCTTGAGTTCTTTAAGGGAAAAATTATGATTTGAAAAAAATAATCACCCTGTCTTCCTGCCCTTATGACTCTAAAAGTAACTACTTAAAAATTTAAAAATACGCAGGCATTATAGTGTTATAATTTTAACATGCTCAGAGTGTATTAAAATAACTTAAACCTTGGAATATGAACGTATATGTATTTACCAGGAATTAAGCCAATCTATTTTCATCCTCACATTGTTACAAGGGGACAAAGATTAATTTTGTTTGTACTCCAAATAAAGTTACTTGATTATTAAGTAAATGTAAATATTCTGCTGTGTATAACAAACTAAGAGAGCTCACTGATGGTGCTAAATAGATTTAGAAAAGTAACAGCTCTTTCTTTTCACTCTATACAGAAAATTCTAAACACACTAAAAAGAGACCAAAACATGAGGACAACAGCCTGTGCCTTTTTAAAACTGTAGTGCAACAGAGAAAATAAGTTAATACTTATCTGACTTCTTTAATAGTTCTATCCATGCTCAAGCTTATAACTAGTATTCATAAATTCTGTATATAAGGTGATTGGTTTTGGAGACTTTTTTTTCTTTGTCTAGAACAGTATTTTTCAACTTTTTTTTTTTTTTTTGGTTGTTTTTTTGGTTAACAAACTCCTTTGAGACTCTGATGCAGGCTATGGATCTTATCTTCAAAAAGTGCTCATCTCAACACTTCTCTGATGACTATAAATGGACCTTAAATTTAGAGGTAGAGGTGTACTCTTGAGTCCTTTGTATGCTCGACTAGCATGTTACACATTTTAGAAGAATTTCACTTGAGTAAATCAAAGAAAGTGTCTTTCTTTTATCTTTATTCTGTCATCTACCTTGGTAAAAATTAACATGGAGAAAGGAGAAGGGTTAAGTCTTGGCTATCAGAATGTGGAGTTTCTGTGAAGATTCCAATTTTACTGGAGGAGCAACTTGAAATACATGAGAAAAACTGTGGGGGAGTTGTCCCACATATTTTACAAGTATCTGATCAAAATTTTGTGATGTTTGCATTTCTCTTGCTTGTTTGGCATATGCTAGGTTTGTGGTATAATTTAGTACTGGTTGCTCCAAATGTTTGAACTTTTTTCTAGGTTAATGTCACAAGGCCTTCTGCAAATATGAAAATATATATAGAATTTTACAGTTTATAATTAAATTTAAAAACTCCAGTTTTAAAACAATTTCATCACTTGAAGCAGTATTTATTTTAGAATATGTGGGAAGTCATTTGTATGAATGGGAGCCTGGAGTAAGCATACCTGAATGACTTTTAATGACTCCACATTAGCCAGCACATTACCCAATACATATGTTACTCCTTTTTTCAGTTACAACATTTGTAAATCTGTCTTGGTTTCTGCATGATACAGCTGTCAAGATCTTTTTTTATCTTAACCAAAGAAAGGAATGATGCATCAGTAAGTGGGTTGCAAATGGAACAAAAGAGTTATGATAAACACCCTGAAAATAAAGATAGCAGGGATGATTCAACAATGAGAGACAATCTGTGTAGATACCAGCCAGGGTCTAATCTTCCCATATACTGTGTGTGTGTGTGGTGTGAAGGGGAAGACTCAAGGGCTGTGGGGAAAATGTGCTATTGCTGGAGCAGCTGTATTTCTAACTCTTTCAAGTTGTAACTGGGCTGTGTACAAGAACTTTTGAGTGTGGGTGGGCAGAAAAAACCCAGCTTCATATCAGAATGTTAACGAGGAACCATGTACCTATGTATTTTTGTAGTGTTAGGAGGAGGCAAATAGCAAGTTGTTTCCTATGTGAACAGCTCAAAAGTATCTTAACCATTTCCAGTTCCAGTTCCAGTTCCATCTTAGCAGGATAATAGGTTAGCCGAGTGTGGGCTATGGAATCAAACAGATTGATTTCTGTTGTTTCATTGGTGTTTGACCTTGGGAAGTTTCTTTAATTACTCTGTGCCTCACTTACCTCATTCAGTAAAATCTGAATAATAATAGAATGTATCCTAATGTCAGTAAGTAAGTTAACACCTATGAGGCTCAACCACAGTGCCTGATAGGTGAGTGCTCAATGAGTGTGAACTTCTTTTTAGTAGTTCTAGCTTTCTTTTTATTCTTGATCATATTATTGTTACTGCTGCTAACAGGAGCATTCCATTTTATTTTATTTTATTTTATTTTATTTATTTTTTAATCTTTATTTATTTTTGAGAGAGGCAGAGACAGAGAGCGGGGGAGGAGCAGAGAGCGAGGGAGACACAGAATCCGAAACAGGCTCCAGGCTCTGAGCTGTCAGCACAGAGCCCGATGCGGGGCTCGAACTCAGGGACTTTGAGATCATGACCTGAGCCGAAGTCTGACGACCAACTGACAGAGCCACCCAGGCACCCCATTCCATTTTATAATGGAAGACATTTACCTTCTCTTTGTTATTTTGGAGGTTTTCTCCTTTCCCTATACTTGGGAATCCTGATGACCTTGTTGTTATTCTTGATGACTTTACTTTTGCTCCTGCCTTCCTTTGGTGTCCTGTACGAACCATCTGTGAGGGTCAGGCTTTTTCTTTTTGGCTACCATGTCTCATTAACCCTTTTCTCCTCAGGACACTTAGCTCTAGGAAACTGGGGACTACAGGAATTTAAGAAACTAATGTGGGCAAAAATATAATTCTGCCTGAATCGGGCCATGGAACTAGGAATTTAAATTTGTATCTCTTTTTGAGGTTTTCTGAGGATATGATGGTGGAATATTTTTTCCTTCCATCCTAAACTGTTTGCTAAGGGTATATTACATTCTTTATTGTTTGAGTGTTTTCCAATATTTTTTTCTTCTTTTTTCTTTTTCTTTCTCTCTGTTTTCATTTCTGCTTCACAGTTGTCCAGAATGTGCTAGGAATTTAACAACTTCAACCTTTTTCTCAGAATCTTTTCTTGACTTTCAACTGGGCAGAAAATATTTTAGTCATGTATTATATTACTGTGATGTAGGTAAAGTTGATGATCAAACAAAGTACCTCCATTCAATAACAAATTTTACTTGGCATGTAAAGAATAGCATTCCATCATTCTGTCACTTACATCTACAAAAATACAAATGAGTTTACTAGATCATATTTTTCCCTCAGTCTAATATGTAACAATAATTGCATTCATTATAATTTTTCACACCTACTTGTCTAACTTTTGCTTTTCTGAAATCTCAGTAAACTTCTTTAAGTAGAACCTCAAGTTGAGACACTGGGTGGCTCAGTCGGTTAAGTGTCCCACTTGATTTTGGCTCAGGTCATGATCTGTCCTGAGATTGAGCCCCGTGTGGGACTGTGTGTTGGGCGTGGAGCCTGATCAAGATCTTCTCTCCCTGTCCCCCTCCCCTGCTCTCTCTCTCTCTCTCAAAAATACCTACCTACATACATGAATGAATAAATAAAATCTTAAAAAAATAGATCCTCAAGCAGTTTAAAAAGAAAAACATTTTAGTATGATTAAACTGAACCTTGATAATTAAGTACAAATCATTAATAAAATATGCCCAACAAACTCAGTTACATTGGTGATGCTTTTTGGCATATTTCCACAGACATTTTAATCAAAGATACTATGCTTTTGTCCAAGAAGTGTGTCTCTTAAAAACATTTTTTTTTCGCTTGGAATATTTCTGTAATTTTGCCCATGAAAAAGCATCCAAATCCACCATACTTGTATATATGAGTAAACACTAAAGGAAAAACAGATCTCCTACCTTGGGCTGAATTCAGTGTTCTTCCAGTGGTGTGGATGTAGAAAATATTTTTAGAGTGTGGCTAGTTTTACTAGACTAGGTAACTGCTGCCAAAACTTTGGTTTGATCCTCACAATGACCCAATGTACTTCTGCGAGCAGTGACTGCAACTCAATTCAGCTAGTCATCTTCCTGAATAAATTGTGGACAGAGGTCCTCGGGGTGATGATGGAGACTGGAGTTAGACAAGGGTATGAACCCTAGAGCTCAGGTCTCAACAAATTACTGAATTTCTTTATGCTTTAGTTTTCTTTGTTTTAAAGAGAGATAATATTAATAATAAATGTCATTATAATGTTGATATGAGGACTAATGAGATAATATACATAAAGTGCTTATCTCATACCTACATGGAAAATTTCAAAAAAAACGTCAGCTCACTAGAAGCAGTGGTTTAAAATGGTTTTAGGCAAATCCAAAGTACACTGGGTCAGAAGTGTGTGAAAGCTCATATATTTGCAGTATTAAGGATGCTGTTTTTACTTTCTGGCACATAAAGTTATTCAGTGGAAAGAGAATAAGGTTAAGAAAGTAGAACTTAGTATAAACTTCTATTTAATAAATCTAGTCTTAGAATAAAAGGAAATAGCAGCAATAGCAGAATCCCAGTAGCAAAAGTAAAGAGTGAAGGGCAAATATATCCCAAATCCTGGACTAGCAATGAGGATACGTAACTGTTACAATGGGCAAAGCACAGTGCTTGGAGGCAAGATATGTGAGTGTTTGCTCCCTCATCAACATATAATGATGTTGGGCTGGATGTTTTCAGGGTTCTCTTTGGGGTGTTACTTAATGCAAATCTGAAGAATTGTCTTCTACGTGGAATAAATGTTTAAATAGTATTTAAATATTTAAATGGGTAGTTTAAGTAGTAGGCTGAGTAATGGCCTCCCAAAGATGTCCGTGTCCTCATTCCTGTAACCTGTGAATATGCTGCCTTACTTATCACAAGAGACTGTAGATGTGACTAAGAATCTTGAGATGGGAAGATTATCCTGGATTTTCTATGTGAGCCCAATGTAATCACAAGGGACCTTATAAGGGGAAGAGAGGAAGGTCAAAGGCAGAGAGAGATGTGCCAAAGGAAGGCAGAGGTCAGATAGATGTAGGCCAAAGAACATAGGAAGCTTCCAGAAGATGGAAAAGAACAAGATTTGTCCCCAGAGCCCATAGAAACTGATTTTAAACTTTTGACCTCCAGAACTGTAAGGTAGTAAATCCATGTTGTTTAATCCACTAAGTTTCTGGTAGTTTGTTTGTTACAGCAGCAGTAGAAAAGTAATACAAACTTTATCAGTGTGGTTTTGCTAAAAGGAGGCAAATTGTGTTACTTGTACTATATAGAGACATTTGGTGATCCACGATTTATCTATCTATCTATCTATCTATATCTACATATATATACACACACACACACACACACACACACACACACATATATATATATATATACACACATATATATATATAATTTTGGCTTTTAAATGAGCTTTGAAGTTTCTGCTAATTCTTACTAATGGTAGAAAAATTAATAAAGGCTTGATAACTACTGTGTCTCCCAACACTTCTTGGCCTTTATTCTTTCACTTCCAATTCTTCCAGCTTCCTCCCTTCACTAGTTCTTATGAGTGAGCTTTCTAATTAACCTATGATTCCACCTCACAAATGTTTTAGAGTAAGAGCTCAGAATTAAAACAATGAATACATAGGTGGACACTAATGGGAAATATTTTCATACAATAGGTAATACCCAAAGAACTTTGTGTATATTATGAAACCACAGACTAAAAACCAGGTTAGTAGCTATGACCTAAGTTGACTTAACATAGAAACACACTACAGCCTATTTTAAAATAGTAGGATATAAAGTAGATTGGTTGGGTTATACAACAGACGTAAATGGCGTTTTT
This sequence comes from Panthera uncia, assembly GCF_023721935.1. Lineage (NCBI taxonomy): Eukaryota > Metazoa > Chordata > Mammalia > Carnivora > Felidae > Panthera > Panthera uncia. Next base: position 108,752,656 of record NC_064816.1, on the reverse strand, counting down.
TTTTTTCTTTTCACTAACATTTGTGCCATACCTTATCCTTGTTAAATTGTTTGTATTCCATGGGTACCCTCATTAGTATCTCAATTATTTTAAGACTCAATTTTAAACTTTTAAATTGTGGCAGTTCCAAAGCAGCTAGTCTCTACTTACTTTCTGCCTTTATTAGCTGATAAGCCCACAGATCCTTATAAACTGTTTGAGACACCAGTTCTCAGCATGGTTGCTTGTTCTGGTGAGCAGTGAGTTTAAGAGAATGCTGCCTGAGGAGCATCCTTTAAAATCTTTCATAATAAAATGCAAATAAAAATTAGGCGGCACTATTAATTAGAAAGGAAAGTGTTCTATTGACATCTGTAGGTATGACCATAAGATTGGTGTTGATAGGTTCAAGGGGAAAGTGGGCATTGCAGGTATAGGTATAGGTATACCTTGGAGATATTGTGAGTTTGGTGCCAGACTACTGCAATAAAGCAAATATCATGATAAAGTAAGTCAAATGAATTTTTTAAATATATACTGGCTTCACAGTACATATATAAGTTATGTTTACACTATACTGTCGTCTATTAAATGTGTAATAGCATTATTTCCAAAAAAATGTATGTACCTTAATTAAAAAAATACTTTATTCCTAAAAAATGCTAGCCATCATCTGAGCTCTCAGCAGGCACAATCTTTTTGCTGGTGGAGGTTCATGCCTTGATGTTGATGGCTGCTGACTGATCAGGGGGGTGGGTGGTTGTTGAAGTTGGGGTGGCTGTGGCAATTTCTTAAAATAAGATAATTTTGCCGAATAGATGGATTCTTCCTTTTATGAACGATTTTTCTGTAGCATTTTACCCATAGTAGAACTTTCTTCAAAATTGGAGTCAGGGGCACCTGTGTGGCTCAATCGGTTGAGCGTCTAACTCTTGATTTTGACACGGGTCATGATCCAGGGGTCGTGGGATCGAACCCCACATAAGGCTACAACCATGTTGTAGATAGATGTTCTTGTCATCCAGGCTTTGCTGTTCTACTTACAGAGCACAGGCAGAGTAGATTTAACATAATTCTTAAGGGCCCTAGGATTTTCAGAATGCGAAATGAACATTCACCTTAAAACTTAGTCACCTATTAGCTTCATTAGCTCTAATAAGAGTCAGTCTGTGAAGCCAGACACTGACTTCTCTCTAGCTATGAAAGTCCTAGATGGCATCTTCTTTCAATATAAGGCTGTTTCATCTACATTGAAAATCTTTTGTTTAGTAGACATTGTCATTAATGAACTTGGCTACATCTTCTGGAGAATTTGCTGCAGCTTCTACATCAGCACTTGCTGCTTCACCTTGCACTTTTATGTTATGGAGATGGCTTCTTTCCTTAAACCTCATGAACCGATCTCTGCTAGCTTCAGACCTTTCTTCTGCAGCTTCCTCACCTCTCAGACTTCACAGAATTGAAGAGAGTTAGTAACTTGCTCTGGATTAGGCTTTGGTTTAAGGGAATGTTGTAGCTGGTGTGATCTTCTATCCAGGACACTAAAATTTCCTCCCAAAGGCTATTTTACTCTCTTATCATTTGTGTGTTCATTGGAGTAGCACTTTTAGTTTCCTTCGAGAACTTTTCCTTTACATTCCTAACTTGACTTTGTGGTGCAAGAGGCCTAGCTTTTGGCCTCTGTTAGCTTTCGACATGTCTTCTTCACTAGGCTTAATTTTTTCTAGCTTTTGGTTTAAAGTAAGACACGTGTGACTTTTCCTTTCACTTGAACATTTATGGCCATTGTGGGGTTACTGGCCTAATTTCAATATTGTGTCTCAGGGAATAGGGAGGCCAGAGGAGAGGGAAAATGATGGGGGAATGGCTAGTAGGTGAAGCAGTGAGAACACACACACAACACTTATCAAATAAATTCACCGTCTTAATGGGTGCAGTTTGTGGTGACCTGAAACAATTGCAATGGCAACATCAAAGATCAGTGATCACAGATTACCATAACAAATACAAGAATAATAATGAGAAAGTTTGGAATGTTGTGAGAATTAAAAAGATGTGACCCAGAGACATGAAGTGAGTAAATGCTATTCACAAAATAGCACTGATAGACTTACTAAATGCCAGGGTTGCCACAGATCTTCATTTGGTAAAAAAATGCAGTATCGAGGGGTGCCTGGCTAGCTTAGCCAGTACAGCATATTCTTGATATCAGGGTTGTGGGTTCAGGCCCCATGCTGGGCGTGGAGCATAGTTTAGAAAAATACAATATTGAAGTGCAATAAAGCAAAACACTATAAAATGAGGTATGCCCATATTTGCTAATCTAGGAGGGATTACGGAATTAGAGCCTGAGGTTCTCCTGCTCTGAGGCTTTTAAGCATATCCATAGGGTACTGCCCTTTTCCTCCTGCCCACTCTACTCTGGAAACAGAAACCACTAAGAGTTCTATATCCATGTTTAATAGCAAAGTAGCCACAAGGCTTTTCAGTGCTAATGCTTCTAAACAATACATCTGTCCCCAACCCCCCACTCCTATTTTTATTTTCCACTTAAAACAAAGAGGCATAATACACAAATGGTTTCAGTTTTTTTTTTATAATACTTCTGATCATTGGCATTGTGTACTTTAGAGAAGGTGGCTGTGTCAATAAATGGAAGAAAATACAATTAAAAATAGAGATAAAATCACTAGATGAAATTACATATTTAAGTAAAGAGAAAATGTGACTCAGTTTACCAATACTGTTATTTACACTTAACTTTTAGATAATACATACATTACATAAAATGAAGTACATATAAAATTTAAACAAATTACTTGATTGAATAATAGAAAATGGCTTTTAAATTTTTCACCCATAATAAAACTAGCTTTTATTTTAATAAGTGGTCATACACTGGTATGCCTATAATTTATTCTGCAAAACTCAAAGCTTGGAATAATGAAATCTTCAGAATGGATCATGTGAAGCATTTCACTTACTGGCAAACTAGAAGATAACTACCTAATCCTGCTGGGAATTTTACATTGTAGTCCTTCTTATCCCCCTAACAAAGGGATATAATGGAGTTTTGGGAAACAGTGGATATTCATTAAGAGAAACATTGAGAGAGAGATTATGAGAGAAAGTCCTATGGTTTGGAGAGCAGGACTCACTCAAAGTACTTTGATATGTGCTGCAAAATGCTGAAAGTTCCAAATTATAATCATTCTCTCTACAATGTCTGGCCCAATGACATCTTTCTCTTTACTAAAATCTTTCAATTTAAGTTAACTGGATAATTTTTTCCTTCTTGGAATATATTCCCAGTTTTATAGTAGAAGTTGATAGGAAAATAGGTTGATTTTGCAGAAAACTGTTTTATAAGCAAATGTGACAGAACATTTTTATAAAGGAGGGTTGCAGGCATTATCTCACTTACATGAGTTTAGCAAATTTTTGTTTCCTTTAAAAAATCTGAAGAGAAGATGGTGTGTACACAGAACATGTCTGTACTTGAATAACATGATTCTAGTTATTGATATATGTAATAAAAGAGATCAAAGCATGCCAAATAATTACTAAGTATTCTTTCTTTGCATTACACAAAGATCAAAATATATGCTAATTCTAACAGTATCACTGCACTGACTGTGCATTTACTAATTTAAAATATATATCTCGATTTCTCAGGAGCTCTTGATGAGTTCCCTGTTCCTTTATTTTTCCATTTTGCAGAACTACTATCAAATCTGCATTCTGTATTGTGGACAGTCTGTGAGCAACCACTAGGCAAGTCCTCCCCTGGCTGGCCTTATCAAGGGCGTGCTGAACCACCTAGAAGAGAAAAGGGCCCATGATTGCTAGCTTGAGTTAGATGCTAATATACTTATCCAAATCAAATTGATAAAGGTAATCTAATAACATTCTTTCTGTATTTGCTTATCCCCAAGGAAAACTGCCCAGCTCTGTGAAATATTCACCGTATTCAATAGGAATCTAGCAAAAGTAACCACAGACACATTAAGACTTTTAACTAGAAAAGCTTTTGTGATAATGAATAAAAATGAGATGGTTGTTTATATATATGTAAGCAGTTCTAAACTCAGAGTCAGAAAGTAGTATTTCTAAACCTAAGCAGAATGCCTAACTTACTTCGTTTCTTCTCATAGCATTTATTTATTTTAGTAGAATTTAGCTAGAAAACTGTCCTAGCAAAAATCTCAGATGCAATGGGTTATAATGTTGTATAGAGGAAATAGGAGTGGAGGGTGAAAACCAAAATTTGTTGAACAAATTCAACAAATTTGTTCAAAATTTGTTGAACATACAAAATGTTCATTCCAGTGATGGATATCTCACTTAAATCCTTGCAATAACTCTATAAGGTGGGTTATTTATTTATTTTTTTTTCATTTTTCTGATAAATAAACTGAGATTCCAAAAGTCCAGGTCACTTGACCAAGGTTACACTGCTAGTAACTGATAAATCCAGGATTACAACTCAGGCATGTCTGATTCTAAAAATCATGTTTTTCTCTTTCATAACAGACTGTTTCCTTAGAAATCAAAGATAATCATTTGTAAATAGCAATCATGTGGTGGTCAACCACATGAGCTCTTAGATCAGACATCCTCTCTTAAAATTCAGAGAAGTTACTTAACTTTTCTAAGCCTTACTGAGCTAGCCTATCAAATGAGCATGCTAATAAAATAAGCTAATTCATTAAGTTGTGAGGATTGAGATAATAGCATATAATGGACACTTGGTAAATATTAAAGATTGTCATTCATTCAACCAGTGTTCATTTAACAAGTAAGTGCCTAGTATGTGCAAGAAACTACTAGAGGACAAGGACATAGCAAAATTAAACATCTGAAGGAGCCTGCAGTGTAGGTCTATTGTCACGTGTCTCTTGGCTTTCTTGTTTCCTTCTCAAATGTAACTAATAGTCTATTAAAGATGGACTAACTATAGGTTCTGACACTGCAGTGTAGATTACTCTTTTATGCATGCAGATTGCCTTATGAATTTGTTTGGTATCATAAGAATAATAATAATAAAATAGGAAGATTATTTTTCTTGGGCTTTTACCTTGACTGGAGAAACATTTCAAGAATTGGGCCTTTTTGCTAAACCAATTCAAGTGAGAAAACCTTTGTAGAACATGAGCTGCCCTATGTCCCAACTCTTTCCCACCTCCCCACCAGCGTCTAACTTTTTTTTAAAGGCCAAAACCTTAATTAGAATTCGTGACCTATGACTACAGTTCTCTCCAGGTTTTTCTCTCCTCAAGCTGACCTTGATTTCTTCCACAGTACTCCACTCTCTTATTTGATATTATCTTCTGAGATGAAATAAAGAGAATGTTACCTTTTCACTCTCATTATCAAGGGCTGAAGTGGCCTCGTCCAACAATAAAATTTTTGGTTTCCGGAGAAGAGCCCTTGCAATAGCTAGCCTTTGTTTCTGGCCTCCAGAAAGCTGTGTTCCTTTTAGTCCAATGTGTGTGTTGTATTTCTATTACAGGAACATGCAATTAAGAAAGCAAGGCTTGGTTATTTAAATTAGCATGGCAACTGTGGGCGAGAACCATCTAAATATTTCAAATTTTGCTTCTCTTAAAAATTTGTGTCCCAACAAGTTCTGAAATCTATTCTTGGCCTTTGTTGCAAATAAATGCTAAACCAGCAGTAAGCACTACCATCTCATTTACATATCTAATCTGATGGCAAACAGCAGACCTTTGCCATTATGCTTCTACAAAGGAATTGTTCGAATTAAAGCATAAGAAAAGAATTATTGGCAAAAAAAGTTCTCAGTAAACACAAATCTTTTCCATTAAATTACATTACCTTCTATTTTCAGGTCAAAACAATTAAAGGAAATCACTGGGTTTCCTCACACTGCCTCTTGCCAAACCTCTATGGGCACATCTCTCCAGGTACTGGGATGCTGTTCTCAATGGTACAGGTAACTGCCTGACAATAAACAAGGCTGATGTCTGGACACAGTCTGTTCACCTTTTCAGGCCATAATAGTGACATCTGGCACTCCCAATGTTTCTACAGCCCTTCTATTTACTAATGTCCTCTTCTCCAGTGTTTTCCTCCACAGAAGGATAAAGAAACTACGGGAGGAGTATCCTGAGGCTGCTGTAGTCTGCTAAATGATGACTGTCAGTTCAGTTGGTGCAAGCAGGCTCCCGATTTATTTTTAGATTGTCCCATTGACTCTACTTCCCTCTGAGGTTTCACACTGCTTTCAACTAGCTCTTGCTAGTTGTCTAACAAATATATACTACTGGTATCCAGACAAAAATGTGTGGATGGATCTGCTCCACTGGAAAAGCAAGGCTAATTATACAACTTTCTTTTTTTTTAAATTTTTTTAAAGTTTATTTATTTTGAGAGACACAGAGATGGAGTAAGTGGGAGAGGAGCAGAGAGAGGGGGAGAGATAGAATCCCAAGCATGCTCTGCACTGTCAGCATGGAGCCCCATGTGGGGCTTGAATTCAGGAAACTGTGAGATCATGACCTGAGCCAAAACCACTGGATGCTTAACCAACTGAACCACCCTGGCGCCCCTAATTATACAACCTTCTAAAGGTGGATCCTGTAGCAGCATCATTGAAAACATGCAGCATGTGATTAATATGCTATTCATTTTGTCTTAGTGCCTTAGAGAAGCTTGAATTAACTGCCTTTCCCTCCATATCTGACTGCCTTCAAGGGGTACCGTTTGGGCAGAGTGGGTATTGAGAGAGCCTGTGACACAGCTTTATGATAAATGTGTCTACTTCACCTCAAAGTTCATTTTTCAATTTAAAATGTGATTTTTTGCTTCATATAAAACAATGGGTGTCTCAATTACCACAGCCCAGTAAAAGTGTCTTTTCTGAAGTGAATGCTGCCCAAAGAAAACAGACTTTATCACTTCTGTAATTTTATTTAGGACTGTCAGCAGGCTGGGACTCTTCCCTCTAAAATGCATTTTAGGGCCGCCTGGGTGGCTCAGTTGGTTATGCGTCCGACTCTCTATCTCAGCTCAGGTCATGATCTCATGGTTCCTGAGAATGAGCCCTGTATTGGACAGTGTGGAGCCTGCTTAGGATTCTCTTTCACTCTCTCCCTCTCTGCCCCTTCCCCACTCACATGCATACACACACTCTCTCAAAATAAATGAATAAATATTAAAAATTCACTTTATGAAATTTGGAACCATAGGGCAGGATAACAGATAAATCTATGTCATTCATTTCCATACACCACATAGTTCCCATCCAAATTAGAGAATCCAATCCTAAACCAAAAACAGAGAGAGGATTGGGTGGGAATGATAATGGTTTGTAGCTCTTTCTGGCAGTCTCGCTTAAATTGTACATAGATTCTTCTTGTGTAGCTAAAGAAGACACAATACTAGCTTAGAGGTCACTTTGCATTTCTTGGCCTTCTCTGGATTGCAGGAAGATATTAGTCTCAAGAATGAATTGGATTAAAATTAAATTCAGATGGTTTTGTCCATCTTTAAGCAGAACAGATTACAAATGGGGGTATACACATGGTCTCAATACCAACCTAAAAACATTTTCAGATACTTAAAGTGGAGGTTTTTATTTTTTAATGAAGAACTATAGACTTCTATTCTCCCGTTTAAACTGAAAATCTCAATCAATTTTTTGGCAATCAGTGGGATGAATGGTGAGTGTCCTGGAATATTCAACCTGTTTATGAGATGCTCAAGGAACAATGGCTCCTTGATAAGAACCTGGGGCTAAAAGCCTGTTGGATCCCAGAGAGAATATCCAAAAAGAGTCTGATCCTAAACCAACTACATTCTAGAGAATCCCTGCAGGCTCTTGGGAGGAACTTCAGGGTGATTTCAGTGGTTGAAGTCTTACCCAAGGAGTCACGATGTGATTTGACTGAGAGCTGCAGCTACACTCGGTGTGTTTCTCAGAGGATCCCTAAGACCAAGGTGGGGTTGCTTCAACTCCCCTACTAGGCCAATATTTCCAAATATCTGTAGGTCATCTCCATGGCATATAGAATAGACGTGTTACCCTTAGCACACTCCAAACTGACTTGCTGTTTGCCCTCCTAGGTTGAGTTGCCAGACAGGTCCACAATCCTTTACTAGAAACCCTTAAGGATATATCCACTTAAGAATTCTGTTTTTTATTTGTCTGTTTGACTTTCTCTCTCTCTCTCTCTCTCTCTCTCTCTCTCTCCCCGCCCAATGTGGGGCTCAAACTCACAACCCTGAAATCAAGAGTCACATGCTCTACCAACTGAGCCATCCAGCCACTGTTTGTTTAACATTAGAAAAAAATATACCATAAATTGTATATACTGTGTATTATATATATTTAACATGTGACATGTATTAACACCCCCAGAAATGTCTGGGGAAGCAAGTGGTAATCAAATATATGAGTATTTATGCAGAAATATTGGATTACTCATTCTTTTTTTTTTTTTTTTCAATTTTTTTTAACGTTTATTTATTTTTGAGACAGAGAGAGACAGAGCATGAACAGGGGAGGGGCATAGAGAGAGGGAGACACAGAATCTGAAACAGGCTCCAGGCTCTGAGCTGTCAGCACAGAGCCCGACGAGGGGCTCGAACTCACGGACCGTGAGATCATGACCTGAGCCGAAGTCGGACGTTTAACCGACCAAGCCACCCAGGCGCCCCTGGATTATTCATTCTAAGTAGGATTAATAAAGGCTACATATAGCCTCACATCATTTTGGCCATCAAATATGCAAAATTTGTGTGTCAGGCATGGAGTTTAAGAGCTTTTGGAAATTGGAACTGGGGAAAAGAAAATGTGGACTTGCATTGTTCTCATCCAGAATGTTGTAAAGCACCAGGACTTGTCCTTTTAATGCCAGTCTCTGCCATACCTCAAAGGCCACAATGGCTTCTGGATGAGCAAACAAAAGGCTGAGCTCAGCAGCAATTTTTTTTCTTTAAAATCTTATTATGTTATTTCTTTGCCTAAAAATGTCTAGTGGTTTCCTATTTCCAATAAGACAGAGTCCAAACTTCTTAGCCTGGTATATCAGAACCTTCACATTCAGTCTCTGCTCATATTTTGGCCTCTTCTCAATTCCCTAGTTTATGCCTTTTGCTCAGGATTTTAAATTTCTTTCCCTCCAAACACAGGGAAATTGTTTTATGTGTATATGTTTCCACACGAGCTTATTCTGTCTTCTAAGAATGTATTTGTCCCTTCTCAGCCTGGTGAATTCCTCTCATTCTTCAAAACCCAGTTTGTTTGTTTGTTTGTTTTTAATGTTTATTTATTTTTGAGAGAAAGAGCACGAGTGGGGGAGGGGTGGGGGGAGACACAGAATCCAAAGCAGGCTTCAGGCTCTGAGCTGTCAGCCCAGAGTCTGACACAGGGCTTGGAACCTATGAACCGTGAGATCGTGACCTGAGCCAAAGTCAGATGCTTCACCGACTGAGCCACCCAGGCACCCTTTCAAAACCCAGTTTAAAACAACATCTTCTGTATGGTTTTCTCTGAGCTCCTAGAGACTCTGTCATTCCTTCTTTTGTACTCTCATCATATGCTCTGTGTGTTTTTATTCCAGCAGGCTGTCCAGTGTATCATACACTTTCTCACCCAGTTTCCACAATCCTCAGCCAAGTCTTGGCAATTCTACCCTTACAGTATCTTTTAAATCCTGTTCCTTGCTTTATTTCACTTTATAATTACTAATTCAGGCATTCATAACACTGGAAATAGCTCCTACGTGGTCTCCCAACTCCCTGTATTTTCTTCACTACAAATGATCATTTACATTACTGCTGGATGTAATATCCAATGCCCTATCTCAAAATGATATTTTGGTACCATGGCTCTACATTTTTTTTTTTTTTGGAGTAACATTGATAAGTAAAGTTAAAATTAAAAACACTGAGGGGTGCCTAGGTGGGTCAGTTAAGTGTCTGACTTTTGATTTTGGCTCAGGTCATGATCTCATGTTCATGGAATTGTGTCCTGTGTTGGGCTCCACACTGACAGTGAAGAGCCTGCTTGGAATTCTCTCTCTTCCTCTCCCTCTGTCCGCTGCTTGCATTCTCTCTCTCTCTCAAAACAAATAAATAAACATAAAAAAAAAACAAAAACAGTGAGAAACTAGTTATTCTTTCTTTTAGGAAATAATATCATCTTGGTTCTCAAAGTTTTTTACTGTAAAAAGTTAGCGCACTGAATCTCTGAAATATGTAGTTTTGGGAACTAACACAACAAAAATAATGAAAGATAATAAACAGTTTAAGAATAAAAGTCAAATGGTATAAATATCAAATGGTTAACATTTTACCACACATAAATTAAAGAAACAAACCTATCAGGATTATGGGGATAACAATCTGACCACAAATTGACAATACAGCGAATGCCTTGGTTAAAAAGGAGAATTACCATGGAAAGATACTCATAGGGTCACAATATTTATAAAAATACATCAATCCTTTCATTATAGTTAGTACTGTAGAATCTTACTGGAGCAGGAGAAATTGTATTATTTATGGCCCCTTTCTAGTTATAGGCACCATTTAGTGTGGACAGGAGATGGTGAGGGAAGATCTACTTTTCCTCATTCTCAGAGAGTATGGTGACCATTACCCTCCCCCAAAGAACAGGATACTAGATTGTTTAATGTTTATTAAACTTAGGCATTCCCTTTTAAGGTGAGCTAGAAAATAACGTTGTAGAAGTTTGTTTCTAGTTAAAAGTAGGTATGTATATTTTAATTTAATTTTGTTTTTGTAAGCATGTATGCAGGTATAAACATTCAGATATTATAAGCACTTTAAGTTACAATTACTCATCTCTATTCATGGCTTCTGGATTTGTATTAATGCTTGCCATACTAAAGCTCTCTCTACAGTTAGCCAAGATTTTAACTTTCCTGTGTCAGCTGTCACAGAGAAGTGACATTGTGTTTGTCATTTCAGAGAAGTGACAAAAATGGCAGGCAAGGACTTAACATTCTAGTGGGGAAAGAGGACACTAAAATAAATCTATAATCCCTCAGGGTAACTTTAGATTGTGATAAGCATCCTCAAGACTATATGGTATGTGATGGTAGTGGTGGGGACACTTTTCATAAGGTGGCCAGGGAGAGTCTCTGCAAAGATGGCATTTCAGAGAGCTTGAAAGTTAAGGAGATAGCTCTGCAAAGAGCCAGAGGAAGGGAGGTTACAGCAAGTACAAATGTCCTGAGGTAGGGAAAAACTTGGTGTGCTTCTGAGACAGAAAAGAGGACAGTGTGCCTGGAGCAGAATGAACACGTGGAAGGAGATGGAGAGGCGAACAGGACCACGTCACAGAAGGCCTTGCCAGCTACGTAAGAAATTTGGACTTTATTCTAAGTGCAAAGGGATGCCATTAGGAAGTTTTAAGCAGGAAGGGACAGAATCTGATTTATGTTTTTAAAGGGTCCCCCTAGGTACTATGAGGAAGAAGAATTATGATGCGGCAGACTGGAAGCAGGAAGACAGATTAAGATGCTATGTAATCAGAGTGGGGGGATGATGGTGGTGTAGACCTAAGTAGAGTGTGTATGGATAGAAGGTAAGCAATCAAAATAAGAAAACGAATTCGGTGAATATTAATACAGTTTGGTCTTGGAAAAATTGGTCACAGAAAAATCTCAGTCTTCACTTTTTATGCATAACTTGATTAGATACTGGCAATAAATAAATTGTATAATTCAAGGAGCACATAAAGACAACCACTTAGGCTTACTTGGCAGTTTTGTAATTCAAGATTTCAGATATTTTTCTTACCGCAGGGAGACCCTCAATGAAAGAGTGGATATTTGCTGCATTTGCTACTTCTTTTATTTCATTGAGTGGCACAACACGGCTGTTATTACCATAGGCAATGTTCTCAGCAATGCTACGGTCGAAGAGTACGGGCTCTTGAGACACGATGGCTATCTGGGAACGGAGCCACTGTACACTCAGTTCCTTTGCATCCACACCATCAAATAGCTGCCAAAAGCAGAATGGAGAGTGGCATGTGAAGATCCAACAACTGTATTCTGTTGCAGTTCACTGTATTTTGACAAGTACAAATTATAACAAGAAAAATAGGAATTCAAGGTATTTCACAGTAAAATGCTACCCAAGGACGGATCATAAATCATATGCTGTATAGAAGCATAGTGTAACTGCCTAAAATGCCAGCTCCTAAACTTATTTGACATTGCTGTGAATGGCCACATATTCTAGAGACTTGCCTGGAGTGTAGAGTCAAGGCTGGTGCTCTGTGCTGAAGTCTGATGGAAAACGAGCAACCTCCACTGTAATAGGACCCTACTTTATTAAAGCTCAGAGAGAGAAGGTAGGGACCTATACAGTAGTCTTCATGTAGGTGTATGTCATTTTGTACATAGCCGTACTTATTCACATGAACATATAATAACACTCAACCGACATTTGATAAGCATATCTACTAGCTGATGTGGACTCTTCAAGTGCCAGGGAAATAGTGGTAAGCAAGACAAAGCTCTTGCCCTCCTGCAGCTTACATTCTAGTGGAGACAGACAGACAATAAACATACTAACAAATAATCAACTCAGAAAAAGAAAGTGTCATGAAAACTGAATAATGGGATAGGGACTGACTGAGGATGTGGGGACAGTGTGGGAAGCAGGTGGGTGGATGCATTATTTTCTACAGAGTAATCTAAGAAGGCTTACCTAGGGAAGTAGCATTTAGATTGAGACATGAGTGATAAGAAGGAGTCCACAAAGAGGTTAAAGCAAGAAAATTCCAAGCAGGGGAACAGCGAGAACAAAGGCCGTAAGTGAGTTTAATTTTTTTTTTTTTAATGTTTATTTATTTTTGAGACAGAGAGAGACAGAGCGTGAGTGCAGGAAGGGCAGAGAGAGAGGGAGACACAGAATCTGAAGCAGGCTCCAGGCTCTAAGTCGTCAGCACAGAGCCCAATGCAGGGCTCAAACCCACAAACTGTGAGATCATGGCCTGAGCTGAAGTTGGATGCTCAGCCAACTGAGCCACCCAGGTGCCCCACTAAGTGAGTTTAAAGAACACTAAGAAGCCAGTGAGACTGACACATAGTATACAATGAGGTGGGGAGTGATAGGGGAGTTTAGTGAGAGAGGGAGGGGCCAGATCATGGGATGGACTCCATTTTATACAAACTGCAGGAGGAAATCATTGGAGGGTTTAAAGGAGAGGGTGTGCTATGCTATGTGCAAATAGATGACTGTTACCTATTGTGGGACTCACTGTTAACTCATTGTTATCACTGGTAATAGGGAGCCATTCTGGACCATTTTATTTTGCAAATAGTCATTAAGAATCTGTGATGGGAAAAAAAAAACCCAACCCTGTAAATTGGAGGAGAATGAGGACTAATATGACATTCTTTGACTTTTGGGGATTAGAAGAGGAGGCAGAACAGGAAGTCTGTGTGTGTGTGTGTGTGTGTGTGTGGCGGGGGATGGGGGGTGGATGTGGTGGTTGTTGTGTTGCTGGGAAAGGATAATTGAAAACCTGAAAATGTGGAGAGTAAGAAAGGCACTAGTGACAATAAGTCACTGGAATGCTAAGGATGAAGAGGTTGCATTTTTTTGAAAACAGGATGCAGGACTTAATGGAACTGATTCAGATAAGCCCTAACCATGCATAAAGTTTTGAGAGGTGGGCGGTAGAAAAGGCCGGTGGGAATAGCAGGAAGCCTGAATCAGCTGGCAGAGGAAACTTATCTCTGTTTTAAACCAGAATGGTATAAAAAGAGCCCAGGTATGGATATTAGACCCCTCCTCCAACACCTGTATTCTAAAAGAATTCTATGCCTTGTAAGATCAAAATTTCTGTTTTCTTTTTTAAAAATTTCTAATTTGTAAACTTTTAATTTTTTAATTTTCATTTTTAATGTTTATTTATTTTGAAAGAGAGAGAGAGAGAGAGAGAGAGAGAGAGATGGAGAGGGGCAGAGAGAGAGGGAGAGAGAGAGAATCCCAAGCAGGCTTTGCACTGTTAGCGCAGACATGGGGCAGAAATGCACAGTGAGATTGTGACCTGAGCCGAATAGACTTTTAAAAAATTTTTTTGAGTATTAGTTTCAGGTGTACAGCATAGTGATTTAACTTCTCATACATTATGCTATGTTCACCACAAGTGTTACTACCATCTGTCACCATTCAAGGCTACTGCAGTATTTCTGGCCATATTCCCTATGCTGTGCCCCTTATTCTTATGACTTACTCATTCTACAACTGGAAGCATCTCCCACTCCCCCCTTTATGCATTCTTCCCATCCCCCCTTTCCCTCTGGCTACCACCAGTTTGTTCCTCTGTATTTATAAGTCTAATTCTGCTTTATTTTGTTTATTCATTTGTTTTGTTTTTTAGATTCCACATATTCCACATATGTATTTATCTTTTACAGTCTGACTTATTTCATTTAGCATATTATCTTTTAGGTCCATCCATGTTGTCACAAATGGCAAGACCTCATCCTTTTTTATGGTTCAGTAATATTCCATCACATATATATATCTTCCATATACATATATTCCATTATATATATATATCACATATATATTCCTTATACATTTGTCTATCAGTAGACACTTGGGTTGCTTCCATATCTTGGTGCTGTAAATAATGCAGCAATAAACATAGGGGTGCATATATTTTTTGAATCAGTGTTTTCATTTTCTTTGGGTAAATTTCAGTAATGGAATTATTGGACCATATGGTATTTGTATATATAATTTTTTGAGGAACCTCCCTACTGTTTTCCACAGCTGCTATATCAATTTAAATCCCTACCAATAGGTCATGAGGGTTCATTTTTCTCCACATCCTTGCCAACATTTGTTATTTCTTCTCTTTTTTTAAATGTTTATTTATTTTTGAGAGAGAGAGAGAGAGAGAGAGAGAGAGAGAGCATGAGCGGGAGAGAGCAAGAGGGGGACAGGGACAGAGGATGCAAAGTGGGCTCTGCACTGACAGAAGAGAGCCCAACACAGGACCTGAATTCATGAACCATGAAATCATGACCTGAGCTGAAGTCGGACGCTCAGCTGACTGAGCCACCCAGGCACCCCTAATTCTTGTCTTTTTGATTCAGGTCATTCTGACAGGTATAAGGTAATATCTCATTGTGGTTTTGATTTGCATTTCCCTAATGATTAGTGATGCTGAGCATCTGTCCATGTGTCTGCTGGCCATCTGTATGTCTTCTTTGGGAAAATATCCCTTTAGGTCCTCTGCCCATTTTTAAATTGATTTTTTTTTTTTTTTTGGTGTTGAATTGTAGAGTTTCTTTCTACATTTTGGATATTAACCCTTTATCAGATATATCATTTGAAAGTATCTTCTCTCATTTAGTAGATTTCTTTTTTGTTTTGTTGATGTTTTCCTTCACTATGAAAAAGCTTATTTTGATATAGTCCCAATAGCTTATTTTTGCTTTTGTTTCCTTTACCTTAGGAGACCTACTTAGAAAAATGTTGCTATAGCCAATGTCAGAGAAATTACTGCCTGTGTTCTCTTCTAGGACTGCTAGGTTTCAGGTCTCATGTGTATGTCTTTAATCTACTTTAAGTTGTTTTGTGTATGATGTTAGAAAGTAGTCCAATTTCATCCTTTTACATGTAACTGTCCAGTTTTCCTAGCACTAGTAATTGAAGAGACCGTCTTTCCCCTATTATATATTCTTGCCTCCTTCATCAAAAATTGACTGTATAAGTGTGGCTTTATTTCCGTACTCTGTATTATGTTCCATTGGGCAATGTGTCTGTTTTTGTGCCAGTACCATACTGTTTTGATTACTACAGCTTTGTAATATAACTTGAAGTCTGGAATTGTGATGTCTCCAGATTTGCTTTTCTTTTTCAAGATTGTTTTGGCTATTCAGGGTCTTTTGTGGTTCCATAAAAATTTTAGAATTGTTTGTTCTAGTTCTGTGAAAAATGCTGTTGGTATTTTGATAGGGACTGCATTAAATCTGTAGATTGTGGAGTTCCTGGGTGGCTCAACTGGTTAAGCATCCAACTTTGGCCCAGGTCATGGTTCCATGCTTTGTGGGTTCAAGCCCCATGTTGGGCTCTGTGCTGACAGCTTGGAGCCTGGAGCCTGCTTCACATTTTGTGTCTCCTTCTCTCTCTGCCTCTCCCCTGCTTGCGCTCTGTCTTACTGTCTCCCAAAAAATAAAATAAACATTAAAAAAAATGAAAAAAAATTTGTAGATTGTTCTGGGTAGTGTAGACATTTTAACAATATGTGTTCTTCCAATCCATGAGCGTGGAATATCTTTCATTTGTATCATCTTCAGTTTAAGATCAAAATTTCTGCCACTATCACGACAGAAGAATCTTTGAGTCTTTATATTTTCTATTTAGCCTCAAAGTCTTATCCATCATTTTTGTTACTGGCTTGCTTGTCTGATTAGTTAAGGGAGAGATTTTTTTTTTTTTTTTTTAAACTACTGCCCTGTTTGCCCTATTCAAACCAGTAAGGATGATTAAGCCCAAGGGAATGTTTAAGAATAGCACCACCAAAAACGAGATAAGCTGTATTTAAAATCAGTCTTACCACTTGTCCTTTCATAGGGTCATAAAATCTCTGCAGAAGGTGGACAGAAGTGCTTTTTCCACAGCCACTGCTTCCAACAAATGCTACTGTCTTTCCTTTCTCAATACTTAGGGATAAGCCACAAAGGATGAGAACATCCTGGCGACATGGATAGGAAAAAGAGACCTCTCGAAACTCTATATTCCCTTCACATGTATCCTGGAAAAGAAAGTTAGCAGGGTTTAGAATGATGACTTAAAAAGATTGTAACACATTATAGCACACTGGCCGAGTGTTTTCTGAAAATTATGCATGTTTCCACATCATTTTATTTTAAATGGTATTCCTATTGAAGAGCTACTGACTGCATGATTGTTTCTTTCACTTTTGTATGGATCTTTATATCTGTACTTCTTGTCTTCATTACCGGACTTCACCAGCTTCCTAAAAAGCACTGGTTTCCTCTGGCTTCACTACCTAGACATAGTCTAATCTGCAGATTCGCTGTTTGACAAAATAATTACATATGTATACGTAATATATACATATATACATACATATATATACATATATGTATGTATATATGTATATATATACACATATTTATATTTATATATGTATATATGTATATATTTATATATACATAAATTTAGTTTGTGTTTTACAGACCTTTATCACTTAATTCATAATAGCTGGGATCCTCATAAACTATATGTACAAATGTTATTTTTGTAAGTTGGACCATGTTTTACAGTTAATATACATTATACTTTGAATTGGGTTTTTGTTTTTGACTGGTTATTATTTGACAGTGATGCCTAAAAGCTTATTTATTTTTCTCTGTATGCTTTGATATTTTAGGGGTTGATAATTTGTAAACCAATACTTCTATATACCAGGGATGTTTATAAAAGACTTTCCAGAACTATCACTAAATGATTAACTTTCCCTTTATATATTTGGTTCATAGAATCTAAGTTCTTTTTGAACTTTATGTTTGCCCTAAATCAATTACATTTTAAATAGGTTTAATAGTCATGCTCAGCATATTCTGAGTGCAGCATACAGGTAGAAGGCAGAGGTAGGTGGAGGACAGGGGCATCAAAAAATGTTTGAAAATGATATTCTATTGTCAAAGAACTGTTAGGAGATATGCCAAAAAGTTAAGTGCAGTAGTAGTAATAGCTTATTTTTAGCTTATTCAGTGCTTTCTGTTTTGCCCCAAAATGAATATTATTTATGCAATAATGTTTGACAAAATAAACCCAGAAATTGAGAATAATGAAGAGTGTATTATTTTGTGTATGTTCTGTGCCTTTGGGAAAGGCATAGAGATATTCTACACTTCTAGACTTTAATACATTTTAAAATTTATTCTTACTATTTTAAACACTTTATTATGGAAAATTTCAAACAACTGAAAAAGTAGAGAGAATAATGTAATGAACTGTCTCCCAGCTTCAATAATTTCTGACATTTGCCAGTTTTGTTTTAGTAGGCTTTAATTTTTAAAAGCACAGTGAGTGAAATTTAGAAGTATCTGTATATTAAATAAAATGAAGATTAAGTAAATTAATTTTACAGTCTTTATTAGAAACGTTTCCATATTCCATGCCATGTAATGTAGTTCTAGGAAGACATTTATCAGTGAGATACTCAAATCCTCTACTGTAAGGTTCTGAAAGAAATGAGTAACAATGTTATTATCCATCTAAATCCTAAAATTAAAAAGAAGTTTTCTACAACCTTTACTTTCCAAAAGACAAGTATGAAATCTTATTTTGACTGTGATGCATCGTTGAGCATTCTATTTTGAGAATTTCAAGATCTTTTTATTTCTTTAACTAATGACTGGCATTGGCATCCCTTTTAATAATTATGTAGCTTTAGTAGTAATGTACTATTTTAAGCTATCATACGTAAAATCGACTGTTAAAATTCGAGTGGGAAATATTTTTAAATGAAAAATTTCTTTTAAGTATATACCTAATGGCTATTCTTACTTTTAAATTTAAAATGTCTAGGGGGTGCGTGGGTGGCTCAGTCAGTTAAGCGTCCACCTTCAGCTCAGGTCAGGATCTCACTGTGGGTTCGAGCCCCGCGTCGGACTCAGTGCTGACAGCTCAAAGCCTGGGGCCTGCTTCAGATTCTGTGTCCCCCCCCTCTCTGCCCCTCCCCTACTCATGCTCGCTCCCTCTCTCTCTCAAAAATAAATGTTAAAAAAATTAAAATGTCTAGAAAAATCTTAAAGTTGAATTATATAAATATATGATATATATTTAATATATAAGATACTATTAAGAGGCTTGTTTTGAAATTATATAATCTCACTATTATTTCTTTTTTAATATTCATGGTCTTTTAAAGTTTGTGGCTAAATATGTGTGTCTGTGTATATATGAATTTAATAAATATACTTCCTTTATTTCCCTCTTCTGTTTGCATATGTAAACTATAAAATATGGGGTCTGAACCAGGAGGTATTGTTCACTTTGTATATATTATCAGAGAAAAAACCGAATTAACTCTACTGCAAATCTTCATCCAAGACTAAAGCTTCTGTTGTCTAAATAAAATTAAATATATGTTAATTCTTTGTTCAAGAACATTCTCAAGGCATAAAGCAAATAAACCAGAAGTATGTATTTTTCAATATAAAATATGTAGAGGTTTCAGTAGCAGAGGTAAAAATTTGCTTAAGACAAAACCCCCTTTGTCCCTTTGTAGCTATAACAGTTACTTTATACAAGTTTTTAATTCTTTATAGCACTATCTTTTGAAAAGTTATCACATAATGCCTTCATTTAAGTCTCTAGAGAGCATGCATACAGATAATTAATAATGTAGATATTTAAAATCATAGTTGTGCTTACTGGTGTTTTCCCTTCTTGACTATAGCTGTCTATAGTTGGTTTCTTTTCCAACAAAGCAAACAGATGTGCAGCCCCAGATTTGGCTCTTGAATATTCAGGTACCAAAACAAGTGTTTCTCCAATGGCCATAGCTCCATATGCAATTGCAGTAAAAACTCTGTCAAAAGATAAAACATTTGAATCTTAGGTCCATTTTCAAACAATAGGACTCTAAAAAATAAAGGAAAAATTAGGCACAGGAATATAACCTTTTGGTCCAGACAATACCACTAATGCTAGAGCCCCAACCATGATATGTCTTTTATAATTTTCTACCAGACAGTGATCATCTGTAGCGTTGTACATCAAAATAACCTTTGGAGCTCAGGTAATCTTAAAAATTTCTCTTCCTATTAGAGACTAAGATCAAAGGCCCTAACAAGTAAATATAAAACTTTCTAGTCACTTTGATACAAGGCTTACTTGCTTGGAGATTTGACAGAGAATTCAACTGACAATGGGAAGAATGAGTCTGCAGTAATGAGAGCTGAATTTACACAGTAGATATGAATGTTTTTTTCCCTTTTTTTTTCTTTTTTTGCATATAATGTAGTTAGAACAGATAATTGATGTCAGATGATTGGTTATCTGCCTGAAGTACTACATGGTTTAAAGAGAGCAAAGAATGGAGACTGCACTTTTTAAGGTCCTCAAAACAAAATAGGACTAAAATATACCTTAGCAAACCTGGATGAAGAGCTTTGATCTTTTAGGTATGCTATACAGATTATGATCTGTTTTAATTATAAAATAGCAAGTTTGAAAATGATGTCTGGAAGCATACAGAATACTCACAGATATGTAGCATATCATGTGGCCATGGTTAAATATTTTTCTATGTTCATTTTAGCCATGAAAACATTTTACTATAATAAAAAATAACGTATCTCCATAGCAGAACTAAAGGTATAATTCAGCTAAGACTGGACAAGTTCTAGTGGCTTTATTTATTTATTTATTTATTATTGAAGGGTAGTTAAAATATTATTATATGTTACATTAGTTAGGTGTACAGCATAGTGATTCAACATTTATATACATTATAAAATGATCAGTATGTTATCTGTCACCATATAAAGTTATTATGTTATTGACTTTATTCCTTATGCTGTACTTTACATCTCTGTGACTCATTTATATTATAACTAGAAGGGTGTATCTCATAATCACCTTCCACTTCTTTTGCCCATCCCCCTACCCCTCTCCCCTCACTGGTAAGTAAAAGGACATCACGGAACCCACTTGCTTATTTGCTATGCTGGATCATAGCAAGGTAAACATGTTCTGATCTCCTTGTGAATTTCTCTGGTGGATGTTGATGAACTTTCTTCAGTGACCTAGAACTCAGATCCTGAATCTTGTTGCCTTTGAAAGGTCAAGCACAGTATAAAATATAAAAACAACCAGTTTACTTGGATGCTTATTGTTCTGTGATGTCAAGGCATTTTTAGTACTAATGTTTACAGAAATTGTTTAAAGCTCAAAATGCCATTCAAAATACTCACTAAATATCAGAAGTGATTACTGAGTTTAGGTAACCCATCAGAGTTTTTGTTTTTGTTTTTTGTTTTTTTAATTTTGAGAGAGAGAGAGAGAGAGAAAATGCCTGTGTGTATGAGTGGGGGAGGGGCAGAGAGCGATAGGGAGAGAGAGAATCCTAAGCAGGCTCCGCACCATCAGCGTGGAGCCCGACTCAGAGGCCATTCCTATGAACTGTGAAATCACAACCTGATCTGAAATCAACAAGAATCTGACATTTAACCAACTCAACCACCACTCAACCTCCCCCACATTTAGACTTTCTAATGGGAGCTGATCCCACTGTCTCAAAATACATCCCTAAGGGGTGTCTTTGGGGATGAGGTGAAATTTTCCATTGTCTTCAGGGAGAGAGTTGACTCCAATGAAGAGGGTTGCTCAACACACCCTGACCTCCTCCTGGCTGGCTCACCAAAAAGGTGTTACAGGGTGGAGTGGGGAGACCTGGGCCCTGAGGCCTCCACCCAGCCTGTTCCAAGGATGTTCCTGGCAACTCTGGGTCTCATTGCAAGAAAGAATTCAAGGTCAGACCAGACACAGTGGATGCGTGGTAGAAGCAGGAACATTTATTAAAGTGAAAATACGCTCTGTGAGAGTGGGATGGCTCAAGGGAGAGCTGCACCTTGTTTTTGTTTTTTTAATGCAAGGAAAAATCTGACTGAGTCAGACTTAAGTCTTAATCTGATGCAAAAGTCAGCAGGTGAGATGGAAAGATCATTGGATTGAGTCAGGAGACCTGGATTCTAATCCCAAAGAGATAGAGGCTTCTCAGAACAATACAGAAAAATATTTCAGACATGGCAAAATATCTACCTGTCCTAAAATTTCCACCAAAAAAGTCAGTTTAAGCATTAGGGATAAATATAAACAGGGCAATGTCTTTGTTACATCCCTCTTAAAATGGAAGTTACTGAGATGGGGAGAAGGGCATTCCATTCAGAACTTTTATCTGTGAGAGATATACGACCTGAGGGATGCACAGTAGAGGAAGGAAAATTTCAGTCGAAAAGGGAGGGAGAGTACCAGCTAAAAGCCCTGATGCTGTCTTTCTTAATTGAGGGGAGGATAACTCCAGATAGGGGTTGATGTTAATGAGGATTATACAGAGGAACCTAATTTTGTGGTGATGGAACTCTTACCATCAATCAGGGTGAGTCAGGGACATTCATCTATTTTTTCCCCAGGTGGGTTCTGTATAAAGATAGGCCAATGCTGGTCTGCCACAGAACATGCCTTAGCTGACTATGGCCCAATTAGCTAGAATGAACTAACCTGCAGTTCAACTCTACTCAAAATGTATTTATTGCACAACTTTTTGCACAATTTATTGCAACTCTCTGGGTTGGCTAGGGTTGAGTGAGAAGAATATTGAGCAGGAAGAGGTCTGGGAAGGATTTTCAGGGGCTGGGCTTCTGCTTCCTTAGTTTTATGGGTTCTCCTGGGTTCATGGGGCCAGTGACACTACATCCTCACTATAATGATTCTTTTAAGCATGTCCAAACAGTGGGGAAATCCCCTTGCCCATCATGGCTGCTGAAATCAAATTGGAATTTTACAAAGATCCTTTGTCTAGGAATAACACAAAAAAGTATAGAAATGATTAATCCTAATTTTAACACAACTGATCCAAATAGGAATACCCTGCATAGTTACTAGCTCTAATCTGTTTCCCCTTAATCTTGCTTCCATACCCAGTTTGTATACCTTTGGTGACTTACTCTAATAGGAAGTATACTAGGAGGTTCGGAGCCTGGGCTCTGAAGTCAGACCAGCAGGACTGCATCCAAACTCTACTGTTTATTTATTAGCTGTGACCTTGGGCATGTTCTCTGTGCTTCTGTTTCCTTATTGGCAAACAGGAGATAATAGGGCTAGCTACATCTTACAGCATTGTTGTGAGAATTAAATACATTAATAATATAAGATGCTTAGTGAAGTGCTCAACAAATGTTTAAATCATTATTTTTCCTCTCACAGAATTGAAAGTTAATGGGACACTTTCTGTTGAAAATCAGCTCTCACACTTCTATAGAGATACATTAGCACACCAGCACAACTTCTAAAGTCCTCGCTCAGTAAGTTTCTTCTTTTTTACTGGAAAGCAGAGTATTTTTCCTCACAGATGTGGCCATTATCATTATACCCACACTCATAACTCTTTTCCCCTAACATCCATATAACACTCCAAAGATCCTTTTCTTCTGACCCTAAATCCCTTCTTCAACACATGGGAGATAGAAAAATACACAACTTATATTCATTTGGCACTCTGGGTTTTAGAAAATGTTTTCATATACTTGTTACCACTTCATCACCTAGGAGATAAATAGGGCAGGAACTCTTATCACTTCTTAACAAATGAGGAGACTCTCGCTCAGAGAAATTAAACAATTTGTCCAGGATCACTTAGTTATAAAACTGTAGGGCTGGGACTGGAACCTCCTTATTCACTGTACTTTCCCTTACCTGGTGTTCGTTCCAGTGGAAAGCTGGCCCAAACTGTCTCTCCCTGCATATTGGGGCTCGTTACCACTTGTATCCCATTTCAGAATCTTCAGAGGGTCCTAGATATCAAACCTGCCTTGATTTGTCTCCTTTAGATACCTTCAGTGGTTGATCCCTCTATCTACTCTCCTTATCTTGTCTTCTTCTCTTCTGGATAATCCCTGGGGAGGAGCCTGGTACAAGTTGGGTGGCTGCCACAGCAATAACACTGAGAGAAGACTTTCCTGTTTTCCTTGTTTTGGTTAATTAAGGCTGCTCTCCTACCCAATTATAATGATGACACACACAGTTCTTCCATGGCTATTTGGTCTACCTGAGTAAAGATGGTGGTGGAGGCCTGGCTTGCTTCCTTCTATCCCTTAGTATTTCAAGATATCAACTAACTACTAATATTCATTGAAAACCCATCTATGTTGCTCTTTTGGTCAATAGTCACATTTAATATTCAAAGTTCAAAGGATTACTTGTCAAAAACTTTATTTGGCCTTTTGGAGGATTAGGCCACAACACAAAAAATACCTGGCTCTGCTTCTCAGCAAGTTTTCAAAGCTGTGGTTTTTATTATCACTGTACTTAAAGTTACCATGCCCATCTGCTTCCTGCTAATATGTAGAGCAAAGAAGGAGGAAACAGATATAGAGGGAAGTTCTGAAGTGAAGGTATGGAAAGTTACAGAAACCCTCTGCTGGACACTAAAAGTTTCTGAGCTATATTGCAAAGGGCAAGTCAGCTAGAAACAAACCTAAAGGTGCTAATGGAAAGTCAGACAGGAGAAAATAAACTTATTTTGTATTTCTCAAAATGTGCACATTTATAGTGAAGTAAATTGAAAGTGTTGCCATGGTTAACAGGCAGAAGGGGAGAATTTTACTACACATATGTGTGTGAAAACCTAAACAAGAGATTTTCCAAATGCCTACACAGTGCTACAAGGCAGCAGAATGAAAATGCTCTCACCTTTTTAAAAATGCTTATCTCAGAGAAACGTTTACAGTAACCGAGATGGAGGAAGACAGCTTCTACCATAAGAATTGTATGTTGCCTTCTTTTAAGAGGAAAAAGCTAACGCTTATAGTAGCCTTGCTGATAGACTAATATTATGAGCACATCAAAAGGATTTTGCTGTTAACAATTATCCATTTTCCTTTAAAGGGCTCACTGTCATTTCTGACAGAGACAGCTCACCCATTCCTGTAGCTATAAATCATGAAGATACATTCACATTTATTGGCTGAATAACATATCTTTATTTTTTAAACAATAAACTAAAATATGACTTCACTAATTTTTATACAATTCTAGAAAAGTTTCTGGTAGTGGCCAATAGAAAACCCCATGGTTTTAAGCCGGTAAGGAGAGCAGCCTGGGATTTAGTCCCTATGCTCGTATTTCTTAAAGTGTGGTCCTCAACTTCTGTGCCTCAGAATAATCTGGGATGTTTCCTAAAATGTAGTTTCCTGGCCCTATATCAAATCTACAAATCTCTGGGTTAAGTTTGTGAGGGGAGATGCGGGTATCTGCATTTTTAACCAGCTTCTTGACTGGTGAGCTAGGAAACCACTGATTACAGAACACACAAAGTTCTTTTCACCTAAGGAGGTTCTAGGAGGAGGAAGTTTTCTTTGTAAACTTCTTCCATTCAGTTAGTTGATTAGATAGAAAGCTGTCTGTCACCCTAGATTCTGAAAGGCATAGAGTCTACTAGGCCAGGTATAATTCAGTGTGTCTAAAGGACACTTGTCACATATTCATGGTAGTTGGGGGCCACAATGGGTCTTTAAGAAGGCTGGAGACTTTGGTGTTGATGGCAAATCTCATCTATTCACATTTTGCATAGACCGGTATTCATATTTCCCAGATGCTCTCCTTTGTCCATACTATAAAAGTATGGGTATCCCTACTTTGCCTGTAGTCTGGTTGAATGAAACTGAAATGAAAAATGATACCAGTGACCCTAGCTCAGATAGCTCCCTATTTCTTCCTTTCCTCAGGAAGAGAGGAATACCAATTCGATACTGTTCATTAACCACTGCCCTTATATTAATAGTCCAACATAAGTTCTGACAGCTAAAAATGTCTCCATGGTTCCAGAAATGACCGTTTTTAATGAATTTAATGAAAAGAGATTCAGGAAGTGTGATAGGTTAGTAGTAGGAGGAGTTTTTGTATTGGAGCCTTTTGATTCCCCTCTATTTCAGAGTCATAAAATAACATTAAGCAAGTTACTTGTTCCATTTACGTTAGGAAACAGCCCAGCTCTGGGTATTCACATGTTGGAAAACTAAAGAAGAATAAAAAAAAAAAAAGTTTATAGGAGATTCTATGAACTTTTCCTACAGAATTAGTAATAATAATGATCATAATGACAATAACAATAAAAAATGTCTGCTAAGTAAAGCCTGTGGCATCTTGAATTGTGATTTTGGGCATGTTAGCTAACTGTTGTCTTGAGGCCTAATGTTCCCCATCTGTAAACTGGGAATCATACTGCACATAGTAGTTGAGAGGATTAAGCAGTTAATATATGACAAATCACTAATATTGAGTAAGGACTCAGTCAAGATTTGCTGTTATAGTGATTATTGTATGAAACAGAATGATGTCAATTGCAGGCATGACTATATTTAACATGATTTTGAGGCTGCATCATTCTTCAGCTAAGAAAATTCTTTGCTTATTTTTAACCTAAACAAATCTCAGTAAAGAAGTGGACTCCCAATTATAACCATCCTATTTTTATATAAAAGGTTGTCCTTGACTTAGACCCAGTCCTTCTGCCAAAGCAGCTGGTATTAGATGTATCAATGTAGAAGGGAAGAAAAATAGAAAAATCTGTGAAAAACAGGAGTAATATATTGACTCTGGAAGCACATTTCCAGGAAAACCTGGACTGCCTAATTATTCACCAATCCAAATTTTCCTCTTTATTTTTTTATTTTTATTTTTTTTAATGTTTATTTATTTTTGAGAGAGAGAGGGAGAGACAGAGCATGAGTGGGGGAGGGGCAGAGCATAAAGGAGACACAGAATCTGAAGCAGGCTCCAGGCTCTGAGCTGTCAGCACAGAGCCCAACGCAGGGCTCGAACCCATGAACCACGAGATCATGACCTGAGCTGAAGTTGGACCCTTAACTGACTGAACCACCCAGGCACCCCCTCTTTATTTTTGATTCATTTATTTATTCAATAAATATTTACTGCATGCCTACGACATGCCAAGCTCTTGTTTTTGGCTCTAGGGAAATATTAATGACCAAAACAGGCTAAGCCCTGCCCCACAGAGCTTACAGTCTGTGCACTCAATACAGCAACAGAAAAGATCAATTCATGTAGTGATAAGTGCTATCACTAAATAAAACATGGTAATGGGATATAGAGTGATAAGGCGGATGGGTAAAGAGACTACTTAACAAAAGTCTCTCCAGGGAGTGGACTTACCAGCAGAGGGCAGGGTGGTGACAAAGAGGCAGCCTGGCAAAGACCTGGAGAATGAACATTTCAGGAAGAGGGAAAACCAAGTACAGACACTGAGATGGGAGTTCTAGGGGCAGAAATGGCAAGTGTGTGCCATTTGCAACAATGTGGATGGAGCTGGAGTATATTATGCTAAGCAAAATAAGTCAATCAGAGAAAGACAAATACCATATGATTTCATTCATATGTGGAATTTGAGAAACAAAACAGATGAACATATGGGGGGGGGGGGAGAAAAAAGAAAAAAGAGAGAGGGAAAGAAACCACAAGAGAATCTTAAAGATTCTTAAGAATTCTTAAAGAACAAACTGAGGGTTGATCGCAGTAGGGAGGTGGGGGATGGGCTAGATGGATAATGGGCTAGATGGATGGAAGGCACTTGTGTTTTTTTTTTTTTTTTTTTTTTTACGTTTATTTATTTTTGAGACAGAGACAGAGCATGAATGGGGAAGGGTCACAGAGAGAGGGAGACACAGAATCTGAAATAGGCTCCAGACTCCAAGCCGTCAGCACAGATCCCAACGTGTGGCTCGAACTCACGGACCGCTAGATCATGACCTGAGCTGAAGTCGGACGCTTAACCGACTGAGCTACCCAGGTGCCCCAAAGGAGGGCACTTGTTATGATAAGGCTGGGTTGTATGTAAGTGATGAATCACTGAATTCTACTCCTGAAGCCAATATTGCACTGTATGTTAACTAATTAGAATTTAAATAAAAATTTGAAAAGAGAAAAAGACATTAAAAAAAAAAAAACTTTGGCAAATTAATGCAGGGACATCTTCTAACTGTATTTATGGTTGTGGATGTGTGATATAGTTAGTGTTCAGTTATTTGAATTTAAAATTAAACCAGAATACTTTTGAATTTTCATGAAAAAAAAAAAGGCAAGTATGGGGCTGACAGTTCACAAAAAAGAATGGTGATTGAGGTTAGACAAGAAGTCAGAGGCCTGATCTGTAGGGCTTTGGGGTTAAAGTAAGGAATTTGGCCTTATTTAAATTTCAATGGGGGGCGCCTGGGTGGCGCAGTCGGTTGAGCGTCCGACTTCAGCCAGGTCACGATCTCGCGGTCCGTGAGTTCAAGCCCCGCGTCAGGCTCTGGGCTGATGGCTCGGAGCCTGGAGCCTGTTTCCGATTCTGTGTCTCCCTCTCTCTCTGCCCCTCCCCCGTTCATGCTCTGTCTCTCTCTGTCCCAAAAATAAATAAAAAAAAAATGTTGAAAAAAAAAAGAAAAAAAAATTTCAATGGGAAGTCATTACAATATTTCAATAAATTGATGGAATTAGATTTGTGTTTTAAAAGATAAGCCTAGCTACTGTGCCAATAATGGATTACAGGGAAGCAAGAATAAACACAGGGACATTAGTGAGCAGGTTGTTGGAGTGAACCAGTCACGAGGTTAGGAGGTAAGGATGAGGGTGACATGGGCAGAGATGGTGAGGAGTATTTTGGAGTTAGAGCTCTCAGGACTTGCTGCCATATGTGGTAGGTAAAAGCGAGAGAAGCAACAAATATGACCCCAATATTTGGGCTGAGCAAATGCAATGGTGGTGCTATTTATTTAACATAGGGAAATCTTGGGGAAGAGAACCCTTGAGAAGAAAAAACCTAGAGTTCTGTTTTCGACATAATAAGATATTATTAGACATCTAAGTGGGATGTCCAACAGATAGCTGGATAAGCATGTGGTGTTCAGGGAGCTGGAAATAAACAGAAGGGAGTCCTCAGGACACAAGTGATACTATCAGACTGGATGAAATCAGTAATGAGAGTGTGTAGATGAAGAATGCTGAGAGCTCTAAAGCCCGCCAACATGTGGAGGCCTGGCAGAAAAATAGGAGCCAATCAAGGAGCAGAGAAGGAAGGGTCAGTGAAAAAGGAGAAAAGCCTAGAGAAGAAAATGTTTCAGGAAGGAGAGTGTCAAATGCTGCTGAGGGGGTCAAATTAGGTAGATGGGAGAATGACCACTGGATGACTGTCTGGGTGGGTGAGATGGGGGTCAGTGGTAACTTTGATAAATCTTTCTAGTGGCATGGTGGGAACCAAGGCTTGACTGGAATGAATTTAAAAGATATTGGAGATGAGAAGGTGTAGAGAACAAAAATAGGCAACTCTTTGGAATTTGTTTTGCTGCAAAGGAGACCAGAGAGTCACTAGAAGTAGGTAGAAGGGAACTTAGGGTCATGAGAGAGATTTCTTTTTCTCAAGACAGATGATTATAAAGCAAAAACAAAAAAATAGTAGTGACAGAAAAACTAGTGTGAAGACATGATTGCAGAAACTCATCATAAGCAGGGACAGTTATTTCTTCCATGGAGATGGCTGGCATGGTGGACCACATGGTAGTGGTGAGTTTGGTGATGGAAAGATGAGGTAGTTCTCCCTTGACTGCTTTGTTATAGTACCT
The DNA here is from genome assembly GCF_023721935.1 of Panthera uncia. Taxonomy (NCBI): domain Eukaryota; kingdom Metazoa; phylum Chordata; class Mammalia; order Carnivora; family Felidae; genus Panthera; species Panthera uncia. The sequence goes on along the minus strand of NC_064816.1, from coordinate 108,723,278 downwards.
TCAGGTAAACCCACTGGAAATCAATTAGGGTTACAATGTTTTTCAAATATTACATTTCTTCTGTGAGAATTGGTAAAACCATCAGACATCCTACATTAGTATGGATATACTTAACTGGCTTGTCTCTACTAATACTAAGGACCAGTAACCCTGAAGAAATGAGACCCTGTGAATTTAAAGATGGCTGCAGAAAGTTCAGAGCAAAACAAAGAAAATATGTTCAAACACTTGGCTTGCAAACAAACTTCTGGAATATAACCAAGTTTTAAGCTTGTGATTGCTTGTATCACATTAGAACCAAGGGAAAAATGCTAATTTAACAGGCTGGCAAGCTGAATAAATTACTGTAAGTGATTCTACATTTAGTTTCTTGTTAATCTAAGTAAATTAGTCTGTGTAATCAGAATGAAGCCCAATACTAAATGTTATACTGTGGTTTATATGTTTATACAGGCAATACTGTACACTGTTTTAAAGTGTAGGAAAACACAGAACAAGGAGCCTACACTTTCTATTGAAATTTTAAATATAGATATTCCATTTTACCAGGAGATCTGCTTCCAGGAAACTGCTAAGTGGACTTATAGTCAGGTAAGATTCAGGAATACTGGGTTGATGAACTGTGGACTATTTTCTTCTGAGTGCCAAGCAAAAAAGCTTCCTGGGAACTCAGTTAATATTTGATAAATAAATACATACACAATCATATGAATGGAAACCAAATATTGTAACTTATTCTGAAATTATTTGGCTTCAAATGATTTTTTGTCATCTCCTCATATTGAATATATTCTCAAAATACAAATATGTGCCATCACTGAGGAATTCAAAAGAATGTGCCTGAGTCTTGGGAGGTGAATCCCAAAGAGGAGTTCCCAACATATTTTGCCAAATGGCAGCATGTTTTGTACAGGTATCATCTCCCAAGTCAGTGTTCTGAAGAGGCTGATCCTTACTTTGATGTGTATATTTTGGGAGGCTTGTAAAAAAACATAACATTACACTTGGAGTCAAATATTGTATAGATTTCTCTAGCTCTAAATATTTAGCAGTGACATTTATTTTTCCTTTCTTTGTAGTTCCTTTTTTTCCTCCATTTTTTTCTTACTATATTTATGTTTTCCTTTATATCCTTGAACATTTTTATAGTAACTTATTTAATGTGCTTGCCCCCTAATTTCATCATCTCTGTCATTAATAGATCTATTTTTATAACTGTTTTTTTTTTCTATTTATGGATCACATTTTCCCTTTGCTGTGAATGTCTATAGTAATTTGTGTTGCAAAGTGGATGTTATAAATATTATATTGGTAAGTGTCTGCATACTGCTGTCCCTCTTTAAAGAACACTGAATTTGTTTTGGCAGCCATTAGGTTTATTGTGGAGCAGCTTTATCAGTTGTAGGTTTTTAAGCTTTGCTAAGGTCGATCTAGAGTAGTTATTACTACAGCTATATTTTAGCTCTCTTCTGAGGTTTTATCCTTCCTGGATCACTACTGAATACTCTGTATTCAGGGAAGCTTTTTCACTCTGGCTGCTTTTTAAAATTTTATTTTATTTTTTCTTTTTAGAGAGACAGAGAGAGAGAGAGAGTATGGAAGCAGGGGAGAGGGGCAGAGGAAGAGAGAGAGAGAGAGTGAGAGAGAGAGAGAGAGAGAGAGAGAGAGAATCTTCAGCAGGCCCCATGCTCAGCATGGAGCCTGATGCAGGACTTGATCCCATGACCTTGGGATCATGACCTGCACCGAAATCAGAGTTGACACTCAACTGACTGAGGCACCCATGTGCCCCTAGCAGTGGCATTTATGATACAACTTAGCAATGTTCTGTTATTTTACAGAGTCTTAAGAAGTTCAGAATTAACATTCAAAATTAATTTTTCTGATTTCAGAGGTTGAAGTTAGGTGTTCCTAGAAAGTGAAGCAACTCAAAACTGTGTGAACAGAATTCCAAAATGGAAGCTCCAACAAGTGCTTTGGGAAGAGGCAGCCTCAATGGGATGCCATGATTAATTCCAAATGTGATTTTTCTAAAGGGAAATATTTATGTGTATTTCTTCTGGAGCAATTTGCTTAGCAAAGAACTCAACCTTTACATCACATTTGATAATGCCATCTCCATCCTGGGAGTTCCATGAAGGCTTACAAATTCTCAAAGGAATGGATGACAAGAAGGCATATTTTACCCCTACATTCCCACATTCAGTAAACTGAAGTAGGGAGAAATTTATTTGGGTGTTTAACTTAGACTGCCTGTACTATATCAGTATCAGTATTTTACCAGGTAGACTGCACTTAGAGATATTAAGTAACAAAAAACATTTAAAAATTTTCCCAGCATGTCTTTCCCACCATGTGATTTAGATGAGAATGCACTATAAACTAGGCATCTTTCTGGCTAATTTAAGTACATAACCCATTTACAGGGTTTAAATATTTGCACAACTTACATGAACATGCCCTCTGGGGTCATCCGTCCAGCTTGAATTAAATAGACTCCAAATCGAAACCCCACTGCATAGGCAAAATATACAAAAGCATGGCTGAATGCATAACAGCTTCCAACGATCTGTGCTTTCTTCAAAGTATTTCTGAAAAGCATAAAATTTACTAAATAATGGGACATGAGGTATAGCAAGGTAATTTAAATAAATGTAGAGTAATGAATACAGAAGATTAGCCATATTATCATTTAAGGCCATGTTATATATCATTAAGCCATGTTATACATTTTTCTAAGAATGAGAGAGAAAGTGAGTTTTTTAAAATAATAATTATTATAGAGAAAACAGAAAACATAATGATTCTCTCTATAGCTATACACTCTATAGCTCATTGTAACAGTTGCCTCTGTATACTTTCAAATGAGAGGACAAGTCTGTGAATGAACAGCTAATGAGACTTGAAGAGATTTGGTTTTGAAGCATTTAGAAATATTTTCTATTGTAATCTTTCACTAGCACAATAAATAGTGGAAATTAAAAGGTGGTATCAATCACAAGCATGAGTGTAAAATAAAATAGTACAAAGCTATCTCTCTGATAAAGTAATACAAATAGTATCATTAAGTAAATGTGATAAGGAGGACTAGTTTAAGATTAAAAGGAGTGATCACATTTGTTATGTATACATTCATTTTCAAATATGAACTATTTTGGAGATTCAGTATAAAGGGCTGAGCAATCTTATTTTCTTTGTTGAATATGTTATTTCCTCAATTTTGTTTCAGGAAAATAATAAAAATGTGCATAGTTCATAGCAGTGTGGGAGGACCTAAAATTTTCTACTTGTGCTTGTTCTCAGTTCTCCTCTTGATGAAGTCATATGAGAAATTCTGATATGCCATTATTAGGAAAGATTCCAGAGCAAATGAATTGGCAGGCAAACCACTGCAGTCATCCAGGAAGGCTGCCTTCACAGGGACAACTATAGTTAGTGAATGGACTCAGTATGAATCTACAATCACCTGTGTTGTGTCTGAAGCATCTCCTCGTATGTTCGCTCAAAGGCTTTTTCTCTTGTTAATGACACTATAGTCCGAATATTTCCCACAGCTTCAGTTGCTACCTTATAAAATAGGACAATAAGATAGAGAAATAAAATTAGTAATGGTTAACTTCTCTGTCTGTGAATTCCAGTCACTTATACTGGGGGCATATTAAATAAAGCATTAAGTCAATTAAGTTTTCCTGACAAGTTTTCTTAGCTTCTTTTTTTCTTTCCCAAAAACAATACAGGAAAATAACATTTTAGGATAACAGTCTCAAGGAAAATTTTTAAAAAGATTTAGTCGGCTGATCTAAATTCAGTCCCCTTCAGGTCTTCACTGAATTTCTATTTAAACTCGTTCCAGGGGTGCCTGTGTGGCCTAGTCGGTTAAGCATCCGACTTTGGCTTAGGTCATGATCTCGCAGTTCGTGGGTTTGGGCCATGCATCGAGCTCTGTGCTGATAGCTCAGAACCTGGAGCCTGTGTCTCCTTCTCTCTTTGCCCCTCCCCTGCTCACACTCTGTCTCTGTGTTTCTGTCTCTCTTTCAGAAATAATAAATGTTAAAAACAATTTTTTAAAACTGGTTCCATAGTCAGAGAGATCAAACATTAGCATTATGTCATTTGCAATTGTGCAAAGGAATTATGAGATAATTCAAGAAGACAGTAAAAAGAATCAAATAATTACTTACTTGTAATTATTTGAGAAATTGTCTGACTCTAGCACAGAAATGCGAATAGCAACCCCCCAAAAAACTCAGAAACACTGCAGTAAAGTAATATGGGTATGACTATTAAATGCTGCATAAGATACAGCCATTTCTCATTTTGATGTTTGTGAACTTAAAAAGATATTTAATTCATATATAATTAATGATTTTCCATATTTATATAATTTTTGAAAAGAAGATTCCTTCTTTTAATCACATGGGATCCAAAATGGAAGAGACTTTTGGCTTAGAATAGCTTGTTGGACATGAGAACACATGTTGACTTGAAAGAGAAACTTCCTGCTTTCACATTGTTTCTAGAATGGCAGAGTGGATTGAGGGACAGAGGAAGACCTGGATGGATGCCCAGTGTTATTTAAAGAATAGCTTGGGTTACAGGAGAGAACCAGATTTCTGGAGGTGGGCAGGACATCCAGATTCTGCTCTCAATTTTGACTTTGAGTTGTTCTAAATTCTCATTAATTTCAAAGTAAACTCAAAGAAACCTCCATTTGTAAAATACTATGTAGTATGCAAGAAAAATAGGTGAAAGGGCTAAAACCTTGAGGAAAAAAAATGAACAAAAAAATCTTTAAGTCTGAAAAGTAAAACATTTGATGATTTGTCCAAATCTACATATGCAACTGAAGAAGGACCAATGTGCTTTATTTGGTATTTGGTAAATAGATTAAAAGCTACTGAGGAAGACACAGACTGTTTGTTTGATTAGAGTTACTGATTGTGTAGTCTGAAGTTATTCTAATAATATGAAAAGGAAAAATTAAGGATACATATACAATTAAAGCTCATGACATAAAAATTAAGATGAGTAAAATACAATCAATTAGGGCCCCATTAATTTTGGAATTTGTGATAATTTTCACCACAGGGAGGGCCAAACAACTTTTCACTGTCTCTGAGGCAAATATATGCTAAATAATTCAGTCTCTACTGCCCAGACATTCCAAGTGTCCTCATCTAAGTCAAGAAAGGTAGAAAGGTCCAAGGTTCACACAAGCCGAATTTTGATGAGTCATGTGCTTGGCATCCCTATTCATGAATATTCATGCTATTTATAGTGTGCCAATGGTGATAGTCACTGTGATATAGACCATAACTGGTATTAAAATCATTTCTATAATCAGAGGATGTTCACCCAAGTGATAAAGGTCTTTGAAACTATATCATGAGAAGAATAGCTTAAAGACCTGGGGATGGGTGACTAAGAGGAGACTTGGCATTTAACGATGTGGCTTCCTAAAAGCTGCCACAAGAAACACACTTTGGACCTCTACTGAGATGAAAGCCAAGCAATGAAGAAGGCCACCAAAAACAAATAAGTAAACAAACAACCTCCTCCAAAAAACCCCCCAAAACAACCCCAAACTGCCTACGAGCCAAAGGCTATTCAAAGGTAGGCAGCTTGAGAAAGTAATGCACTGCCTACCACTGGAAGGAAAGGACAGGTAAAAGACAGACAAGGGATTCCTTCTTTAGGTAAGTGGTTGGATTAAATGATATTTCTTTTAATTCTTACATGTTATGATATGATAATACTAATGTTTCCCTAAATCTCCAATAGAATGATTTATTTTTATAAATAATGATTGATCCTGAGAAGCTTAAATATGACAAAGCATTTTCCCAGTATTTAAATTATTGTTCATTTTGATTGGTATAAAGATGGTCCTTGTTTCTAAAGCCTTATTTTAGGCACTATCAATAGTAGCAAATTGCCTTATTTTCAGTAACTTATATTTCCTCCTCATTTTGAAAAATAAAATAACTAAAATCATTTAAGAAAATTTAATTACCCAACAATCAGAGAATGGGGAATCATGATGTTAGCAAATTCCCCCATGATATGGTAATATGGCTGACACCACTGAGTGCTTACTGTCTTCCAGACACTATCCTAAAATGTCTTACATAGAATAATGCTAAATGTTATATGTACTACTTACAAAAATCTGAAAATGGTATTATTATTATTACCACTTTACAGAGGAATAAATTGAAGTTCAGAAAGGTTGACATAACTCGCTCATATCATACATTTGTTAGTGATAGTATCTGAATTCTAATTCAGCCAATTTGACTCTAGGGACTACGCTCTAAATCATGAATCCTACTACTATAGCATATCTACACCCCATCCTAAACTAGTCTGTATGCATTTCAATGAATGTACTTTACAGATTCCTAAGAAAGGAAGTTAACATACTGTAAAAATGGGAACTCTCATTGTTTTCCTCTTAAAATGTTATGATGGTAACAAGTCTTTATTTTACCTTCCCAGCACGCTTAAGTTCTTGCTTATCCTTATTGGCATATCCAGTCATAGCTGTGGCTTCAATCACTCCTGTCAGAGCAAGTATTGGAGCAATACTCAGAATCAAGAGTGTCATCTCCCATCCATATATGAAGAAAATGATAACTGACAGTCCCATGTTAGTTGCATTTTGTGTTAAGACACCAATCCTTGAACCTGTTACCTATAATCAGACAGATTTGGGGGGAAAAAGTCAGTTAATTTTATATTTACAAGAATTTCTATTATAGTTTCTTACAAAACAAGACAGGCTTTCTTTTTTAGGATTTATACTTACATGTTTATTTTGAGCTTGTACTTAGAAATTAAATAATACCCATACTTTAAAAACTGTCCTCTACTAAGGAGTGATTATGCTTTGTTTACTTTATGTTGGATATTGTTGTCCTTTGACATGTCCCTGTCATTTTCTGAATATGTCCTTACTTTCTGACACAAAAAGGTTCTCCAGACTCTATCCCTGGAATCTAACATTTCTTCAAGATGTCCTAGTTTCTTTCGGTGGACAAAGTTATTTAGAAGTAAATACATGGTGTTAGTTGTGCTAATTATTAATGGAGTATCAGTGGACAGAACTGGGGAGTGTGTGTGTGTGTGTGTGTGTGTGTGTACAGATGTATGCACAAACGGAAATCTGTATTTCTCTGTTTATGTATCTTGAAGTCCATGAATTCACATCAGTATCTCCAATACCAATCCAACACCACAGTGTTATTTTCAGTTTTGTGCCTTCTTATATTTGGTACCCCCATCTGCAACAGTGATAAACCTGGCTCCCATCTTTAATAGATTTATGTGATCAAGCTCTCTGTAGATAACCAATCTGACATCACGGCCCCTATTTATCTCCTGTAGGGATACCCTTCTCATTCTGCTCTGGTGTGGCTTTCCCACACCAGGCTGCCACCACACAAGGAAGCGTAACTCACAATATGTGGACTCCAAAACCCAACATTCCCCTTTCTCCTACAATGATGGAGGGGCTGGCACTCTTGGTCACTATACCACAGTAGTGCTGAATTGAATGATTGATACTATATATTAAGAGGTATGCTTTGGATATTGTATCTTGTATTCCATTTTGAGCATTTTATAATTTGATTTCCTTGAGAAAAAGTCTAAAGCAGCATTATCAAGATAGAAAAGGAGTTGGAAACATCATGGTAAAAGGTAACTTAAAGAAATTCTAAAAGAAAATCTCAAAATAAGTAGAAATATCTTTATCACTATTTTACAAGAACTAAATGTCTTATGAATCAACTTTCAGTGGGACACATGATAAGTAATAAACTGAAATGTTAAATTCCTTTAGTGCTAGGATGAAAAAATGAGAACCCCATTTACCTAGAAAAACAGGTATAATCAACAAAGATATCAATTCATATTTTAAAAGATTTATTTTGTTATGATCATGAAAATATGACCATTAGAAAAGGTTTGGATTATGTTAAAATTTACATCCTTTCAAACAAATACACAAACATATTCAGATTGGATTATTGTGTATATGTAGCTTTGTATCCTGCTTTTATCCCTTTACATTATACTGTAAGCTTTTTCCTGGGTCACTGAATAGTCTTCAAAAAATATTTAGATTGCTTCCAACTTTACTAAAACAGAGACGTAATGAGCACCTTTGTGCATAATTTTTATGCTCATTTTTTATTTCCTAATGTTGAAAACCTAGACTAGAGGTATATGTTAAAGGGTATACATTCTTACATTCTTGATAGATATTGTCAAATTTCTTCTCTAGAAGATTATACCAGTTTTTACTAAAGTACCCCCAAATTAGTATCATCATTACAAATAACAACAATAAAAAGCCCTACCTCCCTAAAGGCTCTGCCTTATTCCTAAAAAAATTTTTTCTGGCTTCAGCTTCAAGACTGTATTTGGTAATCTGCTATTTCCCTTTTTCTCGATAAACTATTAAAGAAAACTCCAAAAATGTAAAAACAAGTAACAATTGCAAACATCAAACAAACCATTGAATAATGAAAACTAAGACAACAGATAAAGTATTTTAAGTGTCTTAGCATGTTATACATTAACTCTAAGACCTATGAGGCTGAAATATGAATGTCATTTGCTACTTAATACTGATTTACACTCTGTCTCTTGACAGTTGAAGGATGATGCCGGAGATAAAAGATGTTGAGATGTTGTATGTTATGGGATGGATTGTGTTTCCCCCCATCCCAAATTTACATTTTGAGGTCCTGACTCCAAGTTTCTCAGAATGTGGCTATATTTGTATTTGAGATCTTTATTTTTCATTTATTTATTTATTTTTGAGAGAGAAAGAGAGAGAGAGAGCGCTCACAAGTAGGGGGAGATGCAGAGAGAGAGAGAGAGAGAGAGAGAGAGACAGAGAGACAGAGAGAGAGAGACAGAGAATGAGAATCAGGCTTCAGGCTTTAAGGTGTCAGCACAGAGCCCAATGCGGTCTCAAACCCTGCATCAAACAAACTGTGAGATCATGACCTGAGCGGAAGTCAGATGCTTAACTGACTGAGCTACCCAGGTGCCCTGGAAATGAGGTCTTTAAAGAGGTAAAGTAAGTTAAGTTCAAATAAAGTCTCTAGTGTGAGCCCTACTCCAGTATGACTGATGTCCTTATAAACAAAGGAAATTTGAGGCACCTGGGTAGTGCAGTTGGTTAAGTATCCAACTTCAGCTCGGGTCATGATCTCACAGTTCATGAGTTCGAGCCTCATGTTGGGCTCTGTGTTGACAGATCAGAGCCTGGAACATGCTTCAGATTCTGTGTCTCCCTCTCTCTCTGCCTCTCTCCTGCTCACACTCTATCTCGCCCTCTCTCTCTTTCTCTCAAAAGTAAATAAAAATTTAAAAAAACTTTAAAAAAAGAAAAGGAAATTTGAATGCAGATATGTACTCACATATGGGAAGGACTATAGGAGGACACAGTAAGAAGATAGCTATCTACAAGTCAAGCACAGAGGATTCAAAATGAAACCAATCCTGCTGACATCTTGATCTTGGACTTCCAATCAGAACTGTGAGGAAATAAATTACTGTTGTGTAAGCCACCCAGTCTGTGGTAACTTTTGTTATGGCAGCCCTAGCAAATGAATACACTTAACATGTTCCTCTCCTCCCACCTAGCTGCCTATTGGGGATGGTGGTAGAATAAGAAGAATCTGAATTTAGTTTTCCTGTTCCAGGAAGAATTAACATAAAAAACAGACATTTGGCCTTGAAAAATATTACAAGAACTGAAGGAAAATAGAACAGAGTCTTAAAGACCTAGAGGATAATGTAACTCTGAAAAGAATTTAGGACTGGAATCAGAGGAAATTTAGTTAAACTTCCATAGATTCTTTAGCAACATGCATGAATATACAAATTTTTCTCGGAAATTAAAAACAGGAAGTCATGATTAAATAATTCTTGAGATAAAAATTATTTATGGATTATTACTATATCTATGGAATTTTGCTAAATGTAGAGAATACAACTTTTGTAAGAAAATGATAGTGTACAAAGAGGGATGGCTAGCATAAGAAACTAAATGACAGAAAACTCAGTATGCAATTGTAGAAATAAAATTCCATATGATAGGATTTCTGTTTCTGGTTAACATGGAGTAACAGGAAATAGATTTATCCTCCCATCTGAAACAAAGGCGGAGATGGGAAACAAACAAGGTGAACCCTATGATTGCCCCAGTTTGGCCTTTGAAAGAGCTTCCAGGCTAAAGTGGAGGGTGAGTGAACTAAGACAGAGCCTAACAGACTCCCAAAGTTAAGTTTAAGTTTAACTTTATCCCAAAGTTAAGATAAAACTGAGAATCTGGGGCATGGAGAATCTCAAGGAAGCTAGAGTTTGCAGTATAGAACACCAGAGAAGAGAGAGGTACACAGAAAGAGAAATATGGGTATCTGCTGAGGGTCCTTCTTGAATATTCAGCTAAGTAGTGCATGTGTGAGGGCTGGGAATAGTTCCCAGTCACACCAGTCGGACTGGAAAACCTCATGTCCTCATAGGGCATTGGGTAGAGTATGTAGAAAGGTCTTACCTCAGTAGGCTCTTGTCCTAACAAACCTTAAAATAAGACCCAAAAGGATTAGACTGTTCCAGGTAACCGAATTCCAGAGGGAAAAAAAAAAGAATATTTATAGAAATATAAAAATATCCAGCACCCCAAAATGTTATATTTACAATGTGTGCCATCTTGTAAAAAATTACCAGATATGCAAAACAGCAAAATAGGACCCATGATGGCATAAAAATCAATCAATTAAACTAGCCCACAACTGACACAAATGTTAGACTTAGTAGATAATGATATTAAAAGTTATCATGGTATAACATATATTCAAGAAGTTAAGAGATAAGGAACATACAAAAAAGATCCACATCAAAATTTTACAAAGGCAAATTTCAGAGTCCATAAAGTTTTATTGGAGCACAGTCATGGTCTTTCTTTACCTATTGTCAGTGGCTATCTTAGAATTATAATGATGGAATTGAGTAGTTGCTAGAGAAACCATATGTGCCACTCTCCTCACTTTGTACTGTTGCTCAGTGTGCTACAAATCTGTGATGCAATTATAATTTGACAGCATGTTGAATGCCACATGAATTGCTGTACTGTGACATTTTATCTTAGTTTTAAAAATTACCATTGTATGTACATCATCTAAAAATAAGAAAGGAAGAGAAGGGTAGACTTTGAATGTCCTTTTAAGGCATAATGGACTGTGGATTACTTTTTCTGATCAGATATCACAGTGTTTTTATTATGCTATAAAGTACTACATAGTACTAAAAATATATAAAATAGGTCAACATTTCCAGATGAAGCATTCATCATTATATTCTTAATTCACAAGAAACCAACATTCAGAAAATTTGGAAAATTTTAAGTGGAATATCTGATTTCAGTAGAATTTCTTCATAAAACTGAAAAGTGAAAATGAAGCTGACACCAAAGTAAGTTTCTGAGTGGCTCATTCATTAGTTAAGCAAAGAAAATCAGTTATGGATAATGAGTTAATTAAATCATGTTTAATTGCAGCAGAGGAAGAAATGTGTTTAGTGAGCTTAAACCTATTATCAGATGATGATTAACCTTTTGGTAAGAACAGTTGCTCAAAAAGTGGACAACATTGCAGCAACACCAACAGCAATAAAAAACCAGGTAGCTTTTTTGAATAGTTTTCCCTGGCTCTTGATGAGTTGACATATGTTACTGGTACTGGTACTGGTAAATCAGGAGCCAATGCTGAGTTTGAAGTGACTAAAAAATTTGTTACTATGAATGGTCTGTGTGGAGCAACTACAGGTGATAATATTTTCAAAGAAGTTAAGAAAAAATGAAGTCAGTATAAACTGAAGTGGAATCTACTAAGATATATTACAACTGATGGTGGTAAGATTTATAGAGTAGGAAAAAAAGCTTAGTTGGACAAATTTACAAACTGTGAAAATGTAAGATGTTTAAAGCCTAAGTTTATTTCCTGTATTGTTTATCAGCAGGTATTTTGTGGAAAATAACATCACACTTTATTGGACCAGTATGGTCAATGGTGAAGTTCATTTACTCTTATAGATTTAACTATTTTTATTTCTATTTTTGTGAAATATGGAAGCTGAATATCTTGACTTGTCTTACCACACAACAGTTTGAGGGTTTAGGAGTGATAAGGTTTCACTGAAATATTTTGAGTTCAGGGTTGAGACTTAAATTTTCCTTTACAAGAACTACCTTTAACCACTCTGGCTTTGGATATTAGCTTTTGCTGTAGACTTGGTAATGTTTCTTAATGAATTCAACCTAGAATGGTAAGGCAAAACAACAATTACTTGCCAATGTTATACTATGGTAAAGTCATTTTGATGATTGCTAACATTTTTTTGAATCACAAAAAATATCAAACTGTTTTTATATACTTCCTATGTCAAAAAGTTAAATCAGGAAATGAGGTCATCCCTGTCCAGGTAATGATATTCTAGTTCTACCTAATCAATTCATCTGGTTCTTGGAATTAATAAATGAAGTTTTTATGATTTCTTGGGGCTATATAATTATAGTTCTGATGAGAAGAATTCTTGGAACTAACATTGTATCTGTCAGTGGTGTATCAAGTGCACATTGTGGCATGAATAACACACTTTCTTGTGGACAAAAATGAGGTAACACTTTTGGGTGATGAAAAGGGGTTGCTAAAATATACAGAAATAATACCTTGTAATTCTGTGGAACCTAGATTCCCAAGGAATCTAAAATGGCTTTGTACCTTTAATAACACTATATGTTACACAGAAAATAGTCTGTTGACAGATGTATGGCAATAAGCCATAACCTTGGGCTGAAATAATATCAGTTAAATTGGTTGTATTCAGTAAACTATTTCAGGAATCATGTTGTTCCATGACTTTATTTTACTAACATGTTTTTCTCATGACTCTCAAAGTACCAGAGTTTCTAAAAATGGCTAAGAGCGTATATATTTTTGGCCATTAGTAAAGGTTACAAAATAATATTTACTATTATTAAGGAGCTAGTTTGTGAACACTTATGCTAATATGTATGATAAAATAAAATTTAACTGAAATTACATGATGAAGAAACTGAAATGGAATATGCCTTAAATTGATACAATAGGAAATATGACCCCGAATAATTATTTCCTAATTCATCTCTAGTCTAGTGTGTGTTTGTGAGAAAATACATAGTAGATAAACAGGATTGGTAAAGAATTCTTCCTTCTGCAGAAAGAGTATCCATTCAAGTTAGATATGAACCTACCTTTATACTGCAAAGCAAGTGTTTGTGTAAATTAATTACATGGTAGTAGACATAGACTTACTCTTAAAAAACTTCTTTTCTTATTCTGCTTTCTAAATTCAACAGCTTTAAAATCTGCCATCAGTAATTCAATCATTTATTCTTTAGCTACTACTTTTTATTCAATGCAAATGGTCTTACTTGCCCAGAAATTATTAGGAGACCAACATTTACAAATTGGAACAAGAAAGTTTCCAGTGATCAAACAGAATTAGTCAGATGCTTGTAAGCAATCAGGCTGACAAATGTTTTCATTAATTTTTCTCAATGAAAGACAACACTATTTGTTAAAAACAACTAATGAATGTAAGGAAAGTAATGTTGGTCTCAGTTCTAATTTGTTCTTTTGGCTGAAGCAAATACTTGCTAAAAGAGATGATATAATATATATAAAATATGGCTGCTAGCAGAATTTCACTGGGATTGTAAAAATGTTGAATGATAGATAGTAAGAAAAAAAGAGCACAGTAAAGAAAAAGAAAAAAAAATGGCAAATTTTGTGGAATGGGGATTCAACTGGAATTATAGGGATATTTCTGCCTAATATGTGAACCCTATAATTCCTAAACATAGAAATTGTCATTCTATTATGCTATGTAAGATTAATGCTATGCTTCTTACTTAACTATTAAGTGAATATTATTCATGATTTTTTCCACTTACGCGAGTAAAATTGATTCCTTAGCCTTATTTAAAAAAATTAAATTTTTTTTTAACGTTTATTTATTTTTGAGAGACAGAGAACAACAGAGAATGAGCAGGGGAGGGGCAGAGAGAGAGGGAGACATAGAATCTGAAGCAGACTCCAGGCTCTGCGCTGTCACACAGGGCCCCATGCAGGGCTCGAACCCACGAACCAGGAGATCATGACCTGAGCCACCCAGGTGATTAACCGACTGAGCCACCCAGGCGCGCCTATTTTAAAATTTAAATTCTATCTAATAAATTTAGGGCATTGTCTTCCAAATAATGAAAAAGAGTTCAGAAAAAAAAAAGATGATGCCACTTTTCCTCTTGAACCCTTTCTACATCAAAACATTAGTTTTGCAAACCATTATGGATGCACATGAATATTAACAACTGTAACCAACTTGTTCTATTATTTGGTAATACAAATCTACCCTTAGAAGGAAAAATTACACTTTCTTCTTTTATTAAAACTTCTAAATTGTGTGTGTGTGTTTTCATTTTGTTACTTTTTCTAGTCTTACTATTTAATTCGGAGCTCTTTTCTCTAACTCATTTGTAGTATCTTCTTTAGTCCTCTGGTTATCCTATTACAATTGCTAAATCTTTTTTCCCCTTTTTTCCCTATTTTTTATATGAATATATATAGTTGACATACAATGTTATTATTAGTTTCAGGTATACAATGTAGTGATTCAATGAAATCTTTTTTTTGTTTTGTTTTGTTAAAAATATCCAGAACTGAAAGGTTTCCCTCTTTCCTTTCTTGAGAGCTCCCAGTTAGTCTTGAGACTTGCCTGGTCCCCTTAAAGATGTGGGTAATCTTAGTATTGCTCACAAATATGCACTGACACATGTGTGTGTACAGGTATGTATGTGTCTACACATACACACAGAATACACACTCCATTTAAAAATAAAAACAATGTACATACTCCTTGGATTTGTGCTATATCCATGGCTAATATTGTTGTCAAGGCTCCTGTGCTGTTTTCCTTATCATCAAACCAGGAAATATCCTAGAGAAAAAGGAGAATTAATATACGGTTATCAGAAACAAGACAAAAGAAAACAAAACAAACATTGTTATCAAAAAGATTGTTCTCTGATTTATGATTCTGCTCTAAGTCAGAAGGCATTTACCTTCTCCCTCACTCACAGGTATTTAATTCTTATAAATAGTATGGATCAAATGACTTTTGTTTCTTACTTCACAAAGATCTATACTTAGATACAAAATGAAGAAAGTAAGCCCAATATCTTGGAACCATTACCAATGCTACAGTACTGTATAATAATCAACATCAAAAATGGTCATTTTGAACCACTAAGTAAGTTGTAATTTCAGTGAAGAGCAGACTACTTAAAAAGGTAACGCACAACATGATTTAGAAATATTTCCAGGGGCGCCTGGGTGGCGCAGTCGGTTAAGCGTCCGACTTCAGCCAGGTCACGATCTCGCGGTCCGTGAGTTCGAGCCCCGCGTCAGGCTCTGGGCTGATGGCTCGGAGCCTGGAGCATGTTTCCGATTCTGTGTCTCCCTCTCTCTCTGCCCCTCCCCCGTTCATGCTCTGTCTCTCTCTGTCCCAAAAATAAATAAAAAACGTTGAAAAAAAAAATTAAAAAAAAAAAAAAAAAAAAAGAAATATTTCCAAAACTCTCTATCTAAACTGATTAATGATAAAAAGTCTATCTCCTCTTTAGGACCCACTTAGGCAAGATTTTCCCTGATACTTCATATTACTCCTGAGATCCTATAACCACTGGGCATTGTGAGAGGCTAAAGAGGCAAAGAGGCTGATGTAAAACCCCTGTGGCCAAGAAGCATGCAATCTGAAGGAGATAGGTCAAAAATACAAGCAATAAAAGCATAACATTATAGCCAATTTCATTTTCAACAGCAAATAGAGATAGCACTTCTTAGCAGTTCTCAACCTGAGGCATTCTGATTTCCTTTTATTAGCTATTGAATGTTTCCTCCCACTTACTCAAACCACTTAGATCTCTTGTGGATTAAAATCATATGGAGCCTGTCTCTGAAAAATGACTTATTTTTAGTAAGTGAAAAGCCAAAGAATTGTTGGCTTACACCTCAGCCAGAGCCCTGACACCCAGGTTACATGTTTCAGGCAACTAAGGATAAAGAAGCATAACAGATAGAGGGCTGTGCATTAATCATACAGTTATGTGAGAAGAAAGTTCCCATGGAGGAATATGACAAGAGCAAGGGTGGGCACAACCCCAGCATGACAGCACTACTCTGTAAGCCCTTGCATTGGGAAGGTGTCCCAAAGAGTTGAGGGTCCAAGATGCCCAAAAGGGCATCCTACAGAAATCACAATCTGCACTACCAATTGTCCCTTTGAAAACACAGCCCCACTCATGAGCCTAACATATTGTGAACATACATCAGCAATGATAATAACTATAGCATTCTTGAACTGGACGGCATTACCTGTTTTTTTTTTTGTTATACTAAAAAAATTAAGATAAACTTTACATATTCTAATTATTTCTTTATTTAAACATGGTATGGAACACACAAAGAATTTTTAGATACAATATAAAGTAAAAATGTAGAAAGATAATTTATTATGGAATATTACATTCTTGATTCTAGAGTATCTTCCTATAACACACTAGGTATAGTATATATATACGACTAGTCTTAGTCATTATCTGATCTTCAATCAGCAAAATGTCCAAAATTACTTTCCAACAAGTCAGTATTGTGTACTCTAGGCACTGTATTCCAGCATATGCCATATGTGCTAAAACATTTAAGAGTTTCTGGAACATAGCTGGTGTCAAATAAAATTTGGCTTGCTTTCTCTTTTTCTGATGGTAAAATGATTGTAAGTAAGGCTATCAGGTTTTTTGATAGTAGTAAATCCATTTTTTTTCTCTGTCAGTAATACGCTAGAAGTGAAAAATACAATAACACTATGATGCCTACACATTTGGTATGTATTTTCTCAATCAATCATCATAACTGTATGAGGTAGATACTATGAATATCCATATTTTATAAATGAGGAAACCGAGGTACTGAGAGATTAAATAACTTGCCCAAGGCCACATAGCTGGCAAGTGCTAAGGCCAGGATTTGAACCTATGCAACCAAATGCCAGAGGTTTTATTCAACTATCCTGTTCTATCTCCCATTGAACTGAAGCATTACAGTTGAGTTTCATTACCTGTTTCTCCTGTGTCAGGACTTAATACCTCAAAAGCTTTTGGAAGTAGCTTTTTGAGATCCCTTAGTGCTTACCATTAATTCTATCATCTCATGATTTAAAGACCCCCCAAAGAAGCCCTAGCCAATCTAATGTAAAGAGAAATAGGCAAAAATACGTGTCTGTTCACAAACCCAACAGATCTACAGGTCAATATTTATCATTAGGAAATATAAATTTAGCTTTGAACAATGAATTATTTACAACCATTGAAGTCAGCAACACTTAGAACATTCTTTTCAAGTGGAAGGATGTCAACTAATCAAATAAAATACAGATTTTATACCTATAAAAAGACCACACCTGATTCCATAAATACTTCTACCTCAAATGAGGTTCCAAACTAGTTATAAAAACAACACAAGTCTCAGCATGCTTTTTAAGCCTTAGAAAGCCTTAGGACAACAACACAGGTAATAAGAGTTAGGCTAAACTGCACATTGGGAGCACCCCTTACTATAGACAAAACTGAAATGGGGAAGATATTTATGAAGAAAAGGCCAAATATCCTATTGTTCCCCCTCCATTTTAAGAAAGCAAAGACAAGAAACAAAAAAGAATGCTGAAGGATACAGAGGGAAAACAAACAATCAGCTGGAAGGGGCTGAGTTGAATTTATGGAGGAATATAATAACATCTGATGAATAGTGCAGAGTTTCTGTGTGTGTCTTTGTGTGTATTTTTGCAGGACCAGAGTTTTTGGCTTAAAAACTGGGGGCTTCTTATGGGCAGAAGCTACTTTAGCCTAGAGTGTTACTATCCAGCTATTCACATGACTAATGTTAAGAAGAGGATTAATGTCTAGTATTAACCATCAAGATACTGGATTAACAATAACCACTAGTTAAACTGGGTGCTAGACTTGAGACTCTTCTACCAAAAGCACACTGAATCTCTAGAAAGGCAGTTCAAAGTAATGTTTGGTTAAGTTATATATTCTTTTGTTCAAAACATTCAGACATTCAGAGAACACTGTCAAAAATCCCTAGAAATTACAAATAAATTTCCTTGAATATGGAAACATATAAACTCATAAAGAAAAACAAAAATGACCAGAAACTGTCAATAAGTATGAAATTTTAATTAGTTAATTAAAATTCCACCTTATTTCAAAGATTTGAGGTAAAGACATAAAATGTTCAGAAGTAAAAAAAAAAAAAATTAAAGTACAAGTTTAGCTTGAGTGAGTTGTGCAGGCATTCACTGGTTTCATAATCCCTCAAATAGATTTTTTTCTGGCTTAAGGAGAGTCTCCAATTATCTCTGATAGGCCTTTGACCAGAATGTCAGGCACCAACCTCTTCAGAGCATCAAGTTGCTATGGGAAACCTTGCACTAGTGGGGTTGAATTTTGTATCTTGTAGTTTCCCAAGAGCACAAAGGCCTGGGCATTTTGTTACGCGGCAGTCCTCTGAGCGCTACTGCTAAAAGTCACAAGAGGTAAAAACTGGTTTTGACAACTCAGCTGGTGTGACAGTAATTCTATTTCTGACAAGAAATGAACTTGGCAGGAAGCTATTTGCTCTTGCATAGGGAGCTCTGGTGACAGAAAGTATGATGAAGGGCTCCAAATGATTACCGGCTTTCAGGGAACCCAATACATCTCAGCCTCCTGAAAGAATTTTAGAAGTGCCAATCTGAGACATTCCTGCCATTTGCCCCTAAGACTCACTTCTCAAGATTACTACTTGATCTACCTATTTTTAGTTATTTCACAGGTATGACTGATCATCTATATATGGCAGGCCAACCCGCCAGCTGGACTGCTACCTGAATTCAGGACTCTTCTGATGAGGACAGAGAGACTGACTGCTTTCAGAAGTGGGGAGTGAGGAAACTTAAGCAGTGCACATGGATAATAGCTAGAGGAATTAACTCCTCCTTTTAAAAGATGTTCCCCAATATACTGTAGCTCTTAATTCTTCTTTTCACTTTTTATTTGGTCTTTCAATCTGATCCTAGTACACTACATTATCCATTTAAAAAAAAAAGATTTGTCTAGATAAATGCAAGGAAAAGGAATGGACTCTAAATATTGTTTTCTGTAAGTTGTATTTTCAAACATAACAATTTTGGACTTGCTTCTATTAGAAAAATAAACTAAGAATTCTAATGTCAGGTGTTGATGGGAACACAAAAAGCACGCTTTCAAAGGATCAAAGGAAAGATTATGTGAAGAAATTGACTTGAAAAACTACTAGAATATTTAAGAACACATTTTAAATAAAATAAGAAAAAGATAAATGAAACACTGACCTGATATAACATGGCTTTAAATGCCAAATGTCTTAATCTCATGGTTAAAATTTCCCCTGCTCTGCCATAAAATAATCCCTGGAAAACAAAAGAAAGGTATATTTATTCTTAACTCTTTTTTCTATTTCTTTGTAACAGTTAATTACTATATTTACTTATTTATACTTTATTATATTTTGTTGTTATTTTCAACTCAGAGAGGATGACATAAAAAGTAATCATGTTCAAACTTGTTTAATTCATTAAAAGCTTACCTGAATGAAATAACTGACAAAGCAAATAACACCCAAAATGACAAATATCATGGAATAAATCTCTGAATCATGCTTTAATGTGGTTTTATCATCATTTTCAAACATCTGAGAAAAAAGAGATTTTTTATTCAGGTTATTGGAAGAAAATACAAAAGAAAGAGAAAAAACTAAAACGTCTATCCATCAGGAATTTTTGACTGGATTTCAACATAAGAAAAAGATTATATATACATTTCCTGGGGAAAAGAACTGCACCATTATTCTATTCACTACATTCATTACATATGATAAAAAAATGATTTGCTGTCAATTTTCTCACTTAGGCTATGTAAATATGAGATCAGACAATGAGTCTTCTATCTGTGATTATCACAGTATATTTTCAAAGAAACTACCAGTTTGTTTGAATTATTATTTCTATTAACTGCTAATAACTTAGGTTTCTTAATATTATTTTATTTAAGGTATTAACCTGCAGCGTGAGGTCTTTATACATGTCCCTAGAAATTGTTCCTATAATTAGTAATTATACATATATTGCCATCTATGTTGACACAGCATAGCTGTGCAAATCTGGGACTGAAGACTTAACGTGGCTCAGTCCTTGAATCCAGCAACTCTCCTGAGTCCCTCAGCACAATCTCAAGCTCTTGTTATTTCCTCTCCCTCGTGAGCTGACTGGTAATAAAAAATGGCCATTGTTTGGACTAGTTGAAAGAAGAGTAGTCGTCTTTGTCTATTTTATTGCTTCAGTGCTTTGGAATGCTGATACGGCAGTGGAGTCAAAATTAGAAAACAAAGTAATTTCTTTACTGATTGCCCAGTCAACAAGGCCCAGCCAAGACTTCACAATAGAGGCTGGCTTATCCCCTGAGAACATTAGTTAACCTTCCTATCATGGATCCCACACTATGGGTGACCCACCACAAGTCCCAATTTCCCCATTGCTGAGTCAAAGTACATCAGGTCTGTTCTCTCAGGCTACACTTTGTTTAAAATTGTTAAAAATGGGGCGCCTGGGTGGCTCAGTCAGTTAAGCGTCCGACTTCGGCTCAGGTCACGATCTTGCGGTCCGTGAGTTCGAGCCCCGCATTGGGCTCTGGGCTGACCGCTCAGAGCCTGGAGCCTGTTTCAGATTCTGTGTCTCCCTCTTTCTCTGACCCTCCCCCATTCATGCTCTGTCTCTCTCTGTCTCAAAAATAAATAAACGTTAAAAAAAATTTAAAATTGTTAAAAATATTAGCAAATTAGCTTTACTTACAGTTATGATTTTTGCAAAGATGATGGAAAATACTGGATGAACAGCTCCATTTAGAATAGAAGCCAATGTCCCCAGGACCACAGAAAGCCATTCAGACTTGTTTAATTTAAAAATTTTTAACATAGAAACTTCAGGAAGACTTGTCTATGAATAAAATACTTTGGTTAAAACCTCAGTTTGAGAGCGTAATGGAACCTAGAGAAGTTAACCAATCTTAAACAGAACCAATAATGTAAAATATCAAATATAATTAGGAGACAAGAGTAAGAGTAGAATATATCTTAGAAAAATTTCACCACCCATATTACCTGATGTCCTCAACACATACAGGAATCTTATCCCAAAGTGACTCTCTGAGCAATTTATCCTTTTGGTATTTCACTGTTACTATCATTTAAAAATTACAGATTAACTCACAAGTTCTGACAGCTAAGACTCACTGAAGAAATGACAGTCATATTTTCTTTATTCCTGTTAAACTAGATGGAATATTATACCCTAAGATAAGACAAAAATCTAGGTAGAAATGAAGCAAGACAGAAAGTAAGAATTTTACTAGCTAGCATTTCAAGCTTGAAAGTTTTCTAGTTTCATGACTTATTGACAGAAACATTTATCTAATATCTTAATTTAAAGCTTGTTTTGGGGTTCCCATTTGTAAATAAAATGCTGCAATATCTGAGCATATCACTTAAACTTACCAAGCCTCAGTTTCCTCATCTTTCCAAGGGGGATGATATCATTTCCTATCTTCTTGGATTGTTTTTAGAATTAAGCTTAACTCAGTATTATTACAGAAGAAGGATTATATGATGCAAAATCCTAGGTTTTATACAGAGAAAGCACAATGCAAGTAACCATTCTGTCAGCCCTCCCAGTGGAGAGGTAGCGGTCACAATGATCAGAGGATAAATAATATGATAATGATTTCTCCTTACTCTTGTCCAGCATGCATAGGGGATTTATTTCAGAAATCTAAAATATCTTACGGTTTTGTAGTGAGTAATTATTTTGAATAGCAAAGTAGACAGAAAACTACTAGGCATTTCTTTTTTATTTTAATTAAAAAAATGTTTTTATGTTTACTTATTTTTGAGACACCTAATGAGAGAGCACAAATTGGGGAGGGGCAGAGAGAAGAAGACAGAGAACCTAAAGCTGCGCTGTCAGCGCAGAACCTGATGCAGGATTTGAACTCACGAACCGTGAGATCATGACCTGAGCTGAAGTTGGACAATTACCTGACTGAGCCACCCAGGTGTCCCTAGGCATTTCATATGTTAAAATTGTCTCTTGGCATTCACTCTAGAAGTAATGACATTTGTGAACCTAATAACAGGAGAATTCTTCGGGAATGATTATAAAATAGTCTGAAATTCTTGTGTTAATCTTAGTCTGGCAACTATAATGTAAACTCTTTTGTTTGAACAATAGAACTTTTAAAGTTCTAAGGTATTTATGGTCTATTTTTAGGATGGGTAAACCACAATTATATTGGGTTACTGAATAATCTATTTCCTTTCTGAAGTTTTCTGAAGATCATCATCACAAAAAGCCTCACTTTTCAGTTAGGTGACTGTCCAATATACAGAAATTTATTTCACTTTTTATTTTTTGAAAATTTTTATTAAAAAAAATTTAATGTTTATTTTTGAGAGAGAGAGACAGAGTGTGAGCAGGGGAGTGGCAGAAAGAGAGGAAGACACAGAATTTGAAGCAGGCTCTAGGCTCCAGCTATCAGCACAGAGCCTGATGGGGGGCTTGAACTTATAAACTGTGAGATCATGACCTGAGCTGAAGTTGGATGCTTACTCAACTGAGCCCCCCAGGTGCCTCAGAATATACAGAAATTTAAAAAGTTGCATACCAACTCTGTCAAGCACTGAGCACAGATTTTCTGTCAAATTTGTTATAAAATTGCCTCATTTTGCAATGAAACTAAGACTTAGTGTGTGCCAGAACATAATACCAGTAAATTAGAGACAGTAAATGTAGGAGGGCTATCTCACTCCTACAGAATAATGTATCTTTTACCTTTTGAAAAATATACAATAACAGGTTAAATGAGTATTACTGAAATAATGTTATAAAGATAGAAAAGAATAAAGATAAGAACAAAATGAAAGTAAGATCATGAGTTTCTATGTTATGTAAATATGTTATAGGTTATTACATGTTTTAAGAGAATCTGATATAAAAATATATGAAATTATAGGCATTTTGTAAAGAGATACAGAAGGGCTTTAAAAAGTTAAACCTTCCTAAAGAATTTTAAATTTCATACATTTTATTTTATTTTATTTTTTATAAGTTCATTTATTTATCTTAAGACAGAGAGAGAGAGAGAGAGAGAGGGAGAGAGAGAAGCCCAAGGAGGTTCTGCACTGTCACTACAGAGCCCAACATGGGGCTCAAATCCACAAACTGTAAGATCATGACCAGAGCCAAGATCAAGAGTTGGATGCTCAACCAAAGGAGCCACCTAGGCACCCCCTAATTTCATGTATTTTAGAGCTATAATGAGTTATTATAGTCTTCATATAACAGGCTGTATATGTTTAAAATGTAGAACTTGGTAAGTTTAGACATAACTACACACCCATGAAACCATTACCACAGTCAAGATAATGAACATATCCACTACCTCTAGAAGTTTCCTACAGCCTTTTGTAATCCCCCTCTCCCACACCTCTCAGCTGCCAACCCTCTTCTCCTATAATCACGGGCATGCTGTTACTACATATTATTTTTCATTTCCTAAAATTTTATATAAATGAAATCATACAGTATGTACTCTTTTTTCCTCTGGCTTCTTTTGCTCAACATAATTGCTTTGAGATTTATTCATAATACTGAATAAATTAACATTTCATTATTTTTATTGGTGAATGGTATTCCATTGTATGAATATACCACAATTTATATATTCAGTCACCTCTTGATATGAATTTAGGTCATTCCCAGTTTTGGGCTATTACAAGTAAAACTGCTATGAATATTCACATTCAAGACTTTGTGTGGACACAAAGAAATGAGTTCATTTCTTTCAGGTAAATACCTAGAAAAGGAATGCTTGGATCAGATAGTAGATGTATGTTTAATTCTTTAAGAAATTGCCAAACTGTTTTCCAAAGTAAGTTTGCCATTTTGTATTCCCACTAGCAAAATATGGAATGCTTCTGGCTTCATATCACTGCCAACACTTGCTAGAGTCAGTCTTTTTAGTTTCCACCATTGTAATGGTGTGTCATGATATCTCAATTATGAGTTTAATTTGCACTTCTCTAATTACTAATGATGTTTGGCATCTTTTTGTGTGCTTGTTTGCCATATGCACACCTTCTTTGGTAAAATGTCTATTCAAATATTTTGCCCATTTTTCTTTTTCTTTTCTCTTTTTTATTTTTTTTTTAAGAGACAGAGAGGGAAAAAGTGAGCAGGGGAGATGGGCAGCGGGAGAGAGAGAGAATCTCAAGCAGGCTCCATACTCAGCATGAAGACTTAATGTGGAGCCTGATGCAGGGCTCGATCCTATGACCCTGGGATCACGACCAGAGCTGAAATCAAGAGTCAGACGCCCAACTGACTAAACCACCCAAGTGCTCTTTTTGCCCATTTTTTCAATTGGGTTGTTGATATTCTTATTATTGTGCTTTGGGAGTTTTTGTATATTTTGGACACAAGTCCTTTATTAGATATGTGACTTATAAATATTTTCTCTCAGATTATGGCCTATCTTTTCATCTCTTAAAAGCATTTTACAAATAGCAAAGGTCTTGATTTTGGTGAAGTCTAATTTATCATATTTTTTTTTCTCTTTTATGAATTGTGCTTCTGGTGTTGCATCTAGGAAATCTTTGCTAAGGTTTTCTTACTGGATTTTCTTATGGAAGTTTTTGAATTTTAGGTTTTATAGTAAATTCTGTAATCCATTTTGAGTTAATTTTAATCTGTGATCTGAGACATGGATTGAAGATGATTATTTTGTATATTGTTGATACAGCTATAGCATCATTTCTTGAAAAGACCATACATTCATTATTCAATTGCCTTCACTGTACTTTTGTCTAAATACAATTAACCATCTGTGTGTGGGTGTATTTCTTAACTCTATTCTGCTCTATTGATCTATTTTAATATAGCTGTATATTAAGAATTGGAATTAGGTAGTACAAATTCTCCAACTTTGTTCTTTTTCAAAGTTGTTTTGATTATTTTATCCTTTTGAATTTTCATTTATAATCAGTTTGTCGAATTCTACAAAAAAGCCTGCTGAAATATTGATTGGTATTGCCTTGAACCTATAGATCAATTTGGAGAGAACAGACGCCTCAATGATATCGACTCTTCTTATTTATGTACATAGTATATTCCTCAACTTATTTAGGTCTCCTTTCATTTTTCTTAGTAATATTTTATATATTTCAGTGCATGGATCTTATAATCTTTTATCAAATTTATCCCTAAGTATTTCATATTTTTGACAATATTGTACATGAAATTATTTTTAAAATTTCAATTCCTATTTTTTGATTTTTGTACTTTCTTTTTGGTGCATTCTATAGGATTATTTATATAGATAGTCATGTTGTCTATGAAGAAAGACAGTTTTCTTTCTTTCCTATTTGGATGCCTTTTATTTTCTGGCCTTATTGCACAGGCTGGAACTTGTGGCACAATGTTGAATAGAAGTGGTGAGAGTGTACATCCTTGTCTTGTTCTTGATTTTAGTTCTCTCACTATTGAGAGTGATGTTAGCTATAGATTTGTTGTTTATGCCTTTTATCAGGTTGAGAAAATTTCTTTTAATTCCTGGTTTGCTGAGAGTTATCAGGAATAGACAGTGCATTTTGTCAACTGAATTTTATACATTGATTGAGATGATTATTTTTTTCTTAATAAGAGGTATCACATTAATTTCTTAATGTTAGGCCATACTTGTACTCCTTAGATAAATCCTAGTTGGTGATGATATAGCATTCTTTTTATACATTGTTGATTAGACTTACTAAAATTTTGTTAGTAAGTTTTCCATCTATGTTCATGAAGTAAATTTATCTATAAACTTATTTTCTTGTAACATCTTTGTCTAATTTTGATACCAGAGTAATATTGGTCTCATAGAATTGGTCTCATAGAAGAGAGAATCTCTTAGAATCTCATAGAAGATTGGTCTCATAGAATATTTGTCTCTTCAATTTTCTATTTGGTAGAATTCACCAGTTAAGACAATTAGTTCTGAAGTTTTCTTTAAGGAAAGGTTTTCACTACAAATTTAATTTCTTTTTAATAGATATAAGATTAAGTTATTAATTTATTCTTGAGCGGGCTTTGGTAGTTTGTGTCTTTTAACGAATTTGACAATTTCATCTGAGTTGTAAGATTTATTTTCGTAAATGTTTTCATAAGATCATCTTATTCTTTAGAGGAGGGAGAGAGAGAGAGCATGCATGTAAGTTGGGGAGGGGCAGAAGGAGAGGGAAAGAGAATCTTTCTCCTTTTTTTTTTTCTAATTTTTTTTTATGTTTATTTACTTTTGAGAGAAAGAGAGAGAGAGACAGAGGTGTGAACAGGGGAGGGGCAGACGCAGAGTCTGAAGCAGGGTCGAGGCTCTGAGCTGTCAGCACAGAACCCAATGCAGGGCTTGAACTCACAGACTGTGAGATCATGACCTGAGCTGAAGTTGGATGCTTAACCAACTGAGCCACCCAGGCTCCATGGGAAAGG
This sequence comes from Panthera uncia, assembly GCF_023721935.1. NCBI lineage: Eukaryota > Metazoa > Chordata > Mammalia > Carnivora > Felidae > Panthera > Panthera uncia. The sequence goes on along the minus strand of NC_064816.1, from coordinate 108,696,509 downwards.
GAGAATCTTAAGCAGGCTCCATGATCAGAGAGGAACTCTCACAACCCTGAGATCATGACCTGAGCTGAAATCAAGAGTCAGATGCTTAAATGACTGAGCCACCCAGACACCCCTATTATTCTTTTAATATAGGTAGAACTTGTAGTGATGTTACCATGCTCATTCTTGATATTGGTAATTTGTATCTTCTTTCTTAAATTGTTCAGTCAGTCCAGTGGTTTTTCAGTTTACTGAGGCTCTCAAAGAACCAGTTTTGGATTTCACTGATTTTTTTTTCTTATTTAAAAAAAAAAAAGTTAATTTATTTATTTTGAGAGAGAGAGAGAGTGAGAGCACATGCAAGTGGGGTAAGGGGCAGAAAGAGAGGGGGAGAGAAAATTCAAAAGACTCTATGCTCAGAGCAGAGCCCGACTTGGGGCTCAGTCTCATGACCATGACATCATGATCTGAGCTGAGATCAAGAGTGGGATGCTTAGCCAACTGAGCCACCCAGGTGCCCCAACTTTTTTCTTTATAATTACCTTCTTCCTTATAGTTTCTTAAGGCGTAAGTTTATTAATTTGAGATCTTTCTTTTTATGTATAAATTTCTTTCTCAGTGATACTTTAAGCCTCATCTCACATTTTTTTTAAACTGGATTTATTTTTATTTTTTTAAAGTTTTTATTTAAATTTCAGTTAGTTAATATATAGTGTAATATTAGTTTCAGGTGTACATTATAGTGACTCAACACTTCCATACATCACCTGGTGCTCATCATGACAAGTGCACACCTTAATCCCCATCACCTATTTAATCCACCTCCCATCCATCTCCTGTCTGGTAACCATCACTTTGTTCTCTATAGTTAAGAGTCTGTTTTTTGGTTTGCCTTTCTTTATCTTGCTTTCCTTCCCCCCCCCCCCTTACTCATTTGTTTTGTTTCTTAAATCATACGGGAATTTGTCTTTCTCTGACTTATTTTACTTGGCATAATAGTCTCTAGCTCCATCCATGACATTGCAAAAGGCAGATTGCATTCTTTTTTTATAGATGAGTCATATTCCATTGTATGTATATGTATGTATTCATAGTAGTATTCATTTACTAATGTACAATTGTAGTGTTTTCATAAATTGGCAATTGTAGACAATGCAGCTATAAACACTGGGGTGCATATATTCCTTTGAATTAGTATTTTTGTATTCCTTGGGTAAATACCCAGTAGTACAATTGCTGGATTATAGGGTACATTTTAATTATGTTTGGTATCATTTTCATTCAGCTCAAAATACTTTGGAATTTCTCTTTTGATTTCTTCTTTGATCCATGCATTATTTAGAAGTGAGTTGCTTAGCTTCTAAATATTTCAAGATTTCCAGGCCACTTCTGTGCTTGATCCCTTCTCTTCTCTTCTCTCTTCTCTTCTCTCTTCTCTTCTCTTCTCTTCAGATTTTACTTTTAAGTAATGTCTACATCCAAAGTGGAGCCTGAACCTACAATTCCAAGATCAAGAGTCGCATGCTCTACCAACTGAGCCAGCCAGGTGTCCCTCTGCTCTTGATTTCTGATATAATTCCACTTCGGTGAAGTAATATACATTGCATTACTTGAATTTTTAAAAACATATTGAGACCTGTGTTATGGCTTAGAATATGGTCTGTCTTGATAAATGTTTCAGACGCATTTGAGAAGAATGTGTATTCTTCTGTTAATAGGTGGAGTCTTCCATAAATGTCTATTAGTTCAAGCTGGTTGAGAGTGCTATTAAAGTCATCTATACCCCTGCTGAATTTTAGTCTACTTGTTTCATCAATATTTAAGAGAAGTATTGAAATCTCTGGTAAAACTGTAAATTTTTATTCTCTTTTTGGTTCTTTTATATATTGATCCTTTAATATAATTATGAAAAAAACCCCTCTTTATCCCTGGTAATATTTTATTGCTTTGAAATATACTTTGACAACTATTAACATCACAGTCTATCTTGAAGTAATATTACATACCACTTAGGAGCCTTAAAATAGAATATTTCCATTTCTTCCTCCTAGTCTTTTGGATACTGTTTTTACAAATTTTTACTTATACTTCTGTAATAAACCCTATACTGCAATGTTATTTTTTTCTTAAAAAAGTAAATTATTTTTGAAATACACTTACAAAAGTATTATTGGGGTGCCTGGCTGGCTCATTCAGTAAAGGATGTGACCTTTTTTTAAGTTTATTTATTTTGAGAGACAGTGCGTGTGCATGCATGCAAGTGGGGGAGGGACAGAGAGAGAGGGAGAGAGAGGATCCCAAGCAGGTCTGCACTGTCTGCACAGAGCCAATGCAGGGCTCTGTCCCACAAACCATGAGATTATGACCTGAGCCGAAATCAAGAGTTGGACGCTTAACCGACTGAGCCGCCCAGGTGCCCCAAGCATGTGACTCTTGAACTCAGGGTCATGAATTCAAGTCTCATGTTGGGCATGGAGACTACTTAAAAAAATTATTAATCATTGTTAACTAACTACTCCTGACCCTTTGTAAGCCTTTGTGAAAGGACTGTTCTCTTTCCTCCTTTTCGGCACATCTTTCCTCTGCCGTTGGCAGTTTTCTTAATGTGCTGATCAGTACTCAGATGAAGACTCAGTGGAGAACCTATGAAGATCTCTGGAACTCTGAGAAACTCTCTTCTTTTAGTTCTTTGTTCTAAGGATGCTGCCTAATTTGGCTTCCTGGGCTCTGCATGGGTTTCCCCTTCTAGCTCTGAGGCTTGGAAACTATCCAGGCAGTAACCTGGATCAGTGATAAGATTTATTTCATTTGTTTCTTCTTCCTCAGGGATCACCACGTCCAATGTTAGAAAATTGTTCCACATGTTTTGTTCTGTTTCTTAGGTGTTTCAAGCAGAAAGGTAAACCCAGTTCCTGTTAACCTATCTTGGCTGAAAGCAGAAATCTCTAATTTCATCTGGTTTTCATAGCATTTGACACAAATGATCTCTTCCTCTTTTGTGACACTTTCCTTTGTTGGCTTCTATGATACCATACCCTCCTGGCTTTCTTTTTATTTTCTAGCCATTCTCTAGATTCCTTTGTTGGCGACTGCTTTTCTACCTGAATTTAAATTTTGCTGGGTCCTGCTTCTCAATATCCTGTCCTAGTTGCTTCTCCATCTATAATTTATTTCTAATTAGACAGCTTTAATCAGGTCCATCAGGTCTATTACTTAACCACTGTCATCTCTTCCCTGCCTTGTTCTCCCTGATCCCACTCTGGTTCCCAAACACCATTCTCCACACAGCAGCCAAATCAAACAGATTGGTTCATGCACTTTTCTGAATAAGACCCTCTCATGCAACAGTTCTTAACCTGCTTTGTGTCAGGGACTCCTCTGGAAGACTGATGAAATCTGAGGACTCCTTACCAGAAGGATTTATAACAATGTGCTAAATAACCCATGGGTCTCAAAGAAAACCAATAAATTGAAATATAGTATTCAAAATATTTAACAAAAAATTCAAAGTTGTGACACAGTTATGGTTGTGTTTCATTATTAGCATATTAAATAACAAGATATAATAGTGATGAGTGTAAAGATATTCTAACATGTCTATAACAACTGTAATGAGATATCAAAATTTCTGTGATTTTCATTGGTGATGTTATAGGCCCTGGTCATAATACTGTAGTTTGTTGTTCATATTCATAATTAAATTAATTTCTCATCAAGGATAGGTGGGAAAAAAGTTATGATATTTTTTCTAATTCAGGTTAATTGCCTCTGAATTCTGTCCAGATTTTCCTTGTGGGTCACGGACCACTGGTTAAAAACCTCTGATGGCTTTCTGACAGAGTAAGGAAAGAATCTAAAAGACAAGATCAAAATCTTACTATGGTCTACAAGGTGCTGCCTGATCCAGCCCCTGAGTATCTCACACAACTCTTTGCTCCTTAGTCACTGTGACCCCAACTCCAGGCCCTTATATTAGCTGTTCCCCCTATTTAAAATAATACCACCTCTGTCCTGGCTACTGATTTATTACCTTTTGGGTCCAAATGCACCCTTTTGCCTGATAAATATTTTTCCTTTATCAGATAGTAAGATGTCAAGCTGTGTCAGTTGAGGGTACTGGAAAAACACCACAGGGGGGAGTTTTTCTTTATGGTGGCTTACTGGGAAGGCTCCTGCAGGATGAGTTTTTCTCTCTGCTACTCTCCTTGCACAGTTTTTTTCAGAGTTAATTGAGTGCAGTTTTCTCTTGTGTTTGGCCACCAAGTGCTTTGTCCAGCTCTTGGCTTGGCCAGGAGAGGCCTAACCATGGGACCCAGATAGCACTGGCCTGTGATTCAGCCAGGTCACTAACGCATGCACCTTACTACACATGGGGCTGTACTTGACTCTTGCATAGGGCAACCTGTCCAGTTCCTGGTTCCAACAGTGCCCTGTAGCTTCTCCTGGCACCTAGGGGTTCTGGCATGCCACAGGACAGATTTCCAGCAAACCCCACCAGTGAGGTATCTTATCAACTTCTCTGCCATCCAGTGAACAAAAGCTGTGCCCTTTGAAGTGAGGCATGAATCTCAACCTTGGCTGGGGAAGAATCAGGGCTCTTCTTTGGGTCTCTATTTCAACCTCACTAGTGGTTGCTACTTTTGTCTGCTACCTCTGCATTCTTTAGAATTCTCTTAATTTTCACTAGCCAAATACTGCTACGTCTAAAGGAACTAGAAAAAGAAGGGCAAAGCCCATTCTTAAGAGATTTCTTGCCTCCAAAATGACCTGTGACATAAATGCAGTCTTATTTGAGGACCTCTTTCTTAGAGCATTACTGTAATACTACAGTGAAGTTTGGGAAAGATTTGCTTTATACACTTAGTGCTAAAGTAATATTTTATCATATATTCTAAATATTATAAGAATTAAATGAAAATTAATTGGAGAACATGTGGGTAAAACTTGTTGATATTTGTTAAACCATTACCTCTTTATATTGGATGGATTCCTCAGACTTGCCAGTAAAGTCTGACTTGATGTTACTCATAGAACACAGAGAAACTGAGTTGGTATTTTTTTCAGTAGAATATGCCATTGGTCCCATCTGTTCATCAGCTTTTTTAATATCCTTAAATGAAGAATATACATGTCACCATTAGAATAATGCCTTCAAAATTCAAAAGAATTTTATTAAGCATCCCTCTAAAACTGTATTGCATCTGATACTGAAAGTGATATATTCTTGTGCAGTTCTTGCTGAAGTTTTCAGGCTTGATAGAGGACTAGTAAGTCCAACTTATACTAAAATGTTAGTGGGTGACAATAGCTTATTGTGCTTTCTTTTCCAAAGACCTGTATAATTAACTGGAGAGAACAATGCCTTAGTTGAAAACAACTATTCCACTAGAAGGGACAGATTTTAGTAAAAAGAACTTTGTGAGGGAGAAGACTTCAAAGATACTCTTTCTGATTCCTTATTCCTAGCCTTTCATGAAACTTATAAATTTATAACATATAGCTAGGCACTTAAATGTGATGCTGGCTCTAGGCTTGAGAGAAATGTCAGGAGACAATAACACTTGCTAGGCCTGCAACTGCTGCCCCTTCTAAACTGATTGGAAAGCAACTCAATGGGCCAGCTCCTAGAGAATAAGAAATCGCAGAGACATCAAGTTAACTTTAAAGACACTGTTTAAATGATAGGGCAAGGAGGAAGTTCTAAACCAGACTGCTCTAAGTCTAGTTTTTGGGCTTTTTGGCTACTCAGAGAAATGAGATCAGATTTAGTGAAATAAAGAAAAACTACACATTCTCTGCTCAACTGAATATGGTGTGAGTAAATTTGTGACTTCCCCACGAAGAGATGAAGAGGGAGACAAGACAGAAATGAGGAGCCCAGTTTGGATGATGGTGTCCCAGACCAGGTTGGAGCAGAGACAGACAGCCTTAGGTGGATTTAGGTGCAAAAGAGCATATGCATATGGAAGGCTTTCCAGACACTGTGCTTCTTTGACAAGCTTAACAACTGTTAATCAGTCATTTCAAAGTATGGTAAGCTTTAACCAGCTTTATAGTATCTTAACATCTTTAATCAGACATTCTTTTATACTATCACTTTATTTATTTATTTATTTTTCTATAAATTTCTCTACCAAGAAAGAAATCATTTACTTGGATTTTTTCAGGAGCTATTTATTTTGTGGCAGGCTTAAAATGAAATTTTGACCTCTTCTCATAATAAATTTTTCTAAGAAGGTGTTTGACAGGTCAAAGGCAATTTCTTTTCCTGAGAAGACTGCTAGACAAAATACTTATGATAGGAAGTTTTGGTATGTATCTATCTACCAGTTTTTATTTCATTTCATGTGAAAAAATCACTAAAGGAATATGTCTGTAAGTAATCATATATGTTTAAGATAAATAATTACAGCATTACTCTTCCTGGTTTGAACTTTTCTAAAAAGTTTGATTGGATAATACTAGCAATAGTAATATAATAAAATTTAGTATGACAACAATAACTCTAAATACTTTACATGAATGACTCATTTAATACTTACAGTAATTCATAAATAAGTTACTTTTATTTTCTCCATGTTAAAGATTAGAAAACTGAGGCACAGGGAATTTAAATAATTTACCTAAGGGCCTAAAACTATTAAGTGGCATAGTCAGAATTTCAAATTATGGTGTCTCCAGAGCTCATAACCCTAACCACTGCTATGCTGCTTCTTGTGATTGATTCTCTTAACAACAGTAACTTTACAACACTTTTGAGCATCATGAATTCTAACAAACTGATTCATTTGGACATTACAGGTATAGTGGCAAATAAGCACTTTCAGAGTTTCAGAAATGCGTTACTGTTTAGGTAGATACCACACATGTTATGTTTGCTATGCAGTACCCAGAATATTGTAGTTGTTCACTGAGTATTAAAAATGGTATTGTTTTATCAGAATGAATCTTATTTTTGGTAATCAGAGACTACTAATCCATTTTGAATAAGGTGTTTTAAATACTTATACATTTATACCACAAACATTCAATTTTTGTTTTCCTTACATTGTGAAACTCTTTAACATAAGACCTAATAATGGAGTTTTAGTTTAGTTATAATGAAAAATAAAGGCACGTTACTTCAAAGAAAGATACGAGTGTAGTAGTTTTAAAAAACATCAAAATAGGGTTAATTTAACCATAGCTATTTGCTTTTATTGGTATCCTTATTAGTTTGAAAATATGGAACTTAATAATTTCATAAGTTATCAGGTCTACTCTGGAATGAAAATCATACAGATTCAACTGTCATATAATGGCTAATTTTATTTTTAAAGAAAAATATGGCCTAATATGAAATAAAATTGAAACTGGCAGGTTTTGAATCTATATAAGATTACATTTTCAAACTTTTTTTTTTTTTTTTACTCTGACTGCTTTATAGAAGGTGTTTAAAAATAATTCATTCTAGCATTGTGGAGAAAGCTAGGGTTCAGAATGTGAAGTTTTAAGTGTGAGGAGGACACGGAGGCTCATAACTTTCTAAATTTCATAATTTGTGAAATAATATTTTTAATTAAGTTTTCCATTGTAATTCCAGTACAGTTAACATACAGTGTTATATTAGTTCCACGCATACAATATAGTGATTCAACAATTCCATACATCTTGACCTACGTACTGACCTATTTTCACTGAGCATTACACTCTCTAGCTCTGTCCATGTCATTTCAAATGGTAAGATTTCATAATTTTTTATGGCTGAATAATATTCCACTGTATATATACACCACATCTTCTTTACCCATTTATCAATCAAAGGACACTTGGGCTGTTTCTATAATTTGGCTATTGTAAATAAAGTTGCAATAAATACAGGGGTGCATGTATCCCTTTGAATTAGTGTTTTTGTATTTTTTGGGTGAATACCAAGTAGTGCAACTACTGGATAATAGGACAGTTTTACTTTCAACTTTTTGAGGACGCTCTATTCTGTTTTCCACAGTGGCTTCATCAGTTTACATTCCCACCAATAGTGCATGAGGGTTTTTCTTCACACCCTCACTAACACTTGTTGTTTCTTTTTTCTTTTCTTTTTTTTATTTATTTTGAGAGAAAGAAAGAGAGAAAGAGAGTGCATGTGCAGGTGTGGGGCAGAGAGAGAGAGGGCTCTCAGTGTAGAGTCCGATGTGGGGCTCGACCCCATGTACCATGAGACCGTGACCTGAGCCAAAATCTGGAGTTGGATGCTTAACCAAGTGAGCCATACAGGCATCCATTTCTTGTGTTTTTGATTTTCACCATTTTGATAGGTGTGAGGTGATATCTCACTGTAGTTTTGATTTGAATTTCCCTGATGATGAGTGATGTTGAGCATTTTTTCATGTTGGTCATCTGGATGTCTTCTTTGGAAGCCTGTTTGCAGTGTGCCTGGCAAATATTAGGTGCTAGGTTCCCATTAATTCTTTAATTTTCATCATATTATCTAGCAAAATGCTGGGGATATTAGTCACATTGCATTTATTCACAGAGGAATTATAAATAAGCCTTGGTTGCTTTGTGAAATCTAAGATTATGATTCAGGACCTCTGTGGTATGATCTCTGAAAGGTTAAAAAAAAAACAACCCTGCTAACATAGCATTATGTTACATAAACATTACCTGTGACATTACAAGCGAATAATATAGACCTTGTTTTGTCATTAATTCAGCATGTATTCCTTTTTCTGCCACCATCCCATCTTTTATGGTCACAATCAGATCTGCACTTCGAATAGTGGAAAGTCGGTGTGCTATGACAATTGTAGTTCGACCTTTGCTTGCCTACAAAACAGTAAGTATAGAAAACAAATATGAAATTAATAGAAATAACAAACTTTGCAATATTCAAAAAAGCTTGTTATTTTAAATATTAAGGAATCCTTGAATCTAGAAATTTGGACTTAAATGGATTAGGAAGACCAATAAAAATAATTTGGTAATTTAAAATGTAAACATACTCCTATCATAAGATCCATCCATTTAAATCCCAGATATTTATTCAAGAGAAATAAAAGTGCATGTCCACAGAAAGGCTTACATATGAATGTTCAGAGCAACCTTATGTGTAATATCCCAAAACTACAAACAAACTTAATAACTTTAATGGGCATCGATACCAATAAGCTCAAACAGGGGTACAACCATACAATGGAATATTATTTACCAATAAAAAGGAACTATTGATACATTCCACAATAAGGACAGGTCTGGAAACAAGTATGCTGAGTGCAAGAAGTCAGAGAGTATAGAATACATAATGTATGATTCTATATACACAAAGTTCTAGAAAATACATACTAATTTATACTGGCAGTAAACAAACCAGGGGTGGTCAAGAGCCAGGCAGAAGAAAGAGGGTTGGGATGGAGTATTTACAAAACGCATGTAAAAGTTTTGAGGAATGATTGGTTGGCTATGTTGATTGTGGTGGTTTCACAGGTGTACATTTATGCCCAAACTTTTCTAAGTGTATACTTTTATATGTGCAGTGTAAGTCAATTAAACCTCAAAAGAAGCTGTTAGGAAAAAGAATCTCAAACAAAAGAACCAGCTTATTTATACCACCCAAGGTGGCCATTCTTGAAGTTCTGTAAGAATCCTGAATGGGACTGAGGCATTTTAATGAAGGTTATGCAAATGTAATGATAAAGTAGATTGAGGAGCAACTAACTATTGTAGGTAGAAAGATTTATTTTTCTTAATTTTGGCAAAGTCTGATGAAGCACACATAATTATATTGTTAATTGACAATTACTAGAATATGTGAGTTTCTCTAGGTGATATTTATGTGATATAGTCTGAAGAAGACAAGTCTAAACACTAAAATGCGTAGTGCTCCCTTTATTTTTCATAGTGCAAATATAGACTTCTTTTCCTTCCAAGATTTTATTTAAATTTGTTAGTTAACACATAGTGTAGTATTGGTTTCAGGAGTAGAATTTAGTCATTCCAAACCTATATATAACACCCAGGACTCATCACAACAAGTGCCCTCCTTAATGCCCATCACCCATTTAGCCCATTCCAATAAACAGTGGAGCTCATGCATCCCTTCAAATCAGTATTTCTGTATCCTTTGGGTAAATACCTAGTAGTGCAATTGTGGGGGTAGTCCTATTTTTAACTTTTTTGAGGAAATCTCCATACTGTTTTCCAGAATAGCTGCACCAGTTTGCATTCCCATCAACAGCGTAAGAGAATTCCCCTTTCTCTGCATCTTTGCCAACACCTGTTATTTCCTGTGTTGTTAATTTTAGCTATTCTGACAGATGTGAGGTGATATCTCATTGTGGTTTTGATTTGCATTTCCCTGATGATGAGTGATGTTGAGCATTTTTTCATGTGTCTGTTAGCCATTTGTATATCTTCTTTAGACAAATGTCTGTTCATGTCTTCTGCCCATTTCTTAACTGGATTACTTATTTTTTTTATTTTTATTTTTTAACGTTTATTTATTTTTGGGACAGAGAGAGACAGAGCATGAATGGGGGAGGGGCAGAGAGAGAGGGAGACACAGAACCGGAAGCAGGCTCCAGGCTCTGAGCCATCAGCCCAGAGCCTGACGCGGGGCTCGAACTCACGGACCGCGAGATCGTGACCTGAGCTGAAGTCGGACGCTTAACCGACGGAGCCACCCAGGCGCCCCGGATTACTTATTTTTTTGATGTTGAGTTTGATAAGTTCTTTATAGATTTGAATACTAGCTCTTTAACCAATATGTCATTTGCAAATATCTTTTCCCATTCTGTTGGTTGCCTTTTAGTTTTGTTGATTGTTTCCTTTGCTGTGCAGAAGCTTTTTATCTTGGTGAAGTCCCAATAGTTCATTTTTGCTTTTGTTTCCCTTGCCTCCAGAGACGTGTCTAGTAAGAAGTTGCTGCAGCTGAGGTTAAAGAGGTTGTTGCCTGTGTTCTCCTCTAGGATTCTGATGGTTTCCTGTCTCACATTTAGGTTTTCACCCATTTTGAATATATTTTTGTGTATGGTGTAAGAAAGTGGTCCTATATAAACATGGGTGAATGATAATTGGGAAGAGAGTTTTTATTGTTTGTTTTTTGTTTTCCTCAGTATATTATTTTTATGTGGTAATTCTAAGTCTTGCTTATGAATGGTATAATATAATAGGCAAATTTTTTTTGTTTTATTTTTTATTAAAAATTTTTTTCAGTTTATTTATTTTGAGAGAGACAGAGGCAGCACACGTGCATGTGAGTAGGGGAAGGGCAGAAAGAGTGGGAGAGAGAGAGACAGAGAGAGAGAGAGAGAGAGAGAGAATATGAGAATCCCCAGCAGGCTCTGCACTATCAGCACAGAGCCTAATGTGGGGCTCAAACTCGTGAACCATGAGATCATGACCTGAGCCAAAACCAAGAATCAGACGCTTAACCAACTGAGCCATCCAGGCACCCCTAGTTTAGTTTTTTAAAATCAACTTTATTTTAGGATGGTTTCAATTTAGGGAAAATTTGCAAAGATACTACGGTATTCATGTACCCTGCACACAGTATCCCCCAGTGTCAATATCTGACATTTCTATGGTGCATTTTTTACAACAAATGAACCAGTATCAATATCTTATCAATTAAATTCTATACTTTATTCATATTTCCTTAATATTTACCTATTATCTTTTTTCTGCTCCCAGATCCCATTCAAAATACATTGCCATTTAGGCATCATGTCTCCTCAGGCTCCTCTAGTTGTGACAATTTCTCAGATATTCCTTATTTTGTACAAACTTGGTATTTGAGGAATACCAGTCAGATACTCTGTAAAATGTCTCTCAATTTGCATTTGTCTGATGTGCCTAAGTTTTAGAGGTAAGACATTCAGACTATACTAATCCCACTTTTCTCATTTCAACTTCAAGTCTGAATTGTATTCTGGATCTTGGAGACCTGAGACTTGCCTACAGCACCTTAAAGGGGAATGAATGTAAGAATGCTGTTGTTGAGTGGGCATTCATTAGGACTACCAGTGCAAAGGTGAAAACACTCAAGACACCCAGGTTCCTGACCCATATCTCTCTCATTTATTCAATTACATTTCCTTGAGGTGACAAATGTTATTTCTTAAAAGCAACCAGATCTCAAAACTTACTGATGAAGCTATAAGATGTTACCAATTAGCTCAATGATTTCACAATACTATTAAATATTTCTCATAGCAAATTCATATGTATGAAATTTACTTAAAAATATAAAAGGGCACATATAACACATATACTCTAAGGAGAATGTAGGACAGAAGGAGTTGTAAAATCAAACAATGCGGAGACTGCAATTAGAAAAGTTTTGAGAAGAGTATGCAGTCTCGTGACATAATCAGAATTATAAGGTTTCTTGAAGCAGGTTGTATTGTTCTAGACCTTCTTTTCTTCATGGGAGACTCACTTTGCAGGCATTTTTACAGACCTATCTACTAATATTTCTTCACTTCTTCGGCATTACTTATGGAACAAGTTTACTTATTTTGCAAAAGTTCATGCCGTTGTCTGACATCTGAAAACAGACTGTAAGGGATGACATTTCTGCAGCTGTGCCTCAGTGAGCACTGATGTTCCCTCAGACTGGAATGGCCTGCATTTACTCATCTCTACCATCTTTACTCTGCTAAGCTCATGGTCTAAACTCTAAACATTTGATTAACTTATTATAGAATGATTAATGTTTGAATGTATCAAATAAATCACATTGCCAATTAGAAAAATCGATATATAGAAGGTTTTCTTATTTTGGGGGAGGACAAGGCTTAGGAATAATTTAGATTTACAGAAACCACTCTTGTCTTGAGGGGAAGATGGCAGTGTAGGAAGACTCTGAGCTCACTGCGTCCTGCTGATCACTTGGATTCCACCTACACCTGCCTAAATAACCCAGAGAACCGCCAGAAGACTAGCAGAATGGAGTCTCCGGAGCCAAGTGCAGATGAGAGATCCACGCAAGAGGGTAGGAAGGGCAGCGATGCGGTGCGCGCTCCACGGAGTGGCGGGAGGGAGCCAGGGCGGAGGGGCGGCCTGCCGGCCAAGCAGAGCCCCTGAGTCTGGCTTGCAAAAGCGGAGGGGCCGGACGGAGTGTGTTCCGACAGCAAGCGGGACTTAACATCTGGAAGGTTATAAACTAACAGCTCTGCTCAGAGAATGGGAGGGCTGGAGGACAACCGGAGGGAGAGTTGTTGAGCCCCCGACGACAGAGCGCAGCTTGGCGGGGAACAAAGGCACTCGCCAGTGCCATCTCCCTCGCCAATCCCCCAGCCAAAATCCCAAAGGGAACCAGTTCCTGCCAGGGAACTTGCTTGCTCCGAGCAAACACCCAATGCTGTGCTTCTGCGGATCCATCCCTCTGGCGGGTCTGACTCCCTCTCGGTGCCACGGGGCCCCTCCCGAAGCGGATCACTGAAGGAAAAGCGAGCTGAGCCTGTCCTTCCTGTCCCTGTGCACCTTGCTGATCCACCCCAGCTAATACGCCAGATCCCCAGCACCACAAGCCTGGCAGTGTGCAAGTAGCCCAGACGGGCCACGCCACCCCACAGTGAATCCCGCCCCCAGGAGAGGGGAAGATAAGGTACACACCAGTCTGACTATGGCCCCAGGGCTGGGCTGGGGGCAGACATCAGGTCTGACTGCGGCCCCGCCCACCAACTCCAGTTATACACCACAGCACAGGGGAAGTGCCCTGCAGGTCCGCACCACTCCAGGGACTATCCAAAATGACCAAACGGAAGAATTCCCCTCAGAAGAATCTCCAGGAAATAACAACCACTAATGAACCGATCAAAAACGATTTAAACAAAATAACAGAAAGTGAATTTAGAATAATAGTCATAAAATTAATCGCTGGGCTTGAAAACAGTATAAAGGACAGCAGAGAATCTATTGCTACAGAGATCAAGGGACTAAGGAACAACCAGGAGGAGCTAAAAAATGCTATCAATGAGCTGCAAAATAAAATGGAGACAGCCACGGTTCGGATTGAAGAGGCAGAGGAGAGAACAGGTGAACTAGAAGATAAAATTATGGAAAAAGAAGCAGCTGAGAAAAAGAGAGATAAAAAAATCCAGGATTATCAGGGGAAAATTAGAGAACTAAGTGATGCACTAAAGAGAAATAATATACACATAATTGGTATTCCAGATGAGGAAGAGAGAGGGAAAGGGGCTGAAGGGGTACTTGAAGAAATAATGGCTGAGAACTTCCCTGATCTGGGGAAGGAAAAAGGCATTGGAATCCAAGAGGCACAGAAAACTCCCTTCAGACGTAACTTGAATCGATCTTCTGCACGACATATCATAGTGAAACTGGCAAAATACAAGGATAAAGAGAAAATTCTGAAAGCAGCTAGAGATTAACGTGCTCTAACATATAAAGGGAGACCTATAAGACTCGTGACCAATCTCTACCGAAACTTGGCAGGCCAGAAAGGAATGACAGGAGATCTTCAATGTGATGAACAGAAAAAAAAATATGCAGCCGAGAATCCTTTACCCAGCAAGTTTGTCATTTAGAATAGAAGGAGAGATAAAGGTCTTCCCAAACAAATAAAAATTGAAGGAATTTGTCACCACTAAACCAGCCCTACAAGAGATCCTAAGGGGGATCCTGTGAGACAAAGTACCAGAGACATCGCTACAAGCATGAAACCTATGGACATCACAATGACTCTAAACCCATATCTTTCTATAATAACACTGAATGTAAATGGACTAAATGCGCCAACCAAAAGACATAGGGTATCAGAATGGATAAAAAAACAAGACCCATCTATTTGCTGTCTACAGGAGACTCATTTTAGACCTGAGGACACCTTCAGGTTGAGAGTGAGGGGATGGAGAACTATTTATCATGTTACTGGAAGTCAAAAGAAAGCTGGAGTAGCCATACTTATATCAGACAAACTAGACTTTAAATTAAAGGCTGTAACAAGAGATGAAGAAGGGCATTATATAATAATTACAGGGTCTATCCATCAGGAAGAGCTAACAATTATAAATGTCTATGCACCGAATACAGGAGCCCCCAAATATATAAAACAATTACTCACAAACATAAGCAACCTTATTGATAAGAATGTGGTAATTGCAGGGGACTTTAACACCCCACTTACAGAAATGGATAGATCATCTAGACACACGGTCAGTAAAGAAACAAGGGCCCTGAATGATACATTGGATCAGATGGACTTGACAGATATATTTAGAATTCTGCATCCCAAAGCAACAGAATATACTTTCTTCTCGAGTGGACATGGAACATTCTCCAAGATAGATCACAAAACAGCCCTTCATAAGTATACAAGAATTGAAATCATACCATGCATACTTTCAGACCACAATGCTATGAAGCTTGAAATCAACCACAGGAAAAAGTCTGGAAAACCTCCAAAAGCATGGAGGTTAAAGAACACCCTACTAAAGAATGAATGGGTCAACCAGGCAATTAGAGAAGAAATTAAAAAATATATGGAAACAAATGAAAATGAAAATACAACAATCCAAACGCTTTGGGATGCAGCGAAGGCAGTCCTGAGAGGAAAATACATCGCAATCCAGGCCTATCTCAAGAAACAAGAAAAATCCCAAATACAAAATCTAACAGCACACCTAAAGGAAGTAGAAGCAGAACAGCAAAGACAGCCTAAACCCAGCAGAAGAAGAGAAATAATAAAGATCAGACCAGAAATAAACAATATAGAATCTAAAAAAACTGTAGAGCAGATCAATGAAACCAAGAGTTGGTTTTTTGAAAAAATAAACAAAATTGATAAACCTCTAGCCAGGCTTCTCAAAAAGAAAAGAAAGATGACCCAAATAGATAAAATCATGAATGAAAATGGAATTATTACAACCAATCCCTCAGAGATACAAGCAATTATTAGGGAATACTATGAAAAATTATATGCCAACAAACTGGACAACCTGGAAGAAATGGACAAATTCCTAAACACCCACACACTTCCAAAACTCAATCAGGAGGAAATAGAAAGTTTGTACAGACCCATAACCAGCGAAGAAATTGAATCAGTTATCAAAAATCTCCCAACAAATAAGAGTCCAGGACCAGATGGCTTCCCAGGGGAGTTCTACCAGACGTTTAAAGCAGAGATAATACCTATCCTTCTCAAGGTATTCCAAAAAATAGAAAGGGAAGGAAAACTTCCAGACTCATTCTATGAAGCCAGTATTACTTTGATTCCTAAACCAGACAGAGACCCAGTAAAAAAAGGGAACTAGAGGCCAATATCCCTGATGAATATGGATGCAAAAATTCTCAATAAGATACTAGCAAATCGAATTCAACAGCATATAAAAAGAATTATTCACCATGATCAAGTGGGATTCATTCCTGGGATGCAGGGCTGGTTCAACATTCACAAATCAATCAACGTGATAGATCACATTAATAAAAGAAAAGATAAGAACCATATGACCCTGTCAATCAATGCAGAAAAGGCCTTTGACAAAATCCAGCAAACTTTCTTAATAAAAACCCTCGAGAAAGTCGGGATAGAAGGAACATACTTAAAGATCATAAAAGCCATTTATGAAAAGCTCACAGCTAACATCATCCTCAATGGGGAAAAACTGAGAGCTTTTTCCCTGAGATCAGGAACACGACAGGGATGCCCACTCTCACCGCTGTTGTTTAACATAGTGTTGGAAGTTCTAGCATCAGCAATCAGACAACAAAAGGAAATCAAAGGCATCAAAATTGGCAAAGATGAAGTTAAGCTTTCACTTTTTGTAGATGACATGATACTATACATGGAAAATCCGATAGACTCTACCAAAAGTCTGCTAGAACTGATACATGAATTCAGCAAAGTTCCAGGGTACAAAATCAGTGTACCAAAATCAGTTGCATTCTTATATACTAATAATGAAGCAACACAAAGACAAATAAAGAAACTGTTCCCATTCACAACTGCACCAAGAAGCGTAAAATACCTAGGAATAAATCTAACCAAAGATGTAAAAGATCTGTATGCTGAAAACTATAGAAAGCTCATGAAGGAAATTGAAGAAGATATAAAGAAATGGAAAGACATTCCGTGCTCATGGATTGGAAGAATAAATTTTGTCAAAATGTCAATACTACCCAAAGCTATCTACACATTCAATGCAATCCCAATCAAAATTGTACCAACATTCTTCTCGAAACTAGAACAAGCAATCCTAAAATTCATATGGAACCACAAAAGGCCCCGAATAGCCAAAGTAATTTTGAAGAAGAAGACCAAAGCAGGAGGCATCACAATCCCAGACTTTAGCCTCTACTACAAAGCTGTCATCATCAAGACAGCATGGTATTGGCACAAAAACAGACACATAAACCAATGGAATAGAATAGAAACCCCAGAACTAGACCCAGAAATGTATGGCCAACTCATCTTTGACAAAGCAGGAAAGAACATCCAATGGAAAAAAGACAGTCTCTTTAACAAATGGTGCTGGGAGAATTGGACAGCA
Source organism: Panthera uncia (assembly GCF_023721935.1). Taxonomy (NCBI): domain Eukaryota; kingdom Metazoa; phylum Chordata; class Mammalia; order Carnivora; family Felidae; genus Panthera; species Panthera uncia. Next base: position 108,679,044 of record NC_064816.1, on the reverse strand, counting down.
ACATGCAGAAGGTTGAAACTAGACCACTTTCTCACACCATTCACAAAAATAAACTCAAAATGCATAAAGGACCTGAATGTGAGACAGGAAACCATCAAAACCTTAGAGGAGAAAGCAGGAAAAGACCTCTCTGACCTCAGCCGTAGCAATTTCTTACCCGACACATCCCCAAAGGCAAGGGAGTTATAAGCAAAAATGAACTACTGGGGCCTTATGAAGATAAAAAGCTTCTGCACAGCAAAGGAAACAACCAACAAAACTAAAAGGCAACCAATGGAATGGGAAAAGATATTTGCAAATGACATATCGGACAAAGGGCTAGTATCCAAAATCTATAAAGAACTCACCAAATTCCACACCTGAAAAACAACCCAGTGAAGAAATGGGCAGAAAACATGAACAGACACTTCTCTAAAGAAGACATCTGGGTGGCCAACAGGCACATGAAAAGATGCTCAATGTCGCTCCTCATCAGGGAAATACAAATCAAAACCACACTCAGGTATCACCTCACGCCAGTCAGAGTGGCCAAAATGAACAAATCAGGAGACTATAGATGCTGGAGAGGATGTGGAGAAACGGGAACCCTCTTGCACTATTGGTGGGAATGCAAATTGGTGCAGCCACTCTGGAAAAAGTGTGGAGGTTCCTCAAAAAATTAAAGATAGACTTACCCTATGACCCAGCAATAGCACTGCTAGGAATTTACCCGAGGGATACAGGAGTGCTGATGCATAGGGGCACTTGTACCCCAATGTTTATAGCAGCACTCTCAACAATAGCCAAATTATGGAAAGAGCCTAAATGTCCATCAACTGATGAATGGATAAAGAAATGGTGGTTTATATACACAATGGAGTACTACGTGCCAATGAGAAAGAATGAAATATGGCCCTTTGTAGCAACGTGGATGGAACTGGAGAGTGTTATGCTAAGTGAAACAAGCCATACAGAGAAAGACAGATACCATATGTTTTCACTCTTATGTGGATCCTGAGAAACTTAACAGAAACCCATGGGGGAGGGGAAGGAAAAAAAAAAGGAGGTTAGAGTGGGACAGAGCCAAAGCATAAGAGACTCTTAAAAACTGAGAACAAACTGAGGGTTGATGGGGGGTGGGAGGGAGGGGAGGGTGGGTGATGGGTATTGAGGAGGGCACCTTTTGGGATGAGCACTGGGTGTTGTATGGAAACCAATTTGACAATAAATTTCTTATATTGAAAAAAAAAAACCACCCTTGTATAATGGAAAAATATTTTACCATATGTTTGAGGCTTTTCTTGTATTTTTTTAAGACTCTGAAATTTCCTGCTAACTAATAATGATTTAAATCCATTCGTGAAAGAAAAACCCACTAGCTACAAATACAATAGGATCAAAATAAGAGGCTTAAGGGACAAAAGTGAGTCTATTACAAGCCTACGTGGGATCCTCAATTTCAGTGGGGTATGGTTTGAGTTTCTTTCCCAACGAGGCAATATGGTTTTAGAAAAAGGATAGTGTTTTTTTTTCTTTTAATTCTGGTAAAATATACATAACATGAGATTTATCATTCTAGTCATTTTTAAGGGTAGGGTTCTCCTGGATCAGAGAGGCCAATTCCTTCTGTGTCACTATTATTTTATACTCAGACTTATATTGCTATTCTTTTTTTTTAGTGGTAAAATAATCATAACATAAACTTTTAACCAGTTTCAACCATTTTAAAGTGTACAATTTAGTGGCATTAAGTACATTCATATTTTTGTGTAATCATCACTACTATCTAACTCCAGAACTTTTTCTTCATCCTGTGCTGAAATTCTATACCACTCTGAACCATAACTTCCCATTTCCCCCTTTCCTTAGCCCCGGTAACATCCAATGTACTTTCTGTCTATGAATATGACTATTCTAGGTATCTCATATAAGTGTAATCACATAATATTTGTCCTTTTGCATCTGTCTTATTTTAGTTAGCATAATATCTCTAAGGTTTTCCATGTAGCACGTGTCAGAATTTCCTTCCTTTTTAATATTGAATACTATGACACTGTACACACACATAATGTGTTTATTTATCTGTCAAAGAACATTTGGGTTGTTTCTAACTTTTGGCTATTGTGAATGATGCTGCTGTGAACTCTAGTATACAAATATATGTTTGAGTTCCTTCTTGCAATTTTGTTTGGTATATACCCAGAAGTGGAATTGCTGGATTATGGTAATACTATCCTTAAGAAGAGGCTAGTTTTGAAGAATGATCCAGTTTCAGATTTAGCTTAAATCCCTAGCAGATGCATAATCTTGGGGAATATAGCATGGTGGTTATGTGAATGAGCTCAAGAAATGTGTCTGGGTCCACATCCTGGCTTCACTGTTGCCTAGCTGTTATTCGGCCTGTCTGTGCTTCAATGTGCAAATCTGTGTAATAGGAAAATAAGTGTTCTGATCTCACTGGGTTCGTATAAGGATTAGCTATTATCACCCATTTGTTCCTTTATTATGCCTGCAATAATGACTCAAGAATGGCTTTAGAGGGGATCCATGAACCTCTCAATCTTTTAGGTAAATTTTTGTGTACAAGAGCATTTGTAGATTTTTCTGAAAAAGTTAGTGGTTTATTTTTCCCTTTCTTAGATTCTTAGATGGGGCCCTGATCCATCAAAGGGGGAGAAGCACTGCCCTAAAATAAATTAGTGGTCTATAATTTAACACCAAGCCTAACAAATGTGAGCTTGATTAGGCAGGCTTATAAAATGTTCCATGATGCTTTTAGGATGAGATAGTCTCTATGCTACCTTTGTTCTTCTGGCTAAATTCCAGCCAAGGAAATCCCCTTGCAGAAATTCCCTTTCTGTTCTCAACTATTATCATGTTGCTACACATGGTTTTGAAAAGAAAGAAAAAAAACCAAAAGAAAGAAAAAGAGAAAGGAAAAGAAAGAAGAAAAAATTGAATAAATCCCTAATTTCATATATAAAAAGTAAAATATTTAATTGTCATAGACGCACCAAAATGTGTAATAATTAACCTACCTTTGGATAACCACTTGTTTGGGCTTAACTTAATAAAGTAGCCCACAGCTTAATGCAGCATACCAATTTTCTTATTGTTCAATTTTTCAAGTTATATAAGTATGTTAAGATCCTCTGAGGAAGATCAACGGGATGCATCATAGTGAGAAAGAGCAGTAATGATAAAGAAAAGCCCATGAAGCCTGCAACAAAGCAGCTCTATCTCTTTAAAGAATAAAACTGTGATGGAAACCCTTCCCTCATAATTAGCAAAGGGTCTTTTTAAAGGTTCTCCATTGATGTGGTGTAGCTGAACCTCCCTTAATAATAATTATGCCTAGATTAGCATACCACTTTTAACATCTCAGAGTGTTCACAGGCTTTATCCCAAAGTCAGTGTGGGCTTCCTCTGCTTCCACAGGGGCCTACAGGTCTTTACTGCCATGCCTTCTGTACTGGGACAGAATAGAAACCTGCTGCATTGGCATGCTGGGTCCAAACCAGTAGCAGAGTGGTACCACATAGTCTGTGGCATAAATCTTTATCCACTGACACTTGATCCTCCTCATGAATAAGATAAGTGAAGCAAAACTAGTTTGCAGTAAGTCTAACTTAAGAATTCCAGAAAAGAGAACTTTAGACCTTGGAACTATTCTGTATCAAACTCATCCAAAATGCATTTAACAAATGCTTACTGGCTGTCTAAGGACCAGGCCTCATTCTAGTGCTGGGGACACTGCAGTTAACCAATCAAAGCCTTTGCCACTAGTGAGTTTACATTCCAGTAGGGGAACAGAGACAATAAAATAAACAAATACATACACAGTATGAGAGCTGATAAGAAGTACTATGGCATGTTTAAGGAGCAGCAAATGTGGAGGAGAATGATGGGGTGTGAGGTTCCAGGAGCTTAGAGACTGATTCCATAGAACCTTGTCACTTACTGTAAAGATTTTTTTTTTAAGCTTATTTGTTTGTTTGTTTAGAGAGTGAGTGCGAGCACACTTGCATGCATGCAGGGCAGGGGCAGAGAGAGAATCCCAAGCAGGCTCCTGACACAGACCCATGCAGGGCTCAATCTCACCATGAAATCCTGACCTGAGCTGAAATCAAGAGTTGGACGCTTAACCCACTGAGCCACCTAGGTGCCTGGTAAGGAATTTGGTATTTACTTAGAGTGAAGAGTGAGTTAAAAAGCCACTGGAGGATCAGATTTACATTTTAGTGGCATCACTTGACTGATGCGATAAAAACAGATTGATTGGGCATGGGCTGAAGCAGTTGCAATATTCCAAGTGAGGAGGGGAGCCTGGGGGGCTCAGTCAGTTGAGCGTCCGACTTTGGCTCAGGTCATGATCTCACAGTTCCTGAGTTTAAGCCCCGCGTTGGGCTGACTGCTGTGCGCAGAGCCTGCTTCAGAAGCTCTGTGCCCTCTCTCTCTGTCCCTCCCTCTCTTGTGCTCTCTCTCTCAAAAATAAATAAATGTTAAAAAAAAATCCAACTGAGGACAAGAGTGATAGTTCCCTTATGCTCATTTTAGTCAAAACCTACCTTCTGCTCCAGGAAACTACTGATTTGATTTCTTTTTAAAAATCACTATAGATTAGTTTTAGTGGTTCTAGAACTCAATATAAGTGGAAGACAATGGGGGTAATGGAGAGGAGGGGTGGGAAGGAACAAGTGAAGGCTGGGCATGGAGGGGGTGGATACAGCATTCACCAATAAGAAGAGATATATTTTATTGTTCCCTCTTTGTTCATTTTGTAGTTTGGAAGATATTTTGAGCTGGAACTGTTAACTGCTGTGGGTTAGGCCATATCATGCAGCAGGTCTGAGAGTTCTTAGACGAGCAGAAATGAGATGTGCTGTGTGCCCTACCCTCCTTAGGTAGGAACCTCTCCAAAGGTTTGATTCCACAATCGCCCTCTGTGTGGAATGTACAGAGGACTCTCAGGGCACTGGAGCTTTCATTACCTGGCCTTTTTTGAACTCTCCTCTTTGCTATGACTCACTTTCCAATAAACTGATGCATATATAATTAATTCCGTTTATTGTGCTACTTGTCACCCCTTTGTTACCATTTACCTTCATCCCATAAAAGACCAGCAAAGCAAACTTAAAGCAGTTTCACACCTATATGTCTCTACAATGTCAATAATTCTCTCACCTTTAAAAAGTGAAAAATAATAAGAGTAAATACATTTTTAAAAACTTAAATTCCCTCATAATTCTGCCACACAACTGCTGGTATTTTCATATATGTTGTCTTCATTTTTGTGCACATGCACACCTATTATATATAATTGTAATCATAGTTTACAAACGATTTGTGTTCTTCTGTTTTTATCATGATACAGATTTAATTTTAACCATTAGTAAAAAGAAAACTTTTATTAGTTTATTATGTCACTAAGCAACTACTTTAAAAGTCTGAACAAGTTCTGATCACCTGAAGTGATTAACACATTGGTTGAAAAGATAATGGACACTTAGACTTTAACAACTCTGGAACCTATTGCAATGTTTTTAAATATCTTATATATATGTCAATTGTATCTCAAGAAAATGAAAGAAAAATCTTATGTAAGTTAAAAGATGGTTGGTTATATTAAGTGTAATAATTTTTTGGTACATTCAAGCCCTAAGTAACTAAGCATCACCATTACCGAATACAATTTGAGTGCATTCTGTAGAGCCCAGTCCCAGTTACTAAATTTAAAAAAATGAAAAAAGCATCAGCCATACCCTTGAGGGAATCATTGTTTCTTTTCCACTAAAATTAACCAAACTGGTAAAGTATCTACAATAAACATGGACTTTCATATCACTTCCTTACTTTATGGAAATAAGAAATATCATGAACAACAGGTGGCACTCTCATTGTGGGATGAAAACAAGGGTAAAAACATATACAATTTAATTTGCAAGTTTATAATAGTAACTAACAGATTATTCAATAAGCAGTGGGCACTCTGGCTGCCAGTATCCATTTCTGGTTGCACAAAGTTAGTATTTAACAAGAAAAGTCTGTAATTTTCTTAGACACAAAAACACAACACGTTTTCAAACAAGTTCAAAGTAATTTGTGTCATTAAGCCTTCTGAAAGGTTTGAAGGCCATGACTGATTGACTGATTTTTTAAAGAGAGAGAAAGAGAGAGAAAGAGAGAGAGAGAGAGAATGTATGCAAGTGGAGCAGAGGGGCAGAGGGAGAAAGAGAGAGAATCTCAAGCAGGCTCCATGCTCAGTGCAGAGCCCAACACAGGGCTTGATCTCATGACCATGGGATCATGACCTGAGCCAAAATCAAGAGTTAGATGCTTAACCTACTGAGCCAGCCAGGCATCCCTGAAGGCCATGATTTAAAAGAGGCGTTGGCCATTGAAAAAAATATTCATGGTTTTTCATGTCACTGCCACCAACTACTGTCCCAAATGCAATGCAGTTTCATAAAGGACCATCACTGTATTGAAGTCCTGAAGCAAGTCAGTAGCATGCAGTAAGCAGGAGGTTAGTATGAAGTTAGAGGGCCAAGGGCTCTTACAGGAGAATGATTCAAGGGTAGGGCAAACCACACTGTATGCTTCCACCCTGGAGGTGAAATTAAGTTAAAATGATTATTTTGGGGTTGCCCTAAAGAGGAAAAGTGGTCAGAGAAGAGAATCCTACAGGTGTGTATGCAAGAGGCTAAGAATGGATGTGGTTATAACTGTGATAGTGGTAGTGGTATGGGGTTACTATGGGGAGGTGTAAAGTGTAGACCATTGGAAAGGAAGTATATATGGGATGACTGCGTGGATATCAGCCCTGTATGTTTTTAGCACCAACTATAGCATCTTCTTCTTTCATCCAAATCACTTCCTATAACTATCATGTATAAGTTTTTACAAGGGTGAACATTCTGCATCAATACCTTAAAGAGGGCTCTGAACTCAAGAAATAATCCAGTGCAGAGCCATACTTTCTTGTATTTAAAAACAATGTTGAGCCAGGAATATGGAAATAAGAAATGATCTGCTCACTTACCTTCTCCAATGCAGCTTGAACAACTGATTCACTTTCTGTATCTAGGGCAGATGTAGCCTCATCTAAGATCAGGATCTTTGGGTTTCTAACTAAAGCTCGAGCAATTGCGATTCTCTGTTTCTGTCCTCCACTCATTTGTGCTCCTTTTTCTCCTACCAAGGTATTAAATTTCTAATGAAAAATAGGAAAGAGCACAGAAACAGAAGGCAGCATGATCAAATTATTAGAATAGGCAATGGCAGGCAATAACAGTTGTGTTTTAATACCACCTTAACCACTACTTCAGCCTGGCTGCTTTTGACCTTTGAGTTGTCCTTTGTGAAAACAAACAACTGTTGGAAAAAAAAGAGTTCAATAAAGAGACGACCAAAGGAAAATTTGGCTAGGACTAAAAGAAATGAGAATGTATGATAGTTAAGGATTTTTAGGGAGATTAATAATATTTGAACCAATCTTGAAAGTTTTTAAAGACAATTTAAAATGTACTGGTATCTTTAAAAGAACTGCTGTAATACAAACACATTCTTAACTATCTGAAATGTTTAACAGCAATTTAATATATTATTCACAATTTCCTTCCTGGATATTCTGAAAAAAGGTATGAAAAGATTAATGCAAAACAAACTTCTCAAAATTTTTTTCAGTCTTGGGACACTTTTGGACCTTTTATTTCTTTTACTTTTTATTTTTTGGGATATACCTCTTTAACAAATGAGATATTTGAGGTTGGAGGTAATTTCTAGAACTAATGAAGCATAGTTGTAATATTGTATTGGGTTAGGTCCATGACCCAAAGCTCATTTCTTCAAGGATATAAATTTAAATAGTTTTCTAAACCTTTGATTTCTAGAGTTTGACCTTTACATTAAAAAAAAAACACATGGGGCACCTGGGTGGCTCAGTCGGTAAGCCTCCAACTTCGGCTCAGGTCATGATCTCACGGTTCATGAGTTTGAGCCTTGCATTGGGCTCTGTGCTGACAGCTCAGAGCCTGGAGTCTGTTTCGGATTCTGTGTCTGCCTCTCTCTCTGGCCCTCCCCTGCTCGTGTTCTGTCTCTCTTTCTTTTTCTCTTTCTCTCTCAAAAATAAATAAACATTAAAAAAATTAAAAAAAAAAAAAAAGAATTGGTTTGTTGATATCCACAAAATAGCTTTCTGAGATTTTGATTGGAATTGCACTGAATCTATAGATCAAGTTGGGAAGAACTAACATCTGGCAATACTGAGTTTTTCTTTCCATGAACATGGAATAGCACTGCATTTTAAAAATTCTTCTTTGATTTCATTCTTAATATAGATCTTGTACATATTCTTAGATTTATACCTAAGTAATTCATTTTTTGGATGTTAATGTAAATGGCATTGTGCTTTTAATGTCAGATTCCACTTGTTCATTGCATATATATAGGAAAATGATTGATTTTTGTATATTAACTGTGTATCCTGGAGCTTTGCTATAATTGCAGTGGGTATTTTTTGGTCTGTCTTCTTTTACTTAGTATAATAGTTTTCAGATTCATTCATATTGTGTGTATCAGCAATTCACTCCTATTTATTTCTGAGTAGTGCTTCACACAATGTGAATCTACCTTAAGCTACCAACTTCAGCAAAAACAAATAAAAACACAAAAAAACCAAAGAGCTCAGTTAATTCTGATTTTCAGTTAACAGTGAATACTTTTCTTAGTGCAGGTATATTTCATACAATATTTGGGATATACTTATGATAAAATTATTCATTGTTTATCTGAAATTCAAAATGAACTGAAATCTTGTATTTTATCCAACAACTTTATATCAGTTGCAATTTATCTATTCAGCTGCTGCTGAACATTTGCATTATTTCCAATTTTTGAATATTATGAATAAAGCTGCTATGAACATTCATGTACAGAATGTTCTTGTGGTCACATTTTCATTTCTTTTGGAAAAATATGTGGGAATAGAATGCTGAGTCATAAATGTATTATAAGGTTATTATGTTAACACTATAATAAAGTGTCAAATTTCTTTCTAAAATGACTGTACCAATTTCACTTTATTCAGAATGAATAAGAGATCTAATTGATTTACATTCTCATCAGAAGTTATTATTGCTTTTATTTTTAATTTTGGCCATTCTAACAAGTATGAAATGGTATCTCATTGTGGTTTTACTTCACATTTGCCTGGTGACTAATAATGCTGAATATTTTTCTTTTTTCTTTTTTTTTTTTTGAATATTTTTCATTGGTATATTGTCCACTTCTTTGTGTGTGTGAAACGAAATGTCTGTTCAAGTTTTTGTCCATTTTTCTGTTTTATTATTGTGTTTGTTATAAGAGTTCTGTATATATTCTGAGTGCATGTCCTTTGTCAGACCTGTGTATTGTAAATATTTTCTTTCACTCTGTGTTTGGCCTTTTTACTTTCTAAATAGTGTCTTTTAAAAGGTTTTGATTTCAATAAGGTTCAGTTTATCATTTTTTAAATAGTAAATGCTTTTCTACCTAAGAAAAGCTACCTTGGCTTGGTTAAATCAAGGTCACAAATGTTTTTCATTTAAGTTTTTGTTTTTGAAGTTTGATAGTTTCAGTTTTTATATTTGATTTAAGATCCATGCCACATTAATATGTATACATGGTATGAGGGAAGGGTCACATTTTATTTGTTTTTCCAGAAGGATATCCAATTTTCCCAGCACCATTTGTTGAAAAGACTTTCCTTTCTCCCAACAAATTAACAATGGCCTTGTCAAAAATCATTTCACTAGATATGTGTGGGTCTATTTCTGGACTCTATTTTTTCCATTGATCTACATTGTGCCATTTCCACTTTCTTAATGCTGTCTTAAAATTATATATCGTAGGTCTTCCAGCTTTGCTGGGTTTTTTTCGTAACTGTTTTGTCTATTTTTAGTCCTTTAAATTTTCAAACAAATTTTGGAATTAGCAGGTTGATTTCTAGACACAAAAAAGACTTCTGGGATTTTGATTGATATAGCATAAAATTTATCAATTTTGGAAAAACATGTATCTTTAAAAATACTGAATTTCTAAATCAATGAATAAGTTATACTCTATTTAGATCTTTAATTTCTTTCAGCAATGTTTCATAATTTTTATACAGAAGATTTACACCTTACATAACATTTAGTCTATTTTAATATTTTTTGATGCTATTGTAAATGCCACTTTTTGAGAGAGAGAGAGAGAGAGAGAGAGGGAGAGAGAGAGAGGGAGAGAGAGAGAGAGAGAGGGAGAGAGAGAGAGAGAGAGAGAGAGAGAGTAGGGGAAGGGCAGAGGGAGAGAGAGAATATTAAGCAGGCCCCATGCTCAGTGCAGAGCCTGACATGGGGCTTGATACCATGACCCTGGGATCATGACCTGAGCCGAAATGAGGAGTGGATACTCAACTAACTAAGCCACCCAGGTGCTCTGTAGATGACGCTTTTAATTTTGATTTCATTTGTAATTGTTGCTATGATTTAGAGATCTAGTTGACTTTTTTTATAGTTATAGGTCTTACTAAGATTATTTCTTTTTTAAAAAATTTTTAATGTTTATTTTTGAGAGAGAGAGAGAGAGAGAGAGAGAGAGAGACAGAGATTGGGGGGGGGGGGGGGGGGCAGAGAGAGGGAGACAGAGAACTCAAAGCAGGCTCCAGGCTCTGAGTTGTCAGCACAGAGTCCCATATGGGGTTTCAACTCACAAGCAGTGAGATCATGACCTGAGCTGAAACTGGATGCTTAACTGATTAAGCCACCCAGGTGCTCCTAATATTACTTCTTTTTGAGTGACTTTTGGTAGTTTGTGTCTTTCAAAGAACTGACTCACAGCTAAGTTGTCAAATGTATATAAAGGCATAGCCTTGTTCATAGTATTCCTACAACATTTTAATGTCTTTAAGATTAATAGTGATGTACTATCTTTCATTCTTCACATCGGTAATTTCTCTTCTGCTTTCAGATTCTTCATCAGCCTTGCTACCATGTATTGATTTTATTAATCTTTTCAAGGAAACAGCTTTTGATTTTAATGATTGTTTCTAATATTTTTCTTTTTTTCTTTTTTTCTTTCACTAATTTTTGTTCTAGTCTCGATTATTTCCCTTCTTCTGCTTGCTTCGGGTTCAACTTGCTCTTCTTACCCTAGTTTCTCAAGTTGGAAAGTTAGTTGATAGATTTTAGGTCTTTTTTTCTTTTCTAAAAGAAGAATTTAGTGCCATAAGTTTCTCTTAAAGCAGTTCTTTAACTGTATTCCGCAAATACTGATACATAGCAGTTTCATTTTTATTTAGTTAAAAAAGTCACTAATTTTCCTTGAAACTTCCTCTTTCAGCCAGAGATTATTTAGAAGTGAGTTATTTAATTTTCAAATATTTGTGGATTTTCCAGATATATTTCTCGTAGTGATTTCTATACTTTAATTCTATTATGGTTTGAGAACATATATTTATTGTATGTTTTCTTTGAAATTGCAAAGTTGTTTTTTTAATGGCCCAGAATATTGTTTACTTCCGTGAACATTCCATGTGTACTTGAGTAGAATATATTCTGCTGCTATTGGGCAGTGTTCCATAAGTGTCAGTGAGATCTAGATGGTCAGTAGTATTGTTCAGGTCATCAATAGCTGTACTGATTTTCTGCCTACTTGTTCTATCAAGTACTGAAGGCTTCAACTAAAATTGTGTGTTTGTCTGGTTCTCCTTTCAGGAGCAGCAGTTTTTGCTTCATGCATTTTGAAGCTTTTCTTAAGTGCTTAAGCATTTAGATTATAATTCCTGGCTTATGGATCATAGTTTCCTATTTCTTTGTATATCTAATTATTGCAGAATGTACACTGAATTCTGTGAATGTTACGTTGCAGAAACTCTGAATTCTGTTTTCTTCTGAAAACAAAGTTAATTTTTGTTTCAGTAAGCAATTCAAATATTGCCTGATCATCTTGAACTTGTGTAATTCTGGTTTTACACTTTGTTAGGGGAATCTGTTGAAAGTCTCAAAATTTGGCAGCACCCAACCGGTAAGTTCTGTCTCCTCTGGGGATCTTGTCATGGCTTGATTTTGTTAGGGTAGGTCTAGAGTCAGCCTACTCTAAGGTATGGCTTTACTCTTAAGGTGTGGCTTTTTTTGGTGGCTCAGCTATATGTCTGGGGTATTTAAAATGTTAATGTAATCTCTCCATTCTGGCTGGGCTGTGCTTTCAACAGACTTCCAGTATCTTTATTCTACTCTCAGCTTTGTAGTAGCTGCTCTCTAGTAAGCCTTGGGAAGTCTTATCTTCAGACAAGGATTTCCAAGTGGTGCTTACAGGGACTTCTACCCCCACACCTCACTCCACAGGTCTCTCATTGCCTCTCCAGTTGCTTACGCTGTCCTGAAACTCTATCTCTGTCTTTCAGTTTAGTGAAGTGCCATGTTCTGTCTAGATTCTAGTTCACAGAGATGGGGGTCAGAGGTGTGTTCCTCTGCAGAATTGCTGCAAATTCATGGAGTTTCCTCATGAGTTTCCTTTCTCTCTGGAATCACAATTTTGTGCTACCTCTTGTCCAATGCTTGGAAACATACATCCTATGCTTTTCTGGTTGTTGATGGGAAAACGCTAGCAAGTATCAGTTAATCCTAATATATTAATTTTAAAATATGTGTATATCATAGAAATAAAGGCATTTATTTAAACACATATTTCCCCAATTTTTCCACTGGGGATGTCTGGAACTTTTATTTATTCCTGTGCTTACCATTATTTCTCTGCTCAACCATGGCTGTGAAATTTAGTTTCCATCATGAGTCAGTATCTTTAATTTGTTCTTTGGATTATGTTTTTAAGATTTATTATTAATTATATAGCAAGGGGCATCTCTGTATAAATACTGGACTTTTAGTAAGGCAAGTAGTAACTTACAGAGTGTGATTTAAGATGTCCCAGAAAATTCCTAATTCCAAGTGGGAAACTAAAGATCTTTGGTGTTTGACGAAGGGAAGTCATTCAAAGTGCCAAAAGAAAGGTCAAAGAAGTTTGTTTTCGCAAACTACAAGGCAAAGGATGACCTTAAGCCATTAATGAGTTTGCTATTCCAATTATGACCATAAATAATGGAGATAAAAGGTAATTACTGATATAACAAAAGTTTTTATTAAAAGAAAAAGAAAGAGCAAAAATTATTATGACCCATGGAATATGGTTTATAAAACATATACACTAAAATAAAGTTTTTTGTTATTGTTGCTTTTTGATATAGTAGAATTTTATTCTGTACTTTAATTTCAAATCTCATCCTTTCATATTTTACAGGGTGCTCCCCACAATAGTTTCACGTGATACTGAGGAATGAATACTTTGGGAAATGTAAATAAATGGCTTTATAGCTATCAATTTTAAATACCTTTTAGGATATGATATGTCCTAATATCAAGAATCTTAGTTTACTATATCTCTTTCCAAGTATGATAATACATTTCTTGTCCAATATTGGATCTATGTGCTTCTAAAAATGGTCATAGTTTTCCTTTTGCCTTACCATTGTCTGTGACAGTCCCACTCTTAGCCACAAGATGGCCTTGCAAATCAACATTTGGCAGACATCAATTCTCAGCTTGGACTGATGAATTTGTTTCATATTTCTTTGTTATATTTTAATATATCCTTCATTTATTTTTCTTTTCCATTTGCAGTGAGAGCCAGTAAGAACTAAATATGGCTTTAAAAAACTGACCTTCAATGATGCATTTCTTCTTTTGGTTGCTGCCATGCTTTCTCATTCATAGATGTTTCATCTAGGACAATTCAGCAGTTATTCACACTCCTCCTACTCTGTAGAAGTTATTGTTTTGTTACCTTATTTTGGAACATTGAACTGCTTTAGCTCTAAATAAGGACACAGGTTACATAGTGTACTTACATTGGGAAACTCCATTATAAAATCATAAGCATTTGCTTCCTTTGCTGCTTTCTCAATCTCTTCATCGGTCACACCATCTCGTCCATATTTAATATTATTATTAATGGTGGTCCCAAACAAAACAGGCTCTTGGCTGACCACTCCAATATGTTCTCGATAATACTGAACATTTAAAGTTCTGATGTCATTCCCATCTACTGTGATCTGCCAATCCAAAGGAATAAATCATGTGGTGATACCTTACACTGCACTGGGTTTAGAGTCTTGTTCTTTAGTTCAAAGTTTAAGCTGAGAAGCAGGCTATTTCAGGAATCAACGATTGGCTTCTTTTGATAAAATATTTATAGCATGTGTATTGTCAACAGCCTTTTCTGGTAGATGTGAACCAATAAAACCTCAAAAAAAACACTGGCTTAAAATATTGCCAAACCACTTGAATATCCTTATTTTAAGATCCACAAATTAGGTGCTACATAGATCCCTGGCTATAGGAGCCACAAATGTTGTCATGTAGACACATGTAACAAACTTCAGTTTTGTTAACTTAAGACTGATGTGAACTTTGCATTTTTTTTTTCTAGGAAATACCCTTTCTTCAACACCTCACTCTGCTGCAAAAGTCAAAAGTGTCTTCTATTCTTTCATATAAATAATAGTAAAAGAATACTGTCTTCTCCATAAATAGTGCCATTACCCATTACCCCACATATTCCAATGACAGAAGCCGAGGTTTGATAATTATAACTCCCAGAGCTTCTCTTTATCACCAACTCTGGAATTCTCTCTGGGCATGAGTATTCTATGCAACTGCTTTATATATGGAATGCTTAACCATAATTTATTTATTTAATATTAACATGGATACATGAATCTAGTATACTCCAAATGAAAACTTAGGAAGTCAAATTTAAATGAACCAGGCTCTAGGAGAATAGATTTTCTTTTAAAAATAACAGTTGAAAATTTGAATAGAAGCATTAAGATTTATGCTTCTGTGACTATCATAGTCTTGTTCTCTATGATATTTACAAGGGTAACAAAGTCAAGTGCAACATTATGGATGACAGAAAAAAATGAGAGAGCATATTTTCTGCAGATATTCTGCTGGGATGTTTTGAGAAATGGAAAAACTTGTAAATTCTGGGTACTACAAATTATGTCATTTTCCTCCACAGCTTTCATCACCTTCTAAAACACTATATAATTTACTTATTTGTGGTTCTCTACTTATTACAATGTAAACTTGATGAGGGTAGAGGTTTTTATGCTTTGCTCATCTATGTTCCCTAGCACCCAGAACAGTGCCTAGCAATAGGTGCTCAATAAATATTTGGTGGATGAATGAATATGCAGGAAAGAAAATGATATGGCTTCTCTCAGGTCCACTGTTAAATCAAAGTTGAGATAGCTGTAAGTTCCCTATAGTAGGTGGTATTTCCTAATTTCATCATGTGGGCCATGCACGATTTTGCTAGGTACACTTACAAAGCCGTTGTCAGGATCATATAACCTCTGAAGAAGCTGGACTGCAGTACTCTTCCCACTGCCGTTGGGGCCAACCAAGGCTACTGTCTCTCCAGACTTAATTTTGAGATTCAGACCTTTTAGGATCTATTGGGATGTAGGGGGAAAAATTCTATATAACTAGGATAAGTGAGAATATGATTCACATATTTTCAGAAATTTAATGTAGAATTATAAACAGAAAAAGAATTCTGTGACACTTAAAAACAAATTTAGACCGTGTTTTGTTTCATGTACATGTATAATAAAAATCTACATAATTTTGGAAAATAATATTTAAAAATGTCTTACCATCTCTCTCTATAAAGAGGAGATCTAGATTAAAAGTACACAAAAAATATTAACTAGCCATAGCAAACTGTTCACATTTTCGGCTGAAATACTTTATATCAATTTCATGACTACTAAGTTAGTAAAAGTTTTTTTCTTTTAATTTGCAACAATTGAATGAAATCTTGCCAGATATCTTCATGAGCTATTTAAGGAAGTTCTTTCTTAAAAAATATATATTTAACATTATTGAAAAATACAGTAAAACCTTGGCTTGTGAGCATAATTCATTTCAGAAACATGCTTGTAATCCAAAGTACTTGTTTATCAAAGCTAACTTCCCCATAAGAAATACTGGAAACTCAGATGATTCGTTCCACACCCCAAAGATATTTATATGAAAATGATTACAATACTGTAATATAATATAAAATAACAAAGTAAATACAAAATAGAAAGAAAAATAAACAAATTAAGCTGCACTTACCTGGCTGGTGTGGGGGAGATGAGAGAGAGGAGGCTTATTGTGCAGGATGACTTTCACTATCACTAATGGAATCACTGCTATCTATTGACTCAATGGAATCTTTTTCTGCATGGGGGTCACTGTTACACTTACACGGATGTCGACTACAGTAAAGTATTAATAAACTCTTGTCATACTGTATTTAATGTAACTGGCAATAAGGCAGCAGAGGAAAGGGTCTGTATCTGCAGGCAGCCTGACCTAGAATGAAGCAAAGCCTTCCTAAGCTTACTCTTGTATGAAAAAGCAAAGGGCTATCCATAGGGGCTTTGAGGTGACAAAAAAATACACTAGTGCCAGTTGTGAGCACCTTCCAATGTTCTGAAAAATCACTGATTTCTGCCAAACACTACAGCCTGACACTCAGCATCCAAGCATGGGAGATGATCACCCACAATCTCACATCCCGCAAGAGAAAGAGAGAGAGAGAGAGAGAGAGAGAGGAAACCATTGTGATCATGTGACATTTGGCCTCACATACTATTCGTATTGCAAGACACTGCTCATTTACCAAGTTAAAATTTATTACAAAGGTTTGCTTGTCTTGCGGAATACTCATAGAACAAGTTACTTGCAATCCAAGGTTTTCCTGTTGCAAAGTAAGACAACTGGCAAGACTCCTTAGGTGCTCCCATGAATGAATTCCACTATTAGAAACCCTCCTTTTCTAGTGCTGGATCTCATGGGGACATTGAAACTCAGGGTAGCACTTTAAAATATTTCTCAATGCCTGGAGGTTGCTACCAGCTTTTAGTGTCCTAGGGACTTGCAGTGTGAGAGAAGCCTGACAAATAATGACAGAATGGCAGAAGCCCTACCAAAATGACAACAGCAATCTCGTTGAGAAACTCTCATCTATCTTTGCTTGCGTTTATTATGTACTCAGCTTAAAAACATGGGAATCTCTCTTTGGGCTCTCACTTTGATCTCCCTGTTTGTAAATAAACAGACCCTTTAAATAACTTAAACATAAAACTTGCAAAGGGTCAAGCAGAGAAGAATTCTTTGAAGGAGGTGAGAAATTCAGGACTCCTGGTGGGAGTACCTCCTCTGTCATCTCCACTTTTACCCTGGAGTTGGTTTCTGCACTTTTGTTGGAAGAATATGTGTTTTATTTATTTAAAGTGGTAACGAATTTCTTTGTTTGAAATTATTCACTCTTTAGCTTAATAAAAAGGGATATATTTCAAATGTTCACTTAAAAATAGTTTGAAACCCAGAGAACACTTTACCATGCAATATAATGGCACAATTGGTACTTAAGTCTCTAAGAGCCAACCCAAATGTAGTTGCAAATGTGTGTTTCTGTTAAGAAAAATGGTAGAAGGCAACACTATGTCAATAATGGTGATTAAGTAACAAAAATTTCAAAAAGAGCTTTGAAAAGAGAATTTCAAAGACATAGAGAAAAATAAAGAAGTAGGAGTAGGCAGATCTTTTCTGAATGCAAATTATGCAGGGACATTTGGGCACTTTTATAGGCATTAAAGGTTGATGGCAAGAGTAATTTTTATCAATTTCATTTAAAATAATATTGTCCTTTTTGTATAAAATAAGTGTTTTATTAGTAATCACTCTTTGCAATTTTTAACTAACTACTTTTTTTGGATAAATATACTAATAACATGAAAAGAGGAGGACAGAAGAGACAAACGTTTTCACAAGAACTTGTCAAAGACTGAACAATGGAGGGTAATAAACTGGGCTGCATGTGCACCTGTGCACACGTGTGATTGTCTGCATGTATCTAAAAGTGAGAAAGAAAGTACCTGAGACACAAATGCTGGTCCAGTAAAGCTCTTAGGAAAAGGAGAAGGAAAAGGCACAACACATGCATAATTCCTCAGGTTAGAGACTCTGAGGTTAAAATGAGTTACCTTTGTTGAGTGGGATAAAATTTGGGGACCACCAATAGGTGATGCCATCAATCCAAGACATTTTGGTGTGCTCCCAAATGCAGTGAAGGAATTTCAGGGAGTTGAAAATGTTTTAGTAAGTTGAATGTAAAAAAGAGGCTGTGAAATGTAACTAGCTCTTCCAGAGTTATTTGTCCATTACTGATCTATCTTTCCTTCCTTCCCTCCTTCTTTCCCTCCCTCCCTACCTTTCTCTTACTTTCTCCTCTCTCTTTTCAAAGAAGAGCAGCAAAATCTTGGTCAAAATAATCCTAAATACTCTCTTAAGAAGAGATCTTAGCCAATAAAAGACAATATCAGGGTACTGTACAATTCTGTAATTAAATTAACCTACCTTGATAGATGGTCTTGATGGATAACTGAAAGAAACATTTTTAAATTCCACAGTTCCTTCTATGCATTCTGGTTTATATCCTGTTGTTGAAAAATTATCTATAGCAGGTTTCTTAGAAAAACAAAGAGAATGTTACAAATCTTCAAGGGAGTAAGTTGATATTCTACATCCTAAAAACAATTTAAAGATGGTTTACTTTTACAATGCTTTCTTTTCTGCTTCCAAACTACATTGAGTTAGACATAAAGGTTTCAATAAAACACAATGCCCTTGTAGAAGAGTTAAAACAATCTCTTTGCATATCTAATTATCCAATGTGGATTTTGCCCATCTTTTGTTTTAATGAAATGAATGTATGTATTTTTTTGGTTTCTTTCTTGCAGTAATTGTATTTATCTTTCAAAGCAATGTGAAGTCTTACCTTGTCAATAACCTGGAAAATATTAAAGGCGGCTCCCCTGGCTATAGTGAAGGTTTCAAAGCTAGGGGCTGCTGTTCCAATGCAGTAGCTACTATGGATTACACTAAAAAAAACCTATAGGAACAAGAAAATAATATTTAATCTTCCTCAAATATATAAGAGACACAATAGAATAAAGTGTATATTTGGTTGGCACTCAGAGAGATATATTAGAGAAATTAGGTAGGAAAGAATGGAAGCTGCTGCCAAACATAAAGGAAATACAAGTTAATCCAATTTTACATGGCTTTTTCTTAATGTGGAACAACTTTTGATTGTCTCACAGTCTCATTATCACCTGCTGGGAAGCTTGAGCACGAAAATCTGTTTACTGAGGAAGGCTCACTGGTTGAGTGAGGAGGTAAGTTGCACTCCCTCCCTGCTGGTCAGTCAATTCCTTAAACTTTACAGAGAAGGATGGGATAGATTTCACTTACATAGAGACATTGTACTATTTCTGTCCAAACTTCTGAATTCTTATATTACTGGACATCTTTCAGTTTCAGACACATATATCTCTGCAAAAAGTCAAATAAATAAAGTATCCCATAAGCCAGGTGCTTTTTCCTTATTTTTACAAACGAGGAAGCTAAGGCTTAGTGAGTCATTGGCCCAAAGTCACATATAAATTGAGGAGTAAGGATGTGCCCCAAATTCCTCATGCTCAAATTTCATTTATATAAAAGTCTTAATTATGAAAGTCTCAAATCTAAAAGATGACTTTAGTTGACAGAAATCTCCATAAAATGGGAAGGCCAAATGAGAACTGAAGTATATAGACCAGACCAATTCAGTTCAGCAAGACAAACGGTCTTTAATCCTGAACTGAATTGTTTATTGTTGAAATTTGGGAGGATGACCGAATAAACTCAAATTCAATGCATAACCCTAAGAGTTAAAAAAAATCTAAATTGTGATGTTGGAGAGAGCTGTAGATGATAATTCTGTTTTTAACATTAGTATATGCTGAAAGGACAGAGGAAGGTCAGGAGAGTTTTATCTACAGAATATTACCAGAGGAAGCCATTCAGCAAGGTGAATGTAGAGTCTTGTCTTACCTCAGCAAGCTTGGAAGGAGAAAGTCTCACTAGAGAATGGCCTTTTTGATTGCTGGATTAAGAAAACTCTATATCCCAGGGGAGAATTCAGTTATGATTCTTCTAAAAGTATGATGCTTTTAAAGATATGCTGGATGACTAAATCCTGCCAGTTCATAGATACAATTTAAAGATATACCCAGATAATTTGAAGGAAACAAGTATTTGTTTGTTAAAAACATTCATCTTTGAATATTCATAATTATTCAAAGACAGATTTTGTCTAAACTCTAGATAAGAAGAGATTATATAGGCAAGTTACCTTTGTTCTTAAATAAGACTTACAGCAAGAACAGTTCCGATGGTATAACCAGGTTCTCCACTAAGAATCAAGGAGGTGCCATACCAAAAAGCAAGTCCATAGGTTCCATTCATAAAGAAGTACACTGCACCAAGAGAGAGTTTTGAAGCTATAGCCTTTCTTATGCCAACATCCTTTGCATCTTTTAGATTCTGTGTATACCTTAAAAAGACAAGACACAATGTAATAGACTTTGGTGAAAATAAAACCAAGAAAATATTATCATAATTAAAGGAACAGACCTTTGAATTTCTTTTTTCTGGGCTCCAAAGGCTACAACTGTTCGGATGGATGACAAGACTTCTTCTGCCACAGCCCCAGCTTTGGAATAGGCATTTAATTCCTTACTGGACAATGAGATCATTATCTGTAACAAACCATGACCACAGTTAACCAAAAGATGACCCTGAGTTAACAATGTGCAGAGAACTTAATTCAGGTGGAATCTAGAATAGCAGAATTTTATTATTGAAAAGGTACTTAGTATCATTTAATCTAATTTTCTCAGTTTGCAAACGGGGAAAGCAATGGCCAGAGATATTAAGTGACTTTTTAAAGTCTCACAGCAGTGAAAGAACATAGTGTGATATAATCTTCAATCTAAATCTTTACTCTGTCTTCTACAAGCAGAGCTTCCCTGTTTTCTCTCTGTATTTTTAAAAATTTAGAATATGGGTACTTATGCTAACACAATTGGGAAAGACGATTTGGAGATGGGTTTTAGGGACATAGTCCTTTTCAGGTGTACTATGGAAACTGGTGAGCCTGATTTGACTTGATTTATTATCATGTAAAAAGCAAGTCTTCCAGAGGCTATGGGTCACAGTACCAGGCAGAGGAAGATAATCCTGCATATGTCTGGAGTGTGACCCCTGAAACTATTATTGCATAACACAGCCTACCTAGTAAGTGCTATATCTCCAGCACTTAAGAGGTGAGATTTCAGAGACAGAGAGGAAGGAGAATATCATTCTTATCATTATTAGGCAGGTTTTAAAATTTTTCAAAATTTTAAAATCAGAATGTGGCTTTTACTCTATTATACATTCCACTTACTACTCCTTTAATTAGTAACAGATTTCATTTAGTAATTAGCACAATGGTTCAATGAAATGGAATAGGAGGAAAATTGTCCACTGAGCTGTGAGTCTTAAACTATTGCCTACTCACATAACAAATCTATCCATTTTCAAAACACATTCCAAATAATTGGAGATGATTTTACGTAAGACATGCTTGGACAGTTGTTAAAGTCAGAAGGTAGCATAAACTGAATAATACTTATTTTCTGAATTCACTTAAAGATAATTATTCCTATGTCATTGGAGAGGAAGCAGCACCTAGCAATAACCACTGTACATAGTGAGTGTTTAATAAATGTTTGCCAAATTAAATTGAACCAAAGGAAGCTGGAAACCACCCAGCCTGGCTTCTTTAGTCATTTGAATAACTTTGACCTTATTTGCTTCTTCCTTACAACCAGTTCATACAGTAGCAGAACTGTATTTCCCACTGTTGTTCCTTTGAAACTTCTTGTCCACGTTGCTTCCCTGAGCAATTTTAAGTTTAGGCTCTGATCTTAGTAACACATAGTGGGTAATCTTCCTACTGAGTGGGTCCTAATTTCAAATATGCTGGGGATGAAGATTTTGACAAGGGTTACAAGGTCAATCCTAAAAGCCATACTAAATAAAGATTTCTTGTCTAAACATTGAAGTCTATCAAGAAATCATTCAACTATAGAATATTTTTATTGCTGAAAATTCTTGTTTGATTGGATCTGTATATTGCTACCAAATAAACTCTGAATTTTATGACTTTGATTTCCATAAAGAACAATTGGCTTTGCAAAATTAAAAACCCCATCTATCCCTAAGAATACACGGTGCCTCCAATCTAGGAGATGGATATATATATTGGTCAAATTGTCAGGCTTGATTTAGAGAAAGATATTAGGGACATATTTGTTGCTTTTGGACTTCACAAAGAGCATTGCTTTCAAATACAGGCTATACATGGATTAATATCTTGTGCTATGCTCACACCAGCACTAGAAATATAATTTAACATGAAAATGCATAATTTATTTTAAAAATTGTATCAGATTTATATAGTACATAAAAGTAGACATTAAGCAGACATTTTCAATGTAATTCAAGTCTTATAAAAATATGAACTTGAAATGGCTGACATAAAAAAATGTTTACAGTTTTAGCAATTTCTTATTCTGTTTTAATGAAATGAATTGCACACATTTATCTGGAAATTTAGAACACATAAGGCTCTTCCAAAATCCAATGTATAATGGCGTAATTCTTTATCCATGCTATCATTTGAAGTTGCACTAGGCTACCAAATAAAGAGGAATGCTTTTGTTTTGTTTTGTTTTGTTTTGTTTTGTTTTATAAGTAGGCTCCACACCCCATGCATAGTCCAATGTGGGGCTTCAACTCACGACCCTGAGATCAAGACCTGAGCTGAGATCAAGAGTCAGACACTCACCCAATTGAGCCACCCAGGTTCCCGAAGAGGAATGTTTTTTAATGTTAGTAACCTCTTTAATGTTAGTAACTAACCTCATTGTAGCCAAATAACTTGAAGACAAAAGGGTGATTAATAGTGAACAAAATCAAAAGTATTTGTGATGCATAACATCCCTATTTTTAGACATAGGAAGTGAATAGAAATGACTTTTTTGACAAACTTGATAAAAAACCTAGTTCATATTCTTGCTTCCAGTCAACACTGCATTAGCCATCTTGCCTACCTTAGAAAACATGGCTGCTGAAGCAATTATAAGAGGTGATGTGGAGAGAGTCACCAGGGTGAGTTTCCAGCCCTTGACCAAACCAATCGCCAGGCCAATAGAAAAAGTAGACATGTTTTGAAACAACAGAGCAATCTTGTCTCCAATACCATCATTGATTTTGTTGATGTCACTGAAACAAATAAATAAATGCATTTAAGTCATTGATATATCATATATGGAAACAAAGTTGATATACTACAAATCCATCCTCTTACTCAGTCATACGAGTGTTAAGTTCACCAATGTCACAACCATCAAACCAGCTCATGTCCTGTGCCAAAATTGAATGGAAAAACTGTTTTCGAATTCTTTTGGTCTGTCGTGCTGCAGTCATAACCCAAAAGGAAATCTGCATGTGGCCAAAAACCAAGGCAGCAACTCCAATTCCAATATAATATAGGGTCAACCTGAAGAAAGATTATTGGAAACATTAGTGAGACTCAAGTACAGTTTTTTCCCTTTGTTATCAACAACAACAACAAAAGAAATCTACCATAATATTTGATTGAGAGAATTTGTGCTTTAGCCTATAAAATAACTAAAAATAAACCTCCATAAGAAGAAATAAAATACACTGAATATAAAAATTTAGGTTTCCCTAGTCTAGAATATGTCTTTCTTACATTACTAGTAGAAATTAGTATTTTAAAACATTTGTTATTTATATCTTCTTTTGTAATTTTTAAAATTTTCATTTGAAAAGTTACATTGACATAATTAAGATAGCTGTATGTGGAACAGGTGGATAAAGAAATGAAAGTAGTCAAAAAACAGTGTATAAAATATTATATATATATATATATATATATATATATATATATATACTATTAAATATAAAATTCAACTTCAGGAATTTACCATAAGGAAATATATAAAAAAGATTAATCTAGATGGATGGTCATGTTAGCATTAACAACAATAAAGAAAAGCTGAAAACAATCTAGCACTAGACCAGATAAATGCAGTCATTTAAAAAATGTATACTGGGTACCTTCTATATGTGAGGTTTTAGAGATATAGTCATGAGCAAGATGATAAGACCCTATTCATGAAAAATTTACATTCTGGTGGGAGGAGACAGACAATACACATAGAAAAATAATGTCAGGTGGTTCTATGAGGGAAATAAACAGGGTGATAAGTCACAGACTAACGAATGGGTAAAGGTGAGTCGGGAGAGCTGGTGCAAATAGAGTGGTTAAGAAAACATTTTTTGAGGAAGTGATATTAGAGCTGGGATACAAAAGGTAAAATGGAGCCACACATAAAAATAGCAAGAAGAGTGTATTCTAGGGAAAAGAAGAACAATAAGGTCTGAGGCAGAAAAAAGCTTAGCATGTTCCAGGAACAAAAGAACTCCAAAGTGGTATGAAATGATTAGGCCAGAGAATTTAGCAAATATTGTAGGGTGACCATGGTGCATTGCACAGATTTTATTTTAAGAGAAGAAGTAGACCATTGGAGGATCTAAGCATGGGATGACCTTATCAGTTCAACTTTTAAAAAGATCAGCTGGCCCCTCTATGGAGAATGAATGGAAATGAAAGCAATGGAAGCAGGCAGTTTAGTTAGGAGGGTATTGCAATGGCCAACGTGAGAAGGATAGGGCCTTGGATAAAGATGCAGCTTAAGTATAAAGAAGTGGAAAGATTCTAGTTATATTTTTGAAATACAACAAACTGGAATTGCCAATGTATTGGATGCGAGGAATGTAGGAAGGGGAGAAATTAAGGATAACTACTTAGATTTTGATTTGAGCAACTGGGTGAAAGGTGTGCCATGTACAGCCATTGATGGCTGGGGATGGAACAGATCTGTAGGAGATATCAAGGGTTTTGATTTAGATATTTTAAGACTGAGATGCTTAGTAAACATCAAAGTGGAGATCAAGTAAGAAGCTGAAAATGAGAGTTAGGAGTACTTGGAACAGGGTCTAGGCTAGAGATGTAAATTTGAAAGGCATTAGCTTACAAGTGGTAATTAAAGGATTGACTGAGACCACCCACAGAGGGAGAGAGAGAAAGTGTGTGTGTGCGAGTTAAATGCAGATAAAAAAGATAAGAGGACCAAGGAATGAGCTCAGGTACTCTCCAAACATGGTAGTTTGGGGTGAAGAGAAAGAACCTGCAAAGAAAGCTGAGGAGTGGCCAAGGAGGTCGGTGGAAAGCCAGGAAAGTGAAGTACTAAGGAAAACAGAGAGAAACATTCAACTGATCCCCATTATTCCCAGATTCTGTGTTGGCAAATCTGTGTGCTCACTAAGGCTTATTTTTAACCCTGAAATGAATACTCAGATGTTTTCATTGTTACTCATGGACATGCATAGAGTGCCAAAAAATTTGAGTTGCTCAACAAAGATGATCCCAGCTGAAGTTGAACAAGGCAACACTCTGCCTGCTTGTTTTAGTTCTCACATTGTAAACAAGTGTCATTTTTTGTGGCATATGTAGTACCACGTTTTTCTAATTTTTGTATTTTTTCTTGATGATTTCACTATTTAAAATGACTCTTAAGCAGCATGCTGAAGGGCTATCTAGTGTTTCTAAGTGTAAGAAGGCTGTGGTGTGTCCTATGGAGAAAATATATGTGTTAGATAAGTGTCGTGTAGGCGTGAGTTATAGTGCTATTGACTATCAGTTCAATATTAATGAGTCAACAATATATATTAGATAAGATGTCTTTAAACGTTAATACGCACAAAATGAGGTTATGTGTTGACTGATGAAAATGTTGTGACCAGAGGCTCACAGGAACTTAATTAACCGTGTGTTTAACCTAGGAACAACAGTTTAATATTTCTAATTCAGTATCCGTGACAACTTTAATAAAACAAAAATATTTCAAATAGAACAGGATGTTTTCTAATGAGAGGCTTTATAAGGACAGCATAAAACACTAGAGGTTTAATAAAAATCACCTTACTGATTTTTTTTAATGTTGTGGGGAAAATGTTTATAATATTATAAGTAAAAATGGGTTGTAAAAACAAATGAGAAGAAGAAATGCAAGATCTGCACACTGGAAATTATAAAACATTGTTTGGAAAAATTAAAGATCTAAAAAAATTGAGAGGTAATCCATGTTCATGGATTAGAAGACTCAAAAATGTTTTCAAGGTGACAATATCCCCAAACTGATTTATGCAATCCAACTGATCAATGCAATCCCTCTCAAAAATCCCAGTAGGCTATTTGGCAGAAATTGGCAAGATGATCCTAAAATGTATGTAGAAATGAAGAGAACTCAGAAGAGCCAAAATGATTTTTAAAAGGAACAAAGTTGGAGGACTTACATTTCCTGATTTTATTTATTTATTTGTTTGTTTGTTTATTTATCCATTCATTCTCTAAAACTATACTAATCAAAACAGTGTGATACTAGCATAAGAACAAACATATCAATAAATGCAACAAAACTGACAGAACAGAAACCTTTACATTTGGACAGCTGATTTTTAGCAAAGGTGCCAAGGAAATTGAGAAAGGAGAATAGATAAATTTTTCAAGGACTTAGTGCTTGGGACAAATGGATATAGTCACATGCAGAAAAGTTAGAATCTTACCTCATAACAGTCACAAAAATAAACTGAAAATGGACCACAGACCTAAGTATAAAAGCTAAAATATTCAAAGTCCTAGAAGAAAACGTAGGAGAATATCTTCAAGATCTTGGGTTAGGCAAAGAATTCTCAAATCCAAAGGCACAATCCATAAAAGAAAAAAACCTGATAAATTTTACCTCATCATCAAAACTTAAAATTTTTGTGTTTCAAAAGAAACCTTTAATAAAATGAAAAGGCTAGCCATAAACTGGAAGAAAAAACTTGCCAATCATACATATGACAAAAAACTTGTATCCCAGAACTTATAAAATAGAACTCTCATAATTCAATAATAAGAAAAGGCACAATTAAAAATAGTCTAAATATTTGAACATTTAACCAAAGAAAATATATGAATGCTTAAAATGTATTGAAAAAAACTTCTCATTATTAGTCACTAGAGAAATGCAAGTTAAAGCCACAATATGATACCACTTGACACCTATTACTAAGACTATAATAAAAAAGACAGACAATAAACAAATGTTGACAAGGATGTGGAGAAATTGGAATCCATATACATTGTTGGTGAAAAAGCAAAATGGTGTAGCCAGTTTGGAAATGGTTTGGCAGTTTCTTTAAAAGCTAAACATAAACTTACCATATGACCCAGCAATTCCACCTAGGTAACCACCCAAGAGAAATAAAAACATATATACACACAAAGATAACTATACTGATGTTAATAGAAGCATTATTTTTAAAATAGTAAAAAACCAGAAACAATCTAAGCGCCCATCACCTGGTAAATAGATAAAAAAAAAATGTGTACCCCTGAAATGGATTACTACTAAGCAATAAAAAGGAATAAACTACTAATACATGTTACAACATGGATGAAACTCAAAAACACTATGCTGGCTCAGTGGGTTAAGCATTTGACTTTGGCTCAGGTCATGATCTCATGGCTTGTGAGTTCGAGCCCTGCGTGGAGCTCTGTGCTGACAGCTCAGAGCCTGGAGCTTGCTTCAGATTCTGTGTCTCTGGCTCTCTCTGGCTGTCCCCTGCTTGTTCTCTGTCTCTCTCTCTCTCAAAAATAAATAAACATTAAAAAAAATAAAGAAAATGAAGTGTGTATTATAGATAAGTGCCCTGGAATGACTCAAGCCTTTTTTTTTTTTTTTTAATGACACAGAATCCTGCGTCTCCATCTCTCTCTACCCCCCACCCCCTGCTTATGCATTGTCACCCTCCCTCTCTCTCTCTCTCTCAAATATAAATAAACATTAAAAAAACCACTATGCTAATAAATAAAAGAAGCCAGGTGCCCTACATATTATGTTTCCATGCACATGCAATGTCCTAAATGTAAATCTTTAGAGATAGAGAGCAGATAAGTGGTTGGCTGGGGCTGGGTGTGGGAATGCAGACTGACTGTGAGGAAGGGATCTTTACAGAATGATGGAAGTGTTCTAAAACCAGATTGTCATGATGGTTGCACAACTCTGTCAGTTTACTAAAAATCATTGACGTGTACAGTTAAAACTGGTGAGTTTTATGATAAGTAAATTATGTCTCAATAAAGCTATTAAAATCATATAAACAGTATAATTCTAATTATATTAAAATTATGTATGTGTACTCATACATGTAAAAATATTATAATAATAAAAACAAAACTAATGTTTATTATCCATTAGTGGCAGGATTATAAGTGATTTAATTTTCTTCGTGCATTTTTTCTTTTCATGTTATGTACAATGAAAATATTAAGCATTTAATCAGAAAAGGTAATTAAAATAATTTTTACAGAAGCACCGATTCACTTTTTAATAGACTTTTCCTTAAGAACAAAGAAAATAACACATTCAATTTATTGCAAATTGAAGATACTATAGTTATTACCTCTCATTTATCTAGTAATCAAACTTCCAAACTACCTGGGACCCAGAAGAAGAAGCCCCAGTAGTCCCAAAGTGGAGGTACTTTATTTTGCACCAGTAAATGAAACTACCTTCATGGTCTAAGTCTTCTGATTCAAAACCACATGCAAATTAAGGCTGATTTAATAGCTTCATTTATTGAGCATTTATTTTGTGTTAAGTATTATGTCAGGCCCTTGACATATCTGAGTATCATTGAATCTTCAGGAAGTATTAATATTTCATTTTGCATATGAAGAAACTGAAGCTTACAGAAGCTCCCCAACAGGTTCCATAGTTAAAAAGTGGTTAAAAATCCATCACCTTAATCCTGAACCCATGATATGAATCCTGAATATATGATCTGAATCACTCTAGCAATATTTCTGAGGAGAAAGCATTCTCAGATAGATTCAGGAAACCCTGTATACCTAGTGTCATTCTTCCTTGGAAACATGTGAACATATCAAGAAATCAAAAACTAAAGATATTAACTTTGTTCAATGCAGGATGTCTCAGACCAATTAACTATGAATACTCACCTCCTTTTAAAATGTACCACATATTAACAGTCCCATTTTACACAATTTAGGAATTATTCTAGGTCCTTACTTGATGCAGCAGAATTTGCTATCTACTTAATCTATCAGCCAATATCCGGTTTGATCTTCCTTCTAAATAAGAGAACCTTCATTTTATTTGAAGTGGCAATATGCCCAGCTAAAATGGATGTGGTCCTATGACTAGAACAAAGACAGAAGGATGCTGAGTCCCTAATGCCTTTTGAACCATATTTCATCCTTAGACTACCAACTTTCAGATATTTACATGTAAGAGAAATAAATTTCTATCATGGTTAAACAACTATTACCATGGGTTTTACATTAAATGCAACTGAAGTAAATCTAACAGAGCCTTGGTAATCTAGTTTGCCCCTTCATTTTCAAGTAGATTATGAAAGATATATTAGAAGTAGCAAAAAGGAGGGAACAACTTGCTTAAAAGTTCATACAGAATTAATTAATTAACCCTTGACAGACGAGGGGGCATCATATTTACCATCAATCATCTTGGGACTATTTAATCATTATGATTTGGACTCGACAAGAAAATATTCAATTATTTTCAGAATATTTGGTAAATAAAATAAGGATACAGGCTGAACATCAAAAACATTAAACTTATATAAAGCTATGAGTCATTATCTGTAGATAATAACACAGGTAGAATAAAATTCTTTGGTTCCTGATGATTATAGCTGAAAGAAGTATTTTTACCTTATCCTCATCCAAAAAAGAGGATATAAAGTAATGATTCTCAGAAATGTGTTCATCAGGGGCACCTGGGTGGCGCAGTCGGTTAAGCGTCCGACTTCAGCCAGGTCACGATCTCGCGGTCCGTGGGTTCGAGCCCCGCGTCGGGCTCTGGCCTGATGGCTCGGAGCCTGGAGCCTGTTTCCGATTCTGTGTCTCCCTCTCTCTCTGCCCCTCCCCCGTTCATGCTCTGTCTCTCTCTGTCCCAAAAATAAATAAAAAACGTTGAAAAAAAAATTAAAAAAAAAAAGAAATGTGTTCATCAAAACATTAGTTCCACAGGATGTTACTAGGTGTTTGGGGAAAAATGGGTTTTATAGTCAAATAGTAATAACTGGCAATAAATGGACCTTTACTACATTTATCTGTCCTATGTATATCCAAAAGGAGGTTGTCATATGATATTGTCAAAATCAGTTTGACCATGAAATCTTTTCTCTTCATGTATCTCAAATATCCCAAAACAGAACACTGGTTTGAGGAACAATAGCATAACAAATACAACAGATCAAAAATGTTAAGAATGTTTCTTTGTAAATTTCAAAGTCTTTTAATAACTGTATGCAGACATATCTCTTCATTTTATTCTCCCTTTTATTATCTGTTCTTTAAATGGATGCTACTATTTTTCAAAATTCCAAAATTCTTTGTAAAAAGCTCAAACCTCATCATTATACATCAGAACCTCAGTTTAATACTGTAAGAATAGAATTCAGTAAAAGGCAATACACTGGATCTCAACAAGGAATTTTCAAAAGACCCACTATAAAGAAATTTTATGTAAGAGTTGCTAAAAAACAGAATCAACATTCAAAGAGAGTTCAGGCTGCAGCAAAGTACAACTGGAGGGGGTGCCATTTACACTGCATGCTGTCCAATACAACTTATTGTGTCAAAGAAAATATTCCATATCTGTGATAGACAAGATGACACCAGCCAAATGTGGCTATTGAACACTTGAACTGTGACTGAAAATGAGGAACTAAATATGTAATTTTATTCAATTTTAATTAATTCAAATTCAAATAGGCATATGTAGCTGTGGCTAACATATTGGACAGGGCAGGTCAAGGATTATGGCCCAGAGAGTTTCACTGCAATGTGATAGGTGTCCCTTGTGTTGTACAACATGTAGGATTCACTTTTGGGAGTAAAATGAGGGATCACTTAGGTCCGTAGCAAAAACTCTCATAATTTTAGTGAGACACTACTAAGTCCATTGAATATACTCAATAAACAGCTTCGCTTTAACAAAGTCAACACATAACAGGAAATGATACCATTTAATATATAAAACACAAAAACTGAATGCCCTTATAAATTATTTACTTCAGACTTTACAATTTTTAGTTTGAATACAACATCACCATAATAGTCTCAATAATTAGTCTCCAAAATTAGTCAATAAAACTTTACTGTTATTGTTTTTAAAATTATTTCATTATTTGAGCAGCTGGGTGGCTCAGTTGATTAAGTGTCATACTCCTGATTTTGGCTCAGGTCATGATCTCATGGTTCATGAGTTCAAGTCCTGTGTTGGGCTCTGTGTTGACAGCATGGAGCCTGCTTGGGATTCTCTTTCTCTCTCTCTCTCTCTCTCTGCCCCTCCCCCACTTACACTCTCTCTCTTTCTCCCTCTCAAAATAAATAAACATTTAAACAATTATTTTACTATTTTTAGTATTTGTTGCACATGATTTTCGGTGTTTAAGGTTTACAGAAGTAGCATTTTTCTCTAAGATTTGTAAGGAAAGTAATTTGAAAAAAAGAAAAAAATAAGTTCTTTAGTCTTTAGGATATGTACCTTCAGTTCTAGAAGGCAAAATTTGTCTAAAAATACAAATCTCAAAATGAATTTTCTACTGATGACAATTCTGTCAAATACAATTTAAGGCTTATGAACTTAGTGACTTTCAAATAGAAGAAAAATTATATAATAACTCTATTTTGTATATCCAATGAAAGAAAAGGACACATTTATGGGGTGTGCCTGGGTGGCTCAGTTTGTTGAGCGTCTGACTTAGTCTCAGGTCATGATATCGTGGTTTGTGGGTTCAAGCCCTGCATTGGGATCCCTGCTGATGGCACGGAGCCTGGAGCCTGCTTCGGATTCTGTGTCTCCCTCTCTCCCTACCCCTCCCTCACGCACAGTCTGTCTCTCTCTCTCTTTCAAAAATAAATAAATATTAAAAAAAAAAGAAAAGGACACATTTGCTTTAATCACTTATATGTAATATTAATGATGAAACCTTAGTTTTTTTCTTGTAAGTACTGAATAAAGCAGCGTGCAATAAACATGATACTGATATTTTACATTACTTACACAGTAACACATTAACATTACTTACACAGTAATATCTTCATTCAGCTTCTCTTGAGACTGAGTACAATTCTGGTGATTTGCTGTAACACAGTTTTTAAATTATGAAGGCAATTAATTTATAATTGGCCACACTGTTTCATACATAGCCCTCCAAATGAAATATAATGCACCCTCAAGAAAATGGACTTAATATCTTATGGTTTATGATCATCTTAACTTTCTATTCTTTAACCTAAAGTTTGAAACTATTATTGCTCCTCTCAAAAAGAACTCGTGCAATGTGAAAAATTGTAAGGAAATATTAACTATGTATCTCATATCTGGAAAAAATTCTTTAGGACATCTCTGATTCCAGACAAAAGTTGTGTAAGTAATAGTAATAGAATTCATCTTTCCTGCTGAGATTATGCATTTAGAATTCAGTTTGAGATATCCCAGGGAATAATTTAGAAAGTCCAAGAAAAGCAGGAACACATGTGAAAAATTCTAGAAGTAACAGTCATGGTAAAAATTTAAGTGAAGCTCATTGAAATATGTTGGGTGAAACAAGGATAGCAACATAATAAAACAGTATTTAAAATAATCTTTGGATTATAAATTTTATATGTAAACTCTTCTAAGAGTTTTTTTTTAAGTTTATTTGAGAGAGAGAGAGAGAGAGAGAGAGAGAGAGAGAGAGAGAAGGGAAAATGAGCAGAAGAGGGACAGGGAGAGAATCCCATGGGATTCACAACACAGGGCTCGATTCCACGACCATGAAATCATGACCTGAGCCGAAATCAAAAGTCAGATGCCCAAAATATTGAGCCACCCAGGCGCCTCTACATGTACACTTTTCTATACATCTTCTGGTAAAAAATACACCATACATTAATTATTATATCAAGGTTGTGATTTCACAAACAGCACAAAACAGTGGTCAATATCCACTATCCACTATCATAATTTTCTTTCTTAAAACTTTTTCAATAAACATTTGAAATGAATTCTAGACATCTCATCTGTTCATCTTTTACATAACTGCACCATCATCACATATGATAATGTCTATGATCTTTATATGCGAACAATAATCTTTTCCTTATTCCATTTATGGAATTATGGTAAGAAAACATTTTAAAGAAATTTATTCCACATATTAGAATTAATACAGAAGTACTAAACTCTAGTGGAAAGTTTTAATGAAATTAACTGAGCTAATTAAGAGAATAAACATTTTTCGTAAAAATGGTACCTAAAATCACATAAAAATGGCATATTCTCATTTTGGAGATTATAGTAATAGAGGTAGCATATGCAAAAGTTAAGTGCTGGCACAAAAATGGGCCCTTGATCAGTGACAGTTATTATTCATATTTTCATTTGTTGGAGCAAATAATCCTCTTCTACATTTCTCCAGAAAATCAATGTTAAGTTGAAGGTATATAATTTAATGTCCTCACTTCTCTTTAATAATATGCTGTACCAATAGTATCCATGTATTTATCTAAACCTTTACCAAACCTCTTTTGGTATGGTTTGGTAAACGTTCACCACATTTGACAAACAACACAATGAAATTTAAAAAACCTGGAGAAGGCCTAACCAAAATCAAAAGTCAAAATTCAAAGCAATATCAGTAGTTATGTTCTGCCCATCCTGTCTAAAGCTGGTAAGAGAATCAATTATAGAGTAGCTCTAACAAAATGAATATTCCTAAGCATATTGGCTTAGGTTGCTAGATTGTTCCTTCCCTCCTTCTTTCCTTCACTCATTCATTTGGAGAGAGACACAGTTGGCAGTCAATAAATATTTACTCAGTGAATTGGTGGCTTCATTTGTTTAACAAACAGAATAGCATCCTTAATTTAGCTTCTATCATTAAAATACTAAAAATTAATTGTGTAGACAGGAGATCATCACATGAAAAGACAAAGAAGTGGAAGCAATGGCTTTATCCTGCTCAAACAAGACTAGGACACTTAAAAGATTAGCCTTTAGGTGGAAAACAAGAGGATATATGTTAGTATTTAAATTTAAATAGGACAGAGAGGGGAAGTACAGTATATAAAGCTAGGCTTATGTCTAAAAGACAGTCCAAGTTTTAATGACACATTTATCTCAGTTATAATAAACAGCTACAAGGATGCTTCTTATTGTATAATTTGTGGAAAACATAAAATCAGGGAATTACTAATATTTTTAATATCCTTCAGATTAAAAAAAAAGGCTATGGATACTATGTCAGTGCATAAAATTACTGGATTTACCTCTAAAGAATGTTACCTTGAAGAACACGACCCTGAAATAGGATACTACAAAGGTAATGATACATGAAAGACATCTATAACTATGGGAAATATAAAAACACCTTTTCCCCTATGCCTGATTATTAGATTTCCCTCCTATCTTTATTCAGGGTATTTGTCTCTAGTATCGTAATTTTCTGCATGCTCATTTTGGCTTCCTTGCTGCATTATGTTCTACAATCCCATGCATGTCTATATACTATTAATGAAACTTGAAGCAGTTATCTGAGAGATTTTGTCACTTTTGATTTCTTCTTTTTAAAGTGTGTATTATGGGGGTTACTGGGTGGCTCAGTCAGTTAAGCGTCTGACTTCACCTGAGGTCATGATTTCATGGCTAGTGAGTTTGAGCCCCCTGTCAGGCTCTGTGCTGACAGCTCAGAGCCTGGAGCTTGCTTCAGATTCCATGTCTCTGGCTCTTTCTGCCTGTCCCCTGCTCATGCTTTCCCTCCTCTCTCTCTCTCTCGAAAATAAATAAACATTAAAAAAATAATAAAGTGTGTATTATAAATAAGTGCCCTGAAATGGCTCAAGCCTTTGATTAAATCACGATATGATGATCACTTTTGATAGGAAATTATTTAATTTCCTGGAGAGACAAGTTGAGGTACACTCAGTCTCAGATGATTTTTTTTTTGAGAGAGAAAGCAAGTGAGGGAGAGGGGCAGAGGGAGAGAGACAGAATCTCAAGCAGGCTCCACGCTCAGCACAAAGCCTGACTTGGGGCTCGATCCCATGACCCTGGGATCATGGCCTAAGCCAAAATCAAGAGTTGGGTGCTCAACCAACTGAACCACCCAGGTGCCCCTCAGATGATTTTTATATACTATGAACGGAAATGGCTTTTGGACTTGAACTGCAACAATGGTTCTCTTCTGGGTTTTCAGCCTGCTGGCCCACCTGGCAGATTTTGTATATATCAGCTTCCATAATGGCATGAACCAATTCCTTAACAAAAATTTCTTTCTCTTTCTCTCTATAAATATATACACATGCACTCACATCCTTTTGGTTCTGTTTCTTTGACAAATACTAATACAGACTTTGGTTCTTTAGTCCCTGGCAATATGGAAGAATAAAGACTTATATACATATCATGTAGATATTGTTTGACAATATACAAATCTGTATTATGAGCTCTCTGTTTGTTTTATTTAATGCTTTTGAGTCCCCAGAAACATAGAAAAGTAAATACTGTGCTCACTTGTATTGGTTTTGACTAGACATCCACTAATAAGGTTATCACTCATTTCTCCTAAAATCAGTGACATTACAGGAAGACAGGCTCCGTTTACCAGTGATGCCAGTAATCCCAGGATCATGAGTGTGATGTCCAGTCTGTCAGCAAAGCGAAACTGAGGAAAACAAAACATAGTAGCATTACAGCTGTAAAAAACAAAAATAAAACCAACCTACAGTTTTTGCCATCAAGTAAATGATATTTCATAAATTAAGAGACTCAATAAATGTGTAAAATCATGGAAAAGTATTTTATATATAAAATTAAAAAAAGGATCCCTGATATTAATGATTTACAATGTATTTTGAAGAAGTTGTTGCTGGTTGTTGAAGAAGTTGCTATAAAGTAGCTCTATCTCTAAAATAAACATTTAAAAGATTTTTTAAAAATTAAAAAAATAAAGTAGCAAAATCTGTACAAATTATGCATCTATGACACAGGTCAGATAGATGTGGGTATGAATCAGAAACTTCCTTCCATTTGGTTGATTCTAAAATAAATTAATATATTTTGAAACACTGCAATGACAATATCTTGGCTTATGGACAGTTGAACTTCAAACTTTCAATTCTTTAGGTTTATCAACATCATAGCAATGATAAAAGTAAGTGCAGTGAATGGTAACCATGTGGTAAAAATTAGTTCACCAAATATAATAAATTATATTTTTCATTCTTATTTAAATTCCTTTGATTTTTTTTCTAGCTGGGGCAGTATCTATTCTATAAACTTATTTATAATAATAATTTGTAAGTCTGTTTGGAATAAGAAAAAGATAATTGAAAAAGAGAAGAAAGAAATCATTGAAAGCCAAATACTGAATGCTTTATATTCTGTTCTATAGCAGATCCCAACAATGCTATTCCAAAACAAAAACATGAACAAAACTTGAAAATATGGATTATTTATCTTACTGAGAGGTCAAGATAAAATGTATAGTGGTACTGAAATGAAATTAGATTTGTATAAAAGCAAGAGGAACTTAGTACATATTTTATGAGTGGAGACTGAAAAAATTTAATGTATTACCATTTATTCATATGATAGCTAATAAATATTTATGGAGTAACTGCCACAGTATTGTACTTGGTACTACAGATGATAAGAGGGCATCTGTTCATCCACCTTCCTCCATAACAGTGTGTTATGTCTTTGATAAAGTTTGTCATGTTCTGCTACTTCCCAGGTTTTTTAGAATTTGACTTTTGAAAAAGCAGGTACTGTTTTGTGTGAATTTCTAATGATACTGATAGCCAGAATGACATACAGATTAGAGTAGGTAGAGGAATTGTTTTGGGAACACATTCCTGAAAATGGTCCTTGAACATAATCCTAAAGACATATGCTAACATACTTTTTTTAGGTATATGTTTTGTAAAATATTTACATAATTATTTTTTATTTAAAAGAATTTATATACTTTGAAAATAACCAAGCGACTTTTATCAATGTATGCATCACACACACATGCACACACTTTTTTTTTTTTTTTTTTTTTTTTTTGCAAAATTGGGATCATTGTGTAAATACTGTGCTTTTTTTCTTATCCCTTATTATGGAAACGTTGGGTTAATTATATTTTTTCCTATGAGAGGTAATATTTTAATTACTTATAAAATTACCCTTCTTCCCCCCACAACAGATGTGAACTATCAATCATTTTAAGCACTACTAACAATTCCCTAAAATTGTATGATATATGTACTTTTTAACTGATTTCACTTACTATCTCAATAGGTCCAACAATTTGTTTTCTTACTTTGGAGAGTTCTTGTAGTTTTCTGGAAAATAAATGTTGAAGATGGAAAGGTTACAATGTAAATATAACTGCAGATTTTTCCAGTTAAAATTGTTCCTAACTATCAAATCTTACTCTTGATAGCAAATCCGCATCAACAATGAAATTTTAAAAACACGCTTAAGGATATACAGTACAAGGTTTTTATCATAATCAATGGGAAAACTAAGTTGTCACTGGCTATGTCTACATTAGTTAGGGTAACAAGTGAAGGCAAACCTCTGGAATAGAAATTTTTTAATTGCGGTTAGTTAAGTACATTCATATGGTGCTCCCATCACCACCATCCATCCACAGAACTTTTATCTTGAAAAACTGACTCTATACCCATTAAACAGTAATTCCCCTTCTTCTCTCTTGGCCCTAGCTTCTGGCAACTACCATTCTATTTTCTCTCTCTATGAATCTGACTACCTTAGGTGCCTCATGTAAGTAGGACTATATAGTATCTTGTTCTTTTCTGTAGGGTTTATTCACCCTATTCTGTAGGGTTAAATACCTTCAATGTTTATCTATGTTGCAGCACATGTCAGAATTTTTCTCCTTTTTAAGGCTGATTACTATTCCATTGTATGTATATAACATATTTTATTTATCCATCCATCCACTCATCAGTCAATGAACACTTTCAGAGTGCTTCTACTCTTTGCCTACTATGAATAATGCTGCTATGAATATGGGTATACAAGTATCTTTTCAAATCCCCACTTTCAATTCTTTTGGGTAAATAACTAAGATCAAAATTGCTGGATCACATGATTATTTTTAATTTTTTGAGGAACCATCATACTGTTTTCCATAGCAGCTGCACTATTTTATATTCCTATCAACCATGCACAAGGATTTTCTACATACTCACCAATACTTGCTATGTTATATTTTGTTTTTTAATTATTATTTTTAATAGCATACATCTTAATGGGTATAAGGTGGTAGATTGGAATTTTTAAGATTTGTAACAAGAGGAAATGTAAGCTTTTAATGAAAGAAGTACTATTAAGTATGCATTAAATAAGTATAACATGAATTTTGTCCCCCACTGAAAATTTCCTTTCTTAGCTCACATTTCAAGTCCAGATGAAAACTATAGGTTTTATTCATTGCTTTCACAGAAATCTGTCAATTAAAGACACATACACATACAACATTCTTATACATTAAAGGAAGACTAGAGGGCAACATTAAGTTTTCGAAAAAAGACATCACAGAAGGATGAACTTCTGACTCTCCTCTCCAGCTTTGTAACATAGCTCCATCAGCTTTGATAAATGTCAAGTCACTTAATTTTATTCCCTCTGAGGTTAAAAATTCATTTAAATACTGGGCCATTTTGTTCTGAGATGTTTCACAGATGACAACAAGTGCTTTAAGATTGTAAAGCCCTTCCTTTACCTCAAATGCTGATTTGAAAGTTTTTATTTTATTATTTAAGTAATCTCTACCTCCAACATGGGGTTCAAACTCATGACTCTGAGATCAAGAGTGGCATGCTCCTCTTGACTGAGCCAGCCATGAACTCCCCACATCCCCCCAACAAATGCTGATTTTAGCTAAGACTCAGTAAGCTCTGTTTTCAAATTTGTTTCAGGGAAATATTTCTGTCTTTCATTGACCTTCATGAAAAGCCTCTGAAGGAGGGTTTGGGTGGTCTTTTGAAAGTCTCTTTTCTACCAGAATTTAAAGCAGAAAATAGTACATGAGGAGATATGGTGGGAACTGCCTTTCTGGCTATTTGTAGCCCTGCATTAAGGAAACAAGCCATCAAAAGAGGTCCTCTTGACTTTTACAGCTTATACATCTAATTGTAACGCCATTATTATAATAAAAGTGAAACAAATAGACTTTAAGCTATTTCAATTTTAAATCTGTAAATTAATGGATTATAGGTATAGGAAATTTTTATAACATACAAACATACATAAACACACAGACATCTATTCAGTGAAAAAATAATCAGAATCCAGTATTTTCCTGCATTAAATGTACCACATGGACTGAAGGATCCCTAGAGAACTGAATTGAAAATATTCAGGTATTTCTTCTCTTGTACTGGTAAGCTACAAGAAATTCACTGATTATGTTGAATTCCAGCACAAAAATAGCACTGCTATTTTTGGAAAAAATTACAAACATTTTTGCTATAGCTTTGAAAAGGATAAAGCATATCTGAAATTGCAGAAGGCTTTCAGTAGAATCTAGACAAAGCTTACCCGTTTCTCAGATAATTTTCTTGCATCTCTTCAGCTCTTTCAGAATTTGCCATCTTTTCACAATTTAATTCTTCTGAAATATTAATAAATATATCATGACCATGCATTCTTTACATCCCTAACAGCTTCTGAAAAAGTATGATGCTGAGTTTCACCCTGCCGTCCCACTCTGCACCCTAATTGAAGTATCTGGTTAGGTAGCTCATTTATTCAGATTTTATCATTGAATTTACAGTTTTGCTGCTTTATTCTCAGCTTAGATTTGAAGCTAATAAAAATTCTAGAAATGAAATAAAAGGAAAGCCAGATCCTGTGCACAATCCATGTTTTTTCAGGACACTGGGTTGTATTCCTACACTGCCACCGATTTGATTGTAATTCATGACACTTTTAAATGTATCTCATGTTTAGTTTTCTCTATAAAAAGTTGATGAAACAGGGGGCACCTGGATGGCTCAGTCAGTTAAGCAACCCACTGGATTTCTGCTCAGGTCATGGTCTCACATTTCATGAGATGGAGCCCCGCGTTGGGCTCTGCTGACTGCATGGAGCTTGCCTGGGATTCTCTCTCTCCCTCTCTCTCTCTGCTCCTCCCCCACTAGCACTCTTTCTCTCAAAATAAATACACATTTTTTAAAAAGTTGAGGCAACAGTTTCTGTTAGCCAGCAGTTTGAAATTTGTTTTTAATGTTTATTTATCTTTGAGAGAGAGAGAGAGGGAGGGAGGGAGGGAGGGAGAGAGAGCGTGCACAAGCCAGGGTAGGGGCAGAGACAGAGAAGGAGACACAGATGCCAAAGCAGGCTCCAGGCTCTGAGCTGTCAGCACAGAGCCGGATGCAGGGCTCAAACTCATGAATCGTGAGATCATAACCTGTGCTAAAGTCTGCCTCTTAGCCAACTGAGCCAGCTAGGCACCCATATTAGCCACCAGTTTGAAGGAATACGGTATCTAATTTACCAAATATAAGCAAGTTAGAGCTTCTCTCATGTACAGTTATCAAAAAATTAGAATATTTTGAAAACCCATTCATCATTAAAATTATATTAAGAATAATGTATACTTCCTTGGGATGACACTTCAGAATCTTAGCCTGTCTTAAGATTGGAATTATGTACATAAATTTTCATTTCATTGCAAATGTAGAGATATTTTGACTGAATCTTGTTAGGAAATATACCATATTACCTATATTGAGATAATTATAAATAGTATGGATTTAAATTGTAGAGTAGAGTTACTAATGAAATATTACCCAAGTGTCTGAAAAAAGCAAACAAACAAACAGTACCATTTTTAATAGTAAGCTTCTCCATGAAGGAATAAGGCTCAATGAGTCCATTTTTAGTGGCTGATAAATAAAGCATGATATGAATACATTGGCATACTTTTCCTTTTTCATAAATCAATGGTCATAATTTCACATAAGAAATATTTACAACTGCCATACTTGACTTTACATTATCTCCAGTTATTTGACATATATGTAAGGGAAATAATAAAATAGACTCTACCAATCATTTGAATTTTACAGAAGTTAACAGCTATACTAAAAACCTTACAAATTCATAAAAAGAAATAAAAACAATTTGGGCTTACCTCAGTGAGTGCATGATCCGTTCATTTAAACCAAAATTTTGTGTGGTTTCTCTCCTCAGCAAATACCTAAGTGTACTCTTAAACTGTGCTTTACTAAGCT
Source organism: Panthera uncia (assembly GCF_023721935.1). Lineage (NCBI taxonomy): Eukaryota > Metazoa > Chordata > Mammalia > Carnivora > Felidae > Panthera > Panthera uncia. The sequence goes on along the minus strand of NC_064816.1, from coordinate 108,637,572 downwards.
TATTTTCTGATCATGCTGTAATATCTGATTATGACAATGGTGACTTTCCAGGTAAAGCACACAATGTTCTTCATGCCATACTGCACATGGGAAACAAAGTGAGCAAAAAACACCCCCACTGAGCCAAAGAAATAATTTTTAAAGATCTGTAGTGTCTTTAATTTTCTTTTTTGCTTTTCTCAAATCTATATCATGTTCACTGACACATTCTTATATTACAATTCTTAGTTACCCTATTAGATTGTATTTCTTTAATTACTCCTTCATAAATTCCTTGAAAAAGGTGTTAAGATTGCATTATGTATCAGCTGCTAGTTTATAGAACTAAAAACATATGTTCCCTTCTCCTGAAGAACTCACATGCCCCCCTCCACTTTTTTCTCTATACTATGTCCTTGCTGCTCAGTGTGGTCCCAAGACCAGTAGCATCTGCAACACGTGGGGCTTTACTAGACATGCAGAATTAATTTTTTTAAATTATGGCAGAATATACATAAAACTTAATATTTTAACCATGTTTAAGTTACCATTCGGTGGCATTAAATACATACACAATGTGCAAGCATCACCAGTACAGAAATTTTTTATAATGCCAAACTGAAACTCTGTACCCATTAAAAAACTTTCCATTTTTTCTTTTCTCCAGTCCCTAGTCACCACCATTCTGATTTCTGTCTCTATGAAGTTGCCTATTCTAGGCATCTCAGATAAGTAGAATGGTACCAATATTTTTCCCTTTGTGTCAGGCTTATTTCATTCAGCATGTTTTCAAGTTTCATCCATGATATGTCATGTATCAATGTTTCATTCCTTTTTTTTTTTTAAGTTTATTTATTTATTTTGAGAGAGAGGGAGAGAGAGAATCTCAAGCAGGCTCCACATTGCAGCTGCAGAGCCTGACATGGGGCTTGATCTCATGAACTGAGAGCTCATGACCTGAGCCGAAATGAAGTCGGACACTTAACTGAATGAGCCAGCCAGGTGCCCCAAAGTTTCTTTCCTTTTTAAGGCACAGTATGTATGTACATATACCACAGTTTGTTTACCCATTCATTTGTTGATGGACATTTGGATTGTTTCCACCTATTAGTGACTGTGAATAGTGCTACTATGAACATTGGTATATGAATATTGGAGCCCTCTTTCAATTCTTTTGGAATTGAAGTGGAAATAATGGATCATATATCAATTCTGTTTACCTTTTTAAGAAACTGTCATATTGCTTTTCACAGTAGCTGTACCATTTTACATTCCTACCAGCAAAGCACAAAAGTTCCAGTTTCTCCATATCTTCACCAATACTTTTATTTTCTAGTTTATTGGTAATAGTAATCCTGACAGGTATAAAGTGGTCTCATTATGGTTTTGATTTGCATTTCCCTAATGACTACTGAAATTAAGCATCTTTTAATGTATTCATTAGCCATTTGTATGTCTTCTTTGCAGAAATGTGTATTTAAGTCACTGCCCATTAAACATTTTTTTTATACTTAACTTGTAGTTCCTTATGTATTCTGGATATTAAATCATTATCAGATTATAGGATTTGCAAATACTCTCTCCCATTCTGTGGGTTGTCTTTTCAGTCTTGTAATTGTAGCCTTTGATGCACAAAAGTTTTTTATTTTGATGATGTTAAATTTATCTATTTTTGCTTTTTATTGCCTGGGCTTTGGTATCATAGTCAAGACATTATTACCAAATCCAATGTCATAAAGCTTTTCTCTGGTTTTTTTTTTCCTAAAGGTTTGATAGTTTTAGCACTTACATTTAGATCTTTAATCCATTTTGAGTTAATATTTCCACATGGTGTAAAATAAAGGGTCTAGCTTCATTCTTTTATATGTAGATATCAAGTTTTGCCAGCACCATTTATTGAAAACACTGTTTTTCTCCACTGAATGGTCTTGACATCCTTGTTGAATATCATTTTATCATATATGTGCGAGCTTATTTTGGGGCTATTTTATTCCATTGGTCTATATGTCTTTATGCTAGTTCTACATTCTTTTGATTACTATAGCTGTGTAATATATTTTGAAATCAGGAAGTGTGACTCTTCCAAATTTGTTCTTTTTCAAGATTGCTTTTGCTATTTTCAAGATTATCTTTGCTCTTTGCCATTTTGCTACTGTTTTGCTATTGTTCAGCTATTTGCTATTTTTGCTATTTGCTATCTTTTTAAAGATGGTTTTTTTATTTGCTATTAAAACTCTATAGGATTTTCAGGATGGGTTTTCCTATTTATGCAAAAAAATGTTATTGGGATTTTCATACGGGTTACATTGAATCTGTAGATCACTTTCAGTAATACTTTCAGTCCTCTTAGATCTGTAGATCACTTTCAGTCATATTAATAATATTATAAGTCTTCCAGTCCATGAACATAGAATGCCTTTTCATTCATTTCTGTCTTCTTTCCTTGACTAAGTTTATTTCCAAGTATTTTATGATAATGTTATAATGGAACTGTTTTCTTAATTTTCTTTCCTGATTGTTAGTGGGTAGAAAAGCAATTAATATTTTTTTAGATTCCACATACGAGATCGTACAATATTTGTCCTTCTCTGTCTGACTTATTTCATCTAGCATAGTTCCTTCAAGACTCATCATAAATTGGTTTTTCCTTTCGTGAGGACTTCCTTTTTTATGGCTGAATAATATTCCATCATGTGTGTATGTGTATGTATGTGTGTGTGTGTGTGTGTGTGTGTGTGTATGTATGTGTGTGTGAATACACACCACATTTTCTTTATTCATTCATCTGTTGATGGACCCTTAGGTTGCTTCCATTTCTTGGCTTTTGTAAATAATGCTGCAATGAACATGGGGGTAGAGATATGTCAAGATAGTGATTTGACTTCCTTCTGATATATACCCAGAAAGGTAACTGCTGGATCATATGGTAGTTCTGTTTTTAATATTTTGAGAAACTTCCATATTGTTTTCTACAATGGCTGTACTGAATCATACTTTTTAAAATCCATTCCAGAGGGTGCCAAGGTGGCTCAGTGGGTTGAATGACTAACTTCACTCAGGTCATGATCTCACGATTTGTGAGTTTGAGCCCCATGTCAGGCTCTCTGCTGTTGGCATAGAGCCCTCTTTGGACCCTCTGTCCCCTTCTCTCTGCCCCTTCCCTGCTCGTTCTCTCTCTCTCTCTCAAAAATAAATAAAACATTAAAAAAAATTAAAATCCATTCCGGAAATGCAGAATTTGGATCCCACTCTAGAATTACTGAATATTTTAACAAGATTCTCCAAGTGGTTTGTGTGCACGTAAAATTTGGAGAAGCACAACTCTAAAGTATTTAACAAAAAGTCTTGGTAAATAGAAGGCACTAATTCTCTAGAGGAAGTTTTCTTTCTGTTAAAACTAAGAATATAAAAATAAAGTTAAAAATGCAGTGTGATGGTAACACATTGTTCTTATCTACTATCCACAGCAAGGTTTTAAAGTGTGAACAAAGGACCTCTGGTATCAGAATTGCATGGAGTGCATTTTATTTATTTATGAAAAAAAGTTTTTTTTTACTGTTTATTCATTTTTTGATAGAGACAGAGCGTGAGTTGGGGAGGGGCAGAGAGAGAGAGAGAGAGAGAGAGAGAGAGAGAGAGGGAGACACAGAATCCAAAACAAGTTCCGGGCTCTGAACTGACAGCACAGAGCCTGACGCAGGGCTCAAACTTACAGACCTTGAGCTCATGACCTGAGCTGAAGTTGGACACTTAACCGACTGAGCCCCCCAGGTGTCTTGCGTGGAGTACATTTTTAAAAATGACATACTGGTAAGTTTTAGCCATAGAATTAAAACAGGGCAATATCGTAAAGAATAATGTAGTAGATATACTGTCTAGTCAGAGAAAGCCTCTTATAGAAGATAATGTTTAAGGTGAATTACAAGAAGGAAGTTGCCATATAGAGATCAAGAAGAGTATCCCAGGCACAGAGAGTATGATTTATATGGTAGAGAGAAAAAGTGCACTGAGGCAAAGGAATACAAGATGAAAGAAAATAACAGGACAGTGTGGAGGTCATCATTATATGGGAGGATATAGGATGGTCATGATGGCTGTCCTTTTGTTCTTCCATATCACCCAATGTTTCAAAAGGAACAGGGGATTGGTTTGAAACATGTCAGGTGTGAGATACTGATGAGATAATCAAGTAGTAATATCCAAAAATCAATAGGTAATGTGAGAATAGAACTCAGAACACCTTATGTAGCCAAAGCAGAACCTGTCAGTCAGCCAATCCTTACCAATTAATAACTATGCAGAGGTTATCATATCAAGTAATACAGAGGATACAAAGAAATATAAAATTAGAAAGAAATATTTTGTTTACAAGGGATCTTGCTTTTAAAAAAAATTCTGACTTCATATGCCAAGAGGGAAAGTCATATGACAAAATATCACTACGGAAATAAATTTTTTGAGTGGCACTTAATTAAGCAGGCTGGATTAGAATAATCTGATGCATAGCTAAAAGAGACTGGTTGGATGGAAAACACAGGATTTCTGATTAGATAAAAGAAGATATGAACTTTATAGAAACACCGAAAGGAACATACTACTAGTAGTAGAAAGTATTAGTAGGGAGATTATTGTTGTATATGAACAAATTTCAGAAAATTTTTTTTGTTTCCTTTTTCTTCATAAAGCTCTTCTTTCTGAAATGGAGGAGTGTTTTATACTCTTCACAAGCACCAACTGTTTTCATATCCTGTAATATTTATATACTGCAATTTCTCAAATGCTGTTCCTTTTTCCCCTCATATGTCTAGCTGGACTTTAGAGTTAAGAGCTCTAAAAATATGTAAATCCAAAGAGATGGTTGATTTTATGTATCAATTTGGCTAGGCAATGGCATCTAGTTGTTTGATTAAATACCCATCTAACTGTTTTTGTGAAAGTACTTTTTAGATGTAATTAACACTTAAATTAGTAGAGTCTTAGTAAAGCAGATCACCCTTCATAATGTAGGTAGTCTTCATCCAATCAGTTAAAGGAATTAAGAGAAAAGGCTGAGGTCTTCTGAAGAGGAAAAAATTCTGGCTTTAGACGGCCTTCAGTCTCAAAACATCAACTTCTTCCTAGAATTTCCATCCTTCTAGCCTGCCCTGAGGATTTCAGACTTGCCAGTCACCATACTTATGTAAGTCAATGGCTTAAAATCAATCTCTCTCTCTCCACACACACACGCACGCGCGCGCGCGCGCACACGCACACACACACACACACAGCCAGATATACAGATGCCTATATATACAGATAAACCCAATGGGATATATATATCCTATTGGTTCTGTTACTCTGAAGAACCCTAATCCACCCAGTAAGACAGGAGCTTATATGATAACTAGTACATAGAGTGACTACTCTAGCAAGTGAAAAGAACATTATGACTTAAAATGGTTTTGCTCCATGGATAAGAAGGGCCCTGAGGTTAGTCCTTAAAGTATGGTTAAGATCTCAATAAGTGAAGATGTGTGGAGGAGGAACAAGAATATTTTAGGATTGCAAAGGGGAATTATGTAACAACAGAGGAATGAGACCAGTCTGGTTAGAATGAACAGTTTATGCACAAATGGATAAACAGATAAGGTAGATAAGATTGTAGAAGGCATTTAATCAATTTTTAAGGGCAAATATAATTTTCTGACAATGAGAGGGACACAGCCACTGGTATTTGGTATTACTCTTTAAAAAATTAGTTAATTTTTAAATTTACATCCAAGTTAGTTAACATATAGTGCAACAGTGATTTCAGGAGTAGATTCCTTAATGCCCCTTACCCATTTAGTCCATCCACCCCCCCACAATCCCTCCAGCAACCCTCTGTTGTTCTCTATATTTAAGCGTCTCTTATGTTTTGTCCCCCTCCGTTTTTATATTATTTTTGCATCCCTTCCCTTCTGTTCACCTTTTTTGTATCTTAAATGCCTCAAAGCAGTGAAGTCATATGGTATTTGCCTTTCTCTGACTAATTTCGCTTAGCATAATAGCTTCCAGTTCCATCCATGTAGTTGCAAATGGCAAGATTTCATTCATTTTGATTGCCGAGTAATACTCCATTGCATATATATGGTATTTGGTATTATTGATCTAATATCATGGGTAGACTGGAAGGACTTGGGGAAAAATAAGATTCAAGTACATTCATTATGGTGCAGTGTCATAGCAGTAGAAAAATTATATTTGAGAGACATTTTTAAGGGAAGGTTGACAGGATATAGATTCATAGAACGATAAAGAAGGAACAAAAAATAAAAATTCAATGACTAAGCTTCATTATCTGAAATAAATGAGAAGCAAAGATGGAAATGGGCAAGTCAATAGAGGGAGGTGATTTTGGGGAAAAGGTGATATTCAATTTAAAAATATGTTTGGGTTGATACTGGACTGTCCAAGTGAACATACCTGGCATACAGATGGAAATGTGGTACTGATAATTAGGAAAATTGCCAAGCTAGAGAGATACTTGTGATGGTTATCTGCACAGAAGGAAAAATTAAATCTTTGAGAATAAATTTGCTTTAATAATTTGACAATGGTATATAAAAGCACAGGTGACATGGTACAGTATAGATGCTCAGAATTTTCCTTCTAGAGTGGTGCCATCTAATAGAACTTTCTGCAAAAATGGGAATATTCTGTTTACTGTTCAAACAGAATATGGTAGCCAGTAGGCGTGTGTAGCTATTGGGCGCTTGCAATATAGCAGTGAGAAAAATGATTTTCTATTTATACAATTTAATTCAAATTTAAGTAGTTACATATTGCAAAAGGCTATCATACTCAGAAGCATAGTTCTAGAATCAAACTGCCTAGACTCAAAATCTGGATTCCCCATTCACAATACACCTATAATTTTGGCTAAGTCATTTAATCCTTACTGAACAGCACTAAACACAGTGTTTACAACTCAATTAACACCTAGTGTCCTTTTTAAAATTATGTAACTACTTGTTTTATTTTGCCACTTTTCAGCAAACAACCCATATCAATTAACACAAAATGTGATTGTAACATCACTATTAAAAAAAAAAAAAAAGCAAAGTCAGAGTTAGACAGGGATCAAAAAGATGAAATAGGAGCTTTCTACCATCTTCTTTTCAAAGCACACCAATCTAGACAATCATTCATATATAAGAGTGCCTTTGTGGAAGTCCAAGGGTCCAGTGGAAAAGTTCCAGCACACTGTTAGAGCAAAAAATTCTAAGATAGGATGGATTGAAGAAAGTTAGAGAAACAGTGTCACTTTCTCAGCTGGGTTGGAAGCTGCTAAAGATACCTATTTCTTTTTTACCCCATCCACAATACTGAGGCATGCTACATAACTGCAGGGCAGGGAGTGGCTTGGGGAACAACATCCAGGGCTTGGAATGGAACATAAAAAAAGGAATGCAGATTCTATTAACTGCATGGCAGGAAGCCAACTCATGAGCTGCTGGGGACATCTTGCCTGCAGATCTCCCCTTAGGTGGCCCAGGGACACCCCAACATTCTGCATGACTTACCCACACCCACCAACCCCGGGGGTAGTGGAAACAAGTCTCTGCAGACAGCTAATGAGCATATACATGCATAAAAAGCTTGCCTGACTCTGTAGGACTGGGAGACAACACACAAAACTGAGCACTATTCTAGGGAAAGCAAGCAAACAAGAAGCTGTCAGCATCTGGCTTTGCAAGAGAAGGCATACAATCTTAGGAATTTCCAAGGGGACAAGAAGTGGGGAGCAGGCATATCCATTGAAAAGGCCTGAGAATGCCTCAGAATCTCTAATACTGCTGATGGAGGTATTTTTATCCCTAAGCCAGTCAGTAGACAGGAGGAGGTGACTGTTACTTTAAATATACAGATAGTATTCCAAGACTTTAAGGAGCATGTAAAATCAAGGAAACATGACACCACCAAAGGAACACAATGATTTTCCATTTCCCAAAGAAATGGAGAGCTACAATTTGCTTGATTAAGAATTCAAAATAGTTGTTTCAAGGAAGCTAAGTAACCTATTATTAGAAAATACAAAGAAAGTTCAATAAAATCAGGAAAACAATACCTGAACAAAATGAGAAGTATAACAGTGAGAGAAATCATAAAAACAAAAAACAGAAATTCTGGAGCTGAAGAATACAAATGAATAAAATTAAAAAAAAAATGCAATAGAAAGCATCAATAGACCACTGTATCAAACAGAAGAAAGAATCTATAAAGTAGAAGACAGGTAGGTCATATAAAATTACCAGTCAGAGGAGAACAAAGAAAAAGAATGAAAAAGAGTGAAGAAAGCCTATATGAATAATAGGACACCATTAATAGAAACAATATAGGTCTTATTAGAGCCCTATAAGGAGAAGAGAGGGATAAAGGGACAGAAAGCAAATTTAAGAAGTAATGACTGAGAACTTACCAAATCTAGGGAGAGATCTAGACATCCAAGTTCATGAAGTGAAGAAATTCAAATTCTTCACATACAAGGGAATGCCCATAAGGCTATCAGTGGATTTCTCAGCAGAAATCTTGCAGGTAAGGAGGGAGTAAGATAATATATTCAAAGTACAGGAAGAGAAAAAAACTGCCAACCAAGAATACTTGAGCTGGCAAAGTTGTTCTTCCAAAATGAAGGAGAGTTAGATTTTCCCAGACAAACAAAAGCTGACGGAATTTGTCATTACTAGACCTGCCTTACAAGAAATGCTAACAGGAATTCTTAAAACTGAAATGAAAGGAAGCAAATATATAAAATTAACATAAAAATATAAAACATACTGATAAAGTATGTACATAGTCAAATTCAGAATACTCTATACTGTAATGCAATGGTCTGTTAATCACTTAACTCTAGTGTAAAATTTAAGATCAGAAGTATTAAAAATAATTATAGCTGTAATAATTAATTATTGGATACACAATATAAAAAGATGTAAATTATGATGTTAAAACATAAAATGTTGGGGAGAGGAGTTTTTGTATGTGATCAAAGTTGCTATCTGTTTCAAATAGACTGTTATATCCAGAAGATGTTTTATGTTGATCCTCCCTAATTGCAACACACAGTAACCACAAAGCAAAAAACTACAGTAAGTATACAAAGGACAAAGAGAAGGCAATGAAACCATACTACTACAGAAAAATAATTAATTCACGAAGGAAGAAAGAGAGGAAGAAAGGAACAAAGGAACTGCAACACTGCCAGAAAACAATTAAAAAGATGGCATCAGGAAGTAAGTATCCATTAATGATTACTTAAATGTTTTCAATTCTGTAATCAAAAGGCACAGAGTGGCTGAATGAAAAAACAATTAAAAAACAAGACCAAACTATATGCTGCCTACAAGAGATTCACTTCACCTCTAAGGACACACATAAGCTCAAAGTGAAGGGATGAAAATGGATATTCCATGCATTTGGAAATTAGGGGTGGCTATACTTATATCAGACAAAATAGACTTTAAGTCATAAACTGTAACAAGCAATAAAGAAGACCATTATATAATGATAAAGGGGTCAATTCATTAAGAGGGAATAAAAACTGTAAATATTTATGCACTCAACACTGGAACACCCAAATATATTAAGTACTAATAAATGTAAGGGGAAAAATAGACAATGGCACAATTATAGTTGGAGGCTTTAATACTCCACTTTCAACAATGGATAGATCATCCAGACAGAAAATCAATACTGAAACAACGGACTGGAACTTTAGATCTAATGGACCTAACAGACATCTACATTATATTCCACACAATAGCAGTGGAATACATATTCTTCTCAAGTGCACATAAAACGTTTTCCAGGTTACATCATATGTACACTCATAAAACAAGTCTTAACAAATTTAAGAAAACTGAAATGATACAAGCATCTTTTCTGACAATAGTATAAAATTAGAAATAATGGAGAAAAACTAGAAAATTCATGAAGGTGTGTAAATTAAACAACATACTCCTAAACAACAAATGGATTAAAGAAAAATCAAAAGAGAAATCCAAAAATATCCTGAAACAAATGAAATGGAAACACGATATACCAAAAACTTATAAGATGCAGCAAAGCAGTTCTACGAGAAAAGTTTAAAGTGGTAAATGCTTACATTAAGAAAAAGAAAGATCTCAGGATTCTTGGGTTGCTTTGGTTATGCATCTGACTCTTGGGTCTCAGATCAGGTCACAGTCTCAGAGTTGTGGGACTGAGCCCCACGTCAGGCTCTACACTGATGGCGTGGAGCCTGCTTGGGATTCTCTTTCTCTCTGTCCCTCCTCTGCTCTCTCTCTCACTCAAAAGAAAAAAAAAAAAACAAGAAAAAGAAATATCTCAAATGAACAACCTAACTGTACACTATTAGGAACTAGAAAAAGAATAAACCAAACCCAAAGTTAGCAGAAGGAAGGAAATAACAGAAATCAGAATGAAAATAAACGAAATTGAGACTGGAAAAACAGTAGCAAAGGCAAAAGAATCTAGAATCTGGTTTCTTGAAAAGATAAACAAGGTTGACAAACAGTAGCTATACTAAGAAAAAAAAAGAGAGAAGATTAAAATGTGTAAAATCAGAAATGAAAGAGGAGATATTATAACTGACACCACAGAAATACAAAAGATAAAAAGAAACAATTATAAAATAAACAATAATTGAACACCAACAAACTGGATAACTTAGAAGAAATGAATAAATTTCTAGAAAAAATATAACCTACTGAATAATTAAATAGCAAGGGGACTGAATCAATAATCAAAAATGTCCCAACAAAGAAAAGCCCAGGACCAGATGGTTTCCCTTAAGTTCTACCAAACACTTAAGAAGAAGTAACACCAATCCTTCTCAAACTATTTCAAAAAATTAAATAGGAGGGAACACTTCCAAGCTCATTTTACAGGACAGCATTACCCTGATACTAAAGCTAGATGAGGATACTATAAGAAAGAAAACTACAGGGCAATATCCTTTTTGAATAGAAATGCGAAAATTCTCAACAAAATACTAGCAAACCTAAATCAACAGGACATTAAAATGATCATATACCAGGGTTTTTATAAGCCCTAGTAATCCATGTTAAACACTCAACCTGATATAACATGAATGATGAATAAATGCTAGCCATTTTGATTAATGTTTAAAAAAAACAAAACAACAACAACAAAAGGATCATATACCATGATCAGGTGGGATCCATCCCTGGGATGTAAGGATGGTTAATTATATCCCAATCAATAAATGTGATACATCACAATAATAGAACAAATGATAAAAATAATATGATCAGCTCAATAGATGCATAATAGAAAAAGTAGTAGACAAAATTCAACCTCTTTCATGATAAAAGCTCTCAACAAATTGGATGTAGAAGAAAATGTACTTCAACATAATAAAATCCATGTATGTTAGGCCCACAGCTAACATCATACTCAATGGTCACAGTTTAAAATCTTTTCCTCTAAGATCAAGAACAAGACAAGGGCAGGAATGTAAATTGGTTCAGTCATTATGGAAAACATTATGAAGTTCCCTGAAAATATTAAAATAGAACTACCTAATGATCCAGCATTCTACTTCTGGGTATATATCCAAAGGAAATGAAAACAGTATATTGAAAAGATATCTGTACTCCCATGTTTATTGCAGCATTACTTACAATAGCCAAGACATGGAGACAATCTAAGTATCCCTAAAGAAGATATGGTAAATGTATAAAATGGAATATTATTCAACTCTGACAAAGAAGGAAATCCTGCCATTTGGCTTTGAGGGCATTATGCTAAGTGAGATAAGTCAGACAAAGAAGGACATATCTCACTAAAAAATGGAACCCAAAAAAGCTGAATTCTTAGAAACAGAATAGAATAGTTGTTTCTAGTGGCTGGGAGGTGGGGTAATCAGGAAGATATTGGTCACAGAGTGCAAACTTGCAGTTAGAAGATGAATAAATTCTTGAGATTTAATGCACAGCATTGTGATTACAGTCAATGATACTGTATTACATACTTCAGGGTTGCTAAGAGACTAGACTTTTTTTACTCATTAAAATCACTTTATTTGAAGCCCAGATGGGATAATTAGCTTTTTTTTAAGGATTATAGTAAATACTTATTAAGTGAATGCAACAAGTTGGAGTCATTAAACTTAAGACACTACATCTTAAATGTTCTAAACACAAAATGAAATTATAATTTTGTGATATGATGGAGGTATTAGCTAAAGCTATAGTGGGAATCATATTGCAACACATAAATGTATCAAATCAACACTTTACATTTATACAATGCTATATGTCAATTATGTCTCAATAAAAAAGAATAGTTAACAAAATAAGAAACTTCACTGAGGTGTTAATAGTAGAAAAGCTACCTTAGCTAGATAGATTTAAGAAGATTTTGAAAAATAATGACTACATGATTCAAAAGATAGAATACAGTAGAAATAAAGTAGTATTATTCTTTTAATCTTTATAGAATTATTGGATACTAAAATTTATCATAATAATAAACAATGTTACCATTATAAGACATATTTAATTTTTAACCTTTAAACTATATTTGAGATATGAGTTCTCTCAAGAAAAAGTCTCATCGGAAATTCATCACAACTTATGAGCAAGAATTAAAAGCAGAATATCAGTTTTCCATCTCAAATATTCCTGACGATGAAAAGTTCCAAAATCATATATAGTTTTCAGACATAATACATAATAAGAAAAGCTATGTAGAAGAGAAAAAAGTATTGTGAGAAAATATTACTGTCTTTCACTTACTTCAGATCAATGTCTACTTAGCAAGACAAATATGCTGTATAGTCACTGTAGGATCTATTAGCAGCTGACAGTGTTTGGAAAATTATGGTTCTTCACTGTCATGTTAGACTTTAAAATTTTCACTGCCATTTTCAATAAAAATTTTAGAGTTATTCTTTTATACTGGAAGTTCATTTTATGATTTCATATTTAGGAAAGTATCAATTTTTATCACTCAACTTTTGGCATTGGTACAAAGTATATATGTGTGTGTGTGTGTGTATGTGTGTGTGTGTGTGTTTATGTATACATGTATATTTATATATTCAAAACACCTCTAGTATTATGGGAGCATAGCATAGTGGAAAGTTAAAAAAAAAAGTCTTTGTGAGAAAGTTTCTTTTAGTAACACCATAGTCTTCCTTCTGCTTTATAGTATCAACCCACAATATCAACTAAATTCTCAGTAGGTTTGCTTACCACATTTTCCCGTGAATTCTAACCCTTGTCCCTCTAAAATTCATGGGAATAGAGTGGTCAGTTTACTTTGGTCTGAGTCTAAATGAACACTTTAAAGTGCCTTGTTAAAAAAAAACAAAACATTAAAAATCCTCCTACTCTAGAAGTGCTCTGCCAAGACTAACTCAAAGCCACAAAAGATTAAAGTTTGGTGCCAAACTGGGACCTGTAGGAACTGTGTGATCCTTTAACTCAGCAAAAATTCCATCTTTAACAGAAACTCAGAATATTAAACATAAGAATACAAAGTAATTTTCCAGACTAAGAGCATTCGGGATAAAACCATGGAATGCTATAAAGGAATTCCCCAAGTGAAAGTCTTTCTTTGGTAAAATGAAAGGATCATAGCAATCTCTAGAGAAGAGACAAGGTCTTGCACAGGGCAGAAAGCGGACCTTGCCATAGAGTTATTTTCTGATCTGGGACTCTCTACATGTTTGCTCTGTTTTCTAATAAAGTAAGTACTTATAATGGTGACTAATCATTTGTCCATTAGCTATCTTTTCACATTAGGAACAAATTCATTGTTTTACTCTTTGAGTTGGCAACTGTAATAAGAGCTCCAAACATTAGTGGTGCTTGTAGCATACGTGAATGGGTGGCTTATACACCAGCTCTGTTTTGAGCATTACCCTGCTATGCACTGTGAAAAGTATTTTATGGAAGCTTCAATAAATATTAGATATTATTACTACTATGCAAATGATCTTATTTAGTCATTGCTTTATTAGCCTTATTTTTACAAGAGGAACTTGAAGCTTTGAAGACTTAAATAACATTGTTAACACAACTATTAAAGTGGTGGAACCAAATTTGTCTATTCTAAAACCTAAACTCTTTTTTAAAAAATATTTATTTCGAGAAAGAGAGAGAGTGCAAGCCAGTGAGCAGGGGAGGGGCAGAGAGAGAGAGAATCCCAAGTAGGCTCCACGCTGTCAGTGCAGCGCTTGACATGGGGCTTGATCTCACAAACCACGAGATTATGGCCTGGCAAAGATCAAGAGTCAGACACCTAAGCCACCCAGGTGCCCTTAAAACCTTAAGCTCTTAACCAGTGAGCTATAAATTTGAAAGTCACCATGAACTCTTACTTTACAGCGGCATTCTGGGGCACACTAATTTCTTGGATTCAAAAGGCAAAAGAAAGTCCTACTCTTTCAGCTGCATTGAGGCTCATATTTTGTTTTACTCAGTCTGTGAGCAAACGCTCATGACAGCAGTCAGAAGTTGAATCTTACTTATAAATCGGAACATATCCTATACCCTCTATTTCACATACACATTGTGAGAATGTGATGACATAATGTAGGTGAAAGAGCTCTAGAAATCATAATGCAACTTCTTTACATCACAGGATTGTACTGTCTTCGTCCCTATACTTTAACACTAATATTATTTACTGAACTTTTTATTCTTCACTAGCTATTGAGCTAAATGCATTGTATATATATTTGCTCCTTCAATCCTCACCATAATTCTATGAGGCAGCATTGTAAACCATTTTAAAGATGAGGAAACAGATTCAAAGTATTTAGTTTGCCTTAACTTGGATAGTCATTCAGTGACTGATTAGGAGTTTTTATCCATTTATGTATGCATTTGAAGAGGAGGTATTAATGATACATCTATATGGAGATACATGTATATACTTATCTACATATAAAATAAATATTATCAGCCCAACATTTAGAGAGAAGCTGCTACTAGAAGATACCTTACAACCCAAAAGCTGATGGCTGATTGTAGACATGGCTCAACAATGAGTCTTTAGAAGGACATAAGGTAGGCTACTGGTTTCTCTGTGATTATTAAACTATGATTCTTGCAGCACCTGTGTCAGGATGCAGGCTTCTTGATAAAAATGCAGATTCCTGATCCTCTGCTCAGATTATTGAATTGGAGTCTCTGTAGAGTATGAACCATGAATATACATTTTAACAAGCTCTACAAGTGATTCAATGCAAATTATAGTTTGAGATCCATTGCATAAAGTAATGAGCACTGTGGTTCTATCTTTGGTTGTTTTATATATAGAACTTTTTTTTAAGTTTCTCTTCTAAATGGAGGAAAAATAACTTCTCAGGGACAAAGATGCTTTTACTTCAAAATATAAATTTATTTCATAATATGAATTTATGAAAGATTACATTAATGTAGCTCTGGTGTGTAAAATATCCCAGTCAGACAGCCAGGCACTCATAAATGCATTTCATCCATCAATAGGCCATCAATTCCATTTTCATTTAAACATCAATTAAAAGGAAAGGTATAACTGGCCACAAGATTAATTTCCTCCATGCAAAGAAACAGCAGCTAGTCACACGTGGGGACCACTTGCTTGTTAATAGCTCCTTCTGTAAATAAATTACACAATTAAATCACAGGACCTCTAAGTGAACAATCAGGCAAGTTGATAGAAGCAATACTTTTTCCTTCTGAGTTTTATAAAGGTTTCTGAAATCATTTTTAATTCACAAGAGGGAAAATTACTTTTCCTTAGATGACTCACAGTATTTTATTCATATCAAAAACAGATTGTAGAGACTTCCGTATATCATGAATCTAGCTTAATGTACTTCGATTTTACTAATTTTTCCTAAGGGATATAGAGTGATTCATTCCAAAACAGTCTCAATGGAGTTGAATTTTCCTCTCTCCTGAAGTTTCACCTTAAAAGGAAAACGTATCTCAAGGAAACCTCTGAATATTGTCAAAAAGTATTAGATCAGTAATACATTTACTAATGGAAGCTAATTTGCCAAACAGTTAATGAGATTGGGGGGAGGGGGCTGCAGCTCAAAATGTACCTAGGATTTGTTTTAATCAGGTATGGTAAAACATCCAGATATGGAAATGATTGTCATGAAGAAAGAAGTTTATACTCATAGATCCCCAGAAAAATGAGGCATGCCACTCCACTCAGGGGACACAGGGAAGTACCAAAGCTGGCCAGGAGGCAGAGAAATCAGGGGAAACTCTGCACAAGAGACTTCACTGTGGTTTCCATGGGAAAGGTATAGCAAAACAGGATAAGCAGGCTTAGAATCGACTAGTTTGAATAATTTCATCAGATTCTGGGGGTTAGGGGCTGGCTGTCTCTAGCTGTCTGGTATTGGTCTTGGGGTAATTAGGGCAGGGGGATAGTCGCTTGTTCAGCATGTGATAGCCTAATTAAGGAGGTGTTTGAAGGTATGGGCTCTGGATTTGTTCACACATGAAAGGAGCACTCCAGGATGAATTCTTTGCTATCTCTAGGAATTAGCTAACACTGGCAGGGGCAGCTCCTTCAGGGTCAGCGAGGCCCCAAGACCTCAAAGCATCAGAAAATACAGAAAATAAAAGAGCATGATCAATACAGCAGAAGGTCTTGTGCTGTGGCTGTAAACAGGAAAGTTACTGAATTCAAATGTTAGATATACTTGTAGCATGTGTGGGTGGGTGGTTTCCTACATACCATCTCTATTCTGAGGTCATGTTCTTAGGTTAATGTTCTATTACTTCTCAAAGAGTGAAAGGGCACTTTTTAACACTTGGCTTTAAATTCTTAACAAACTTAGTATTGTAATAGCATTTTAAATTTAGCAAGAAAAAAAATTAAAATCTCCAGCAGTATTTGGTATCCCGGTCCATCTGTTCTGAAATTCTATGTGTGGCCAAAGAGAAGTACTAATTGGTTTTCTTCCTTGCAGCACCAAACACTTGACTATCCTAATTAAGGAAGGAGGAGACCTGGGAAAACTTGTAAATCTGAGGAACAGCTACATCTCAACAGTAGCTACTATAGGCTACTTTTCCTTTTTCTGTACTGGAACATCTATGACTGATTCTATGTTTCTTGGAAGACTGGATTCTGGTACTACAGAAACTTCTGCAGAAGACTGAAAGACTTCAGCATGAGGAACAGCAGTAGTATGGCGTGAATTATTTTAGCACTGATAGTCTGAACTGGGTTACCTACTTGGCTTATTCTTCAAATTTTATGTATTAAACAACAAGAACAACAACACAATTTTTCCCGAGGGAAGTATATTGACTAGGACTATTTAGTTTAAAAGTGATTGAGATGTCACACATCTCTTCCTCTAGCTGAGCAAACTTTCATTATGTTTTCTTATGAGTAAATCAGTACCTGTTCCTCCCTGGTTAAAATCAGTGAACTAAATTTGTATTAGATTGAGATACAAGTAATAAAGCTTAAAACAAAGTTTATTACATAAACAATACAACAGCAATTGCCTCTCCTTGCAAAAGGGGAAGTTATTGACTATAGATTGCAGAATTTTGTTGCCAAAAAGGATCCTAAAGCTCAAGGGTTCCCTGCTTAGTTTTATATCAGAGTATCTCCTGGGGATCTTTGAAAAATACAGAATCTGACACTCTATCTCAGCTGTACTGAATCAGAATCTTTGGCAATCTTTGGCATAATGCCCAGAAGTGTGTACTCTCTAAAAGCTCTCTGGGTTTCTGAGATGTGTGGTTGGGTTTGGAGTTGACTGATCAGAACTTTACCAGAATGCCTCTTAATACTGGAGCATTAAAAAAAATACAGACATCAGAGCTCCACATGAGACCTATTGGACTAAATGTCTGGGAAAGGATATAACAACATGTATGTATTAACATACACACACATATAATATAATAGTAGTCTTACCTAATCCTGAGCTTAGGCTAGAGAGAATTATTATATTCAAGTTTTGGATTCAATCTTAGAAGACCACAGTCGTCTGTTTATACTCAAAAAAGGGGGTATATTTCATTATTTGTTCAAAATATTTGCTGTGCCTCCCTACTATGCCCTTCTCTGGAGCCCATCCAGAGAAGTACAGAAGAGTACATTTACTGTTTCACTGACATTAGCCTTGATCCTATAACTTGCTTTGACTGAGAAATGTGAGTGCAAGAGGCCTGTGCCTCTTCCAAGAAACTCTGAGCCATCGCAGTCAATTTATTTTTTCCCTCTGCCACCAGACTAGGATGTTGTTAGTGGCTGCTACTTCAGCCTGCATCACTGAATACAAAGACTTGGAACAGAGCTCTAGCCAATCTACAACGATTGTTAATGTGAGTACAAAATAGACCTTATTTAACTCCCTTAGATTTTGGAACCCCCACCCCCATCCCCTATTCCCTCTTCTGTAACAGATGAAAGAGTGAGAATTAGAACCCAGGTCTCCTGCCTATGCCTTGCTGTTTCTATAGCACTCAAAAGGAGAAGATAACTGCATCTGTCCTAGGTGGGGAGGGGATTATCTGCTCCCATTGCTAGAGCTGAAACTGGGGAGAAGTGTGTTTTTGGTATACTCAAGTAGAATTTAAAATAGAGATCTCAAATTTCTTCCAACTCAGATATTGTATTGCTCTTTGACATTCCTAATAAAATATCACTGCCCATTGCTGTTACCTGGGCTAGTAATATTTGTGGAGGTATATAGTTGAATCCTAACTGGCATTAATCTGTGGGGCTGGCTGGGAAATAAACCATGGTATATAACATTCCTTATATGGAAACAAGTTTGCCAAGTTCCAAATAGTAGGCACGAAAGGTGAACTTCTGAAACAAGCTCTTGCTTTTTTACTTCAGGCTTCAGATAAAATAGAGAATACTCAGATGTTGTTTTCCAACAAAATATATACATTTTAAAAGGGTGATTGTGATTCACATTCTGCCCACAGGAGGGCCACAGAAGTTAGCACTTCACAATATTTTCTTGCAATAAATTGGTTTACATATTCATTCCTACAGCTTTTTTCTCCCTCCACAAACCCAGATTAACTTTACAATTTATAACTTGAGTTAAAAAATTTCAAGGTTTCTATATAAAAATTTCAGTCTGTTCCAGTTCTTCTAAACCCTTCATTACCATTCAAACTGTGATGTCTACAGATCAGAATTCCTATTTCATTTTCATAGACTTAGAGTATTTTCCCCAAATGCATTATTTTGAAGTTTTAGTATCTGAAACCAAGAGAGATGATGGAGAAATAATTTTAATCAGAATCAAAGTTAATTACTGACAACTCAAAATTTAAAAGCCAGGATTTTGGTATTTCAAAATATCGAATTGGAAACATAAGGACAATTATTCTTAGTAAAATGTAAATAATCATCATTATTTGACTATCATTTATTGGCTATCTACTCTGGACCAAAATTTTATTTTACATGATTCTAATCCTCCCCAAAGCAGCCTGGCAAGGTATATGTCACTCTCACTGTTTGGGATGCGGAAACTGAGTCCCAAGGATGTCAGTCTGTCATAACTACTATGTGACTTTAATGGGAAGAATTGGCATTTGATCCCAAGTCCCTCAGAAGCCAAAATCCACAAGCTTTCCTTATACCACATTGCCTTTCTCCCATTTGGCTTTGAAATGAGTTTCTACTCTGGCTATCATATTTATCATCTCAAGTTTCTTCCTCAATTACATATTTTATTTCCAAAATAAATATTTATGCACATAAAATTCTATCCTAACAGGAAGCAGAGAATTAAAAATCACATAATCGCCATGAAAGCTCTGGTGATCTTCCTACGGGAAAGGGAAGTTGTGGTTTGCAAGAAGCACATGGCAGGGACCCTTTACAGCAGTTTGTGGGCCGTTGGACCACAGAAGGTTAGGGGAAGGCACTTGGAAGGCAGAGAAAATAATACGTATTTGAGACATCTTTTTAAGCAAGCACAAGTTATGGGAATAATTTGATTTATTAAATAATCTGCAACATTTTCTCTATAAATGTCTTGTCCAATTACTAAAAAGTCAGAAGCCATGAAACCTTCTAACCACTAGATGTCACTGTTGCTCATGAAATAGAATTGCCCAAAGAGGAGTTTGAGGAATGCCTCCTGTCCTCTTCCCTGAAGTTTACCCTTCATCTAAGAGCTATGAGAGATATAAAAGAGATCAAACATATGGGCCCTGATGCGGAACTTGTGTTTTCCTTGGAAGAAGAGAGAGAGAAAACTTATATGAATAATTACAGAGTATCACAAAAAATGGCGTTCATTTGTGTATACTTACAAATACATATACTGGGTGGAGGTAGTAGGAACTGTAAGATCTCAGTAATAAATGTAAACAGGAGTGGCTGTGGATGGTTCCACAGAAGTGGGACTTGGGTGATGTTCTAAGGGATAAAAGATGGCCTAGGTAAGAAGAGAGCAAGATCATTCCAAAGAGGCATGGCCTGAGCAGAAGCACGGAGGTGGAAATAGAGAGCTGGAATAAAGTGGAAGAGGGGGAGTTGGCTGTGGAGGAGACAGATTGTATAGGACCAGAAACAACCAAGAGGAGCGTTGTAATTTACCCTCCCTCCTGAATTTGCCTCTAAAACTTTCTGAGCAGAAGAGGGATATGAAAAATACTCCATTGGAGGAAGATGAACTGTTTGGATATTGGGGTGGGGTACCAGCTAAGAATCACAATTTATGTCATTCCCTGGTAAATCATTATTTGAGGTTTCTTCACTGTGTTAATTACTTTATCCTGGTCCCTTGGTCATTTGTTATGGTTCCCCTCCCGCCAAATCTTGATCCGGGTTTAGGAATAACACTGGTACCTGTTGGTCTTCATCTAGAGCAGAGGCTTCTGCTTCTGGTCTGGTCTTGTCGCCAGAGACTTGCCTTCCTCTGGCTGATTATTTGCAAAATCATCTGAATTTGCTCTCAGGGACGTTCAGTCAGGCAGCTCCCTCTGAAAAGCATCAAAGATATGCTTTCACCTCAGGGAGAGCACGTCTCCAGAGGCTCCTCTCTTCCTAATGTCCTAAAACAAGTGGGTGACTGTTTCACGAGGTTTTCTCTTTTGCTGGGAGTCCACATTATAAAGTTCTGAGAGCAAGGAAAACAAGCCTTTCAGATTGTCAGGCTCTTTAATGAGGTGCTCTGCGGAGGGAAGAACGGCAGACACAGGCTGGAGGACGTGGCGTGGCGCTTTTAGAGGGTCAGCCCGCATCGTCGGTCTGGTAGCGGGATTCCACCATCTGGAGGCCATCTGCCTCTCCTCGTCTCACAAGCCTCCTGGCAGCCCCACTGCTGCATCCTGTCCTCAAGTAAACAAGCCATAAAGGTGCTGGAAGGACCAACACGACGAAGACTCCAAAGACGCCGCCGCCCTGTGTGAGCAGAGGGCCAACGACGGGGTCGCAGCCCTGTGGCGGGAGTCTGGGTCCTTCCTGCGGAGGTTTGCGCACAGTACATCCGGGTCCTCCCGCACGATATCTTCGCTTCCGGTGGCGTTGCTTTCCCGCCACAGCTGACTGAGCCGTCACAGCCTGGGGAGAAGCTGGGTTCCTGCACGTGGTGTGGAGGATGGAAGCGCCTGGGGGAGGAGTTCACGGTAAGGAGAACGGGGTTGTTAAAAGAGGTGGCGGGCAGTGGTAGTGTTAGTTTGCCGAGCTATGGCAGCAAACTGTACATGTAATGCAAGAACTTCACTAACCTCGCTTGGTTTCCTCTAGCTGACGATTATGTGATCCTGAATGGAATGAGCCTAAAAATAGGCTTACTTTTCAAATTTTTAAAATGTTTGTTTATTTATTTAAATATAATTTGTTTTCAAGTTAGCTAACATGCATTGTGTATATAGTGTGCTCTTGGATTTGGGAGTAGGTTCCCATGATTCATTGCTTACATATAACACCTGGTGCTCATCCCAACATGTGCCCTCCTTAATGCCCATCACCTATTTTCCCTGCCCCTCGCCCACCATCAACCCTGTTTGTTTTCTGTATTTAAGACTTTCTTATGGTTTGCCTCCTTCTCTATTTGAAACTACTTTTTCCCCTTTCCTTCCCCGTTGGTCTTCTGTTAAGTTTCTCAAATTACACATATGAGTGAAAACATATGATACCTGTTTTTCTTTGACTTATTTCACTCAGCATAATACCCACATTGTTGCAAATGGCAGAATGGCAGAATTTCATTTTTTTCTCATTGACAAGTAGTATTCCATTGTATATATAAACCACATCTTCTTTATCGACTCATCAGTTGATGCACATTTGGGTTCTTTCCATAATTTGGCTATTGTTGAAAGTGCTGCTATAAACATTGATGTACATGTGTCCCTATGCATCAGCACTCTTGTATCCTTTGGGTAAATTCCTAGTAGTGCTATTGCTGGGTTGTAGGGTAGTTCTATTTTTAATTTTTTGAGGAAGCTCCACACTGTTTTCCTGAGCAGCTACACCAGTTTGCATTCCCACCAACAGTACAAAAGTATTCCCCTTTCTCCACAGATGTTCCTCGCCAACATCTCTTGTTTCTTGAGTTGTTAATTTTAGCCATTCTGACAAATGAGAGGTGGTAACTCATTTTGGTTTTGATTTGTATTTCCCTGATGATGAGCAATGACAAGCATCTTTTCATGTGTCTTTTGGCCACCTGGATGTCTTCTTTGGAAAAGTGTCTGTTCATGTCTTCTGCCCATTTCTTCACTGGGTTATTTGTTTTTTAGATATTGAGTTTGATAAGTTTTTTTATAGATTTTGGATACTAGCCCTTTACCCTATATGTCATTTGCTGATATCTTCTCCATTCCGTAGGTTGCCTTTTAGTTTTGTTGTTTATTTCCTTTGTGCTGCAGAAGCTTTTTATCTTGATGAGGTCCAAATTGTTCATTTTTACTTTTATTTCCCTTGCCTTTGGAGACATGTTGAGTACTAAGTTGCTGCAGCTGAGGTCAAACAGGTTGTTGCCTGTTTTCTCCTCTAGGGTTTAGGTCTCTTATTTAGGTCTTTCATCCATTTTGAGTTTATTTTTGTGCATGGTATAAGAAAGTGATCCAGTTTCACTCTTCTGCATGTTGCTGTCCCGTTCTCTCAACACCATTTGCTGAAGAGACTTTTTTTCCATTGGATACTCTTTCCTGCTTTGTCAAAGAGGAGTTGGGCATACATTTGTGGGTAATGTTTATTTATTTTTGAGAGAGAGACAGAGTGTGAGCAGGGGAGGGCAGAGAAAGAGAATCCAAAGTAGGCTCCAAGCTCTGAGCTGTCAGCATGCAGCCAGATAGCGGGCTGGAACCCACAAGACATGAGATCATGACCTGAGCTTCTTAACAGACTGAGCCATCCAGGCCCCCCTAGAGGCTTAAAACTTGTTAATGGCTTCTCGTTCTCCAACCTCACCTGATTCCACACCTCTAAGCATCCTGTGTGTTGGGCCTTCTGTCCTTTAACTTCCTTGAGTTCACCATGCTCATCCTGTAAGCCCCTTGCTCATTTGTTCTCTCCAGAACTCCCCGTCTATCTCTTTGCCCCTCTCACCCCTGACTGAAGATTAGCTCATACTCATTCCTCAGCATCACCAACTGTCACTTCCTTGGAGAGGCCTTCCTGGGCCAGCTTTTTTATAATAAATACTTTTATATGTGCTTTTCCTTTGTAGCATTCTGTGCATCCCCCCCCCCCCCCCCCCCCTTCTCAATTACATCTCTTTTTGTGTGACTATTTGATAAACCTTTGTCCTTTGGTAACAGGGTCCATGTCTGCATTTGCTCATCATTATTTCTGTTGTCATCACTATGAGAAACAATAAAAATCATTGCTTCTCTGTGTCTTTCATGATTGTGTGTGTTGGGCAGGGGGGAGAAGTGAGGTGGTTAAGAAGCTGAAAAGGCAAGTTAAATTTTTCTAGATAAGAGAACTCTAATCCTTTTAGCTTCACTCCACGTTGCCTAAGTAAAGTAACTTTATATTTCATTACTGAGCCACTTGCACTCTGAGACCTGTAGGGCATGGAAATGATAGGGTCTTAAAATCTGACTGTTAAAATTAAATATTATATCCAGTAAGTGAGATAAAGCTAAAAGCATTCAAGCCATTCTGAGAACATTTCCACAAACAATAAGACCTTTCCTGAAACTCTGCAAAATCCTTAGGGATTCTTGGTTAAGACTTCACAGATTACTGCCTAGAGAAGTAGAGGCATCTGTAGCAATGTAGAAAAAATAACTTGAGATGGTCTTTGAATTGCAAGAATGAAATTCAAAACTTTACACAAAATTTTTAGCTAAGTCTTTGTTTTTTTGTTTTGTTTTGTTTTTCAAATTTGTATTTAAATTCTAGTCAGTTAAGATACAGTACAATATTGGTTTCAGGAGTATAATTCAGTGATTCATCCCTTACATACATAAGTGCTCTCCTTAATACCCATCACCCATCTAGCCCATCCCCAACCTATCTCCCTCCATCAGCCCTAAGTTTGTTCTCTATCTTTAAGACTCTCTTACAATTTGTTTCCTTCTCTCTTTTTCCTTTTTCTCCCCCTCCCATATGTGCATCTGTTTTGTTTCTTAGATTCCACATATGAGTTAAAGCATATGGTATTTGTCTTTCTCTGACTTATTTTGCTTAGCATAATACAGTCTAGCTCCATCCACATTGTTGCAAATGGCAATATTTCATACTTTTTGATGGCTGAATGATATCCCACTGTATATATACATATATACATATACAATATACATATACATATATGTATATCTTCTTTATCCATTTTTCAGTCAACGGACATTTTGGCTCTTTCTATAGGTTTGCTATTGTTGACAATGCTGCTATAAACATGAGGAGGCATGTACCCCTTCAAATCTATATGTTTATATCCTTTGAGTAAATACCTAGTCGTGCAATTGCTGGGTCATAGGGTAGTTCTATTTTTTACTTTTTGAGGAAACTCCATACTGTTTTCCAGAGTGGCTGGACCAGTTTGCATTCCTACCGATAGTGTAGGAGGGTTCCTTTTCTCTGCATCCATGCCAACACCTATTGTTTCTTATGTTGTTAATTCTAGCCATTCTGACATGCGTGAGGTAGTATCTTACTGTGTTTTTGATTTGTATTTTTCTGATGATGAGCGAGCATCTTTTCATGTGCCTGTTGGCCCATCTGGATGTTTTCTTTGGAAAAGTGTCTATTCATGTCCTCTGCCCATTTCTTAATTGGATTATTTATTTTTTGGGTGTTGAGTTTGATAAGTTCTTTGTAGTTTGGATACTAACCCTTTATATGTTGTTTATATGCCATTTGCAAATATCCTCTCCCATTCTGTAGGCTGCCTTTTAGGTTTGTTGATTGTTTCCTTCAGTGTACAGAAGACTTTTAACTTGATGAAGACCCAACAGTTCATGTTTGCTTTTGTTTTCTTTACCTCCAGTGACATGTCTAGTGAGAAATTGCGGGGGCCAATGTCAAAGAGGTTGTTGCCTGTGTTCTTGTCTACAATTTTGATGGTTTCCCGTCTCACATTTAAGGTTTTCATCCATTTTGAAATCATTTTTGTGTATGGTGTAAGAAAATGGTCTAGTTTTACTCTTCTGCATGTTGCTGTATGGTTTTCCCAAGACCATTTGTTGAGGAGACTGTCTTTTTTCCATTGGATATTCTTTCCTGCTTTGTTGAAGATTAGTTGACCATAGCTGTGGGTTCACTTCTGGGTTTTCTGCTCTGTTCCATTGATCTATATGTCTGTTTTTGTGCCGGTATTATACTATCTTGATCATGGCAGTTTTGTAATATAGCTTGAAGTCTGGAGTCATGATGCCTCCTGCTTTTTTTTTTTTTTTTTTTTTTCTTTTTCAGGATTGCTTTGGCTATTCCAGGTCTTTTGTGATTCCATACAAATTCAAGGTTGCTTTTTCTAGCTTTGTGAAAAATGCTGGTGGTATTTTGATAGGGATTGCATTAAATGTGTGGATTGCTTTGGGTAGTATGGATATTTTAACAATGTTTGTTCTTCCATGAGCATGGAATGTTTTTCCCTTTTTTTTTTGTTCTCTTCAATTTCTTTCATAAATGTTCTTTAGTTTTCAGAGTATAGATCTTTTGCCTCTTTAGTTAGGTTTATTCCTGGGTATCTTATTATTATTGGAACAATTGCAAATGGGATCAATTCCTTGATTTATTTTTATCCTGCTTCATTGTTTATATATAGAAATACAACAGATTTCAGCATGTTGATTTTATATCTTGAGACTTTGCTGAATTCATGTATTAGTTCTAGCAAATTTTTGGTGGAGTCTTTCGCACTTTCTACATATCATGTCGTCTGCAAATAGCGAAAGTTTGACTTCTTCCTTGCCAATTTGGATGCCTTTTATTTCTTTTGGTGTCTCATTGCTGAGGCTAAGACTTATAGTACTATATTAAATAGTAATGTTGAAGGTGGACAGGGCTGCCTATCTTATTCCTGACTGTAGAGAAAACACTCTCAGGTTTTACTCATTGAGGATGGTATTAGCTTAAGGTCTTTCATATATGGCCTTTATGAGGTTGAGGTATGTTCTTTCTATCCCTACTTTGTTGAGTTTTTTTTTTTTTTATCAAGAATGGATGCTGTATTTGTCAAATGCTTTTTCTGCATCTATTGAGAAGATCATATTGTTCTGATCTTTTCTTTTATTAATGTAGTGTATCACATTGATTGATTTGTGGATATTAAACCACCCTTGCAGCCCAGGAAGAAATATCACTTGTTCGTGGTGAGTAATTCTTTTAACGTACTGTTGGGTTCAATTTGCTAGTATTTTGTTAGAAATTTTTGCATCCATGTTCATCAGAAATATTGGCCTGCAATTCTACTTTTAAGTGGGGTCTTAAAAGGTTTTAGAATCAAGGTAATGCTGGCTTTGTAGAAGGAGTTGGGAAGTTCTCTTTACATTTATATTTTTTGGAGCCATTTGGGAAGAATGGGTATTAACTCTTCTTTGAATGTCTGGTAGAATTCCCCTGGGAAGCCATCTGGCCCTGGACTCTTGTTTATTGGGAGATTTTTGATTACTGGCTCAATCTGATTGCTAGAAAAGAAATTTTTTATTTCTTCCTGTTTCAGTTTTGGTAGTTTATGAAATTCTAGGAATTTTTCCATTTCTTGCAGATCACCTAGTTTGTTGTCGTATAATTTTTCACCATATTGTTTTATATTTGTTCATATTTCTGTGGTGTTGGTTGTGATTTCTCCTCTTTCATTCATGATTTTATCATGGGTCCTTTCTCTTTTCTTTTTGATAAGTCTGGCTAGCATTTTATCAATTTTATAAATTTCAAAGAACCAGCTCTTAGTTTAATTGATCTATTCTGCTAATCTTTTCTGTTTCTAGATCATTTATTCCTTTCTCATTTTTATTGTTTCTCTTCTTCTGCTTGTTTTAGGGCTTATCTGCTGTTCCTTTTCTGGCTCCTTTAGGTGTAAAGTTAGGTTGTGTTTCTGAGACCTTTCTTGCTTTTTGAGGTAGGTCTGTATTACAATATACTTCCTTCTTAAGACTGTCATTGCTTCATCCCAAAGGTTTTGCACAGTTGTGGTTTCATTTTAATTTGCTTCTATGTACTTTTTTTTTTTTTTTTACCTCTTTTCTAATTTCCTGGTTAACCCATTCATTCTTTCGTAGAGTATTCTTTAACCTCCATGTATTTTGTGACTTTCCAAATTTTTTCTTGTGGTTGACTTCAAGTTTCATAGTGTTGTGGTCTAAAAATATGCATGGTATGTTTTCTATCTTTTTGTTGAGGGCTGATTTGTGACCCAGTATGTGATCTGTTTTGGCAATGTTCCATGTGTACTCAAAAAGAATGTGTATTCTGCTGCTTTAGGATAAAATGTTCTGAATATATTCATTAAGTCCATTTGGTCCAGTGTGCCACTTAAAGCTATTGATTCCTTGTTGATTTTCTGCTTAGATAATCTGTCTATTGCTGTAAGTGGGTTGTTAAATTCCTTCACTATTATTGTATTATTACCAGTGAATTCCTTTATTTTTGTTGTTAATTGATTTATATATTTGGGTTCTTTCAAGTATGGGGCACAAATATTTACAACTGTTAGATCTTCTTGATGGATAGACCCCTCAATTTTGATATAATGCCCTTCTTCATCTCTTGTTACAATCTTTGTTTTGAAATCTAGTTTGTCTGATATAAGTATGGCTACTCCGGCTTTCTTTGACATCCATAAGCATGATAGATGGATCCCCATCCCCTCACTTTAAATGTCAGGTGTCTTTAGGTCTAAAATGGGTCTCTTGTAGGCAGCATATAGGTGGATCTTGTTTTTTTCATTTTTTGGTTTTTTTTTTTTTTTTAATCCATTCTGATACTCTCTGTCTTTTGATTGGGACATTTAGTCCATTTACATTCAGAGTGATTATTGAAAGATAGGAATTTAGTGCCATTGTGTTACCTGTAGAGTTGTTATATCTGGTGATGTTCTCTGTTCCCTGCTAGTCTTTGTTGCTTTCATCTTTTTTTCCCCACTCAGAGAGTCCTCTTTAATAATTCTTACAGGGCTTGTTTAGTGGTCATGAACTCCTTTAGTTTTTGTCTGGGAAACTCTTTATCTCTCCTTCTATTTTGAATGACAGCCTTGCTGGATTAAATAATCTTGACTGCATATTTTTCCCATTCAGCATGTTGAATACATTCTGCCATCCCCTTTTGGCCTGCCAAATTTCTGGACAGGTCTGTTGCAAAACTGACCTATCTTCCCTTGTAGTTTAAGGACTTTTTTCCCTTGCTGATTTCCAGATTATTTTCTTGTCAGTGTATTTTGTGAATTTGATTATGATATATCTAGGTGTAGGCCGATTTATGTTGAATTTAATGGGAGTTCTCTTTGCCTCCTGGATTGTGATGTCTAGGTAAGTTTACAGCTGTAATTTGCTCAAATAAAACTTCTGCTCTTTTTGTCTCTCTTCATCTTCTGGACTCCTATGAAATGAATGTTGATACATTTTAAGAAGTTGCTGAGTTCCCTAAGTCTACCTTTGTAATCCAAAAGCTGTCTTTTCCTCCTCTTTTCAGCTTCATTATTTTCCATAATTTTATCTTCTGTGTCACTGATTCGTTCCTCTGCTTTGTCCATCCTCACTGTCATGGGATTCATTCAGGTTTGCATCTTGGTTATAGCATTTTTAATTTTGGCCTGACTAGATTTTAGTTCTTTTATTTTTTAGTAATGAATTCTCTAGTGTCCTCTATGCTTTTTTAAAAGTGCAGCTAGTATCCTATAATTGTTGTTTTAAATTCTAGTTCAGACATCTTATATCTGTATTGATTCATTCCCTTGTTGTAATTTCTACTTCTTGTTCTTTCTTTTGGGGTAAATTGCTCCACCTTGTCATTTTGTCCAGAAAAAAACAAAACAAAACAAAACAAAACAAAAACAAAAACAAAAAAACAAAATAGATCCTGGGTGTGTTTTTGTCTGCTTGTTAAATGAAGCTAGATCCAAAAAATAACAGTAAAAAAAATACATATATATAAAATTAAAAAATAAAACTAATAACATTAAAAAATAAAAATAAAAAGGAAGTTAAATCCTATTTCCCCTAGAGTTGGAGCTTGGAGCACTCTGTGATCAGTAGACTTGATGTGTGTGAGGGGTTTGTGCTGGTCTTCTGGGGGAATGGCTTGTTGTGCTGATTCTCAGGTGGACTTGCTGTAGTGGAGATGCCCAGGAAGCGGGCAGCGGGGCAGTGGCTTCGTGTAGCTGCTGCATTTTCCACTTGGTGGCACTGTTAAACTCACTGAAGTAGGTCACTACTGGTGGGGGAAGGTTGAAAATCACTTTGCCTTGCTCTCTTGTCTCAGGATTGGAGAGCTGTGTCCACCAGTCCTCAAGAAGCCCTCACAGACCAGCAAACAATCACCCTTCCTGTGTCCTCAGTTTCCTTCAGATCCCCTGCACCCTGTCTATGTCTGAGTTGTATGCCTGCCAGGCGGCATAGCCCTTCTGTATTTTATCTCTGGCTTGACTGTGTTTCTACACTCTAAACTTTGGAGACCCCTGCAGCAGGGCCCCATGTTGGTCTTCTAGGAAAGGGTCTCATTGCACTGTGATGGTGCTGGCTTGTCCCAGAAAACAGTTGTGTGAGCAGCTTGGAGTTTATGGTAAATCATAGCACAAAGGCAGTGTCAAGGTTTGCTGTTCTCAGCTGGTGTCTCTGTTCCTATGCTGGTGAATGGCACAGCTCTGTGGTGCCTGCCGGGTCTTTTGTCCCTGGAGAGGCCATATCACCTCTACCAAAAGCATTCCAAGCAGGGGAACTGTTTTCCCCCATGTGACTTAGGGGATTCTTAGACCCCTCTGCCTGCTACTAGGCCTCTGCCCTCCCTCCCCAGCAGAGCACCACCAGGTGTGACCCTAGTGATGGCACTGACATCTGAGACTTCAGACTCTGTGCTCTGCTGTTTATAAAAAACTGCAGTATTTAAACCCTTTTCTTTTTCCCAGTCAGTGGTTTTGGGGAAGAGTTTTCCTGTGAATTTCTCCTCGTGTGTTTTCATTCTTTTTTCATGCTTTCTCTCTCAGAGATCATGGCTCCCATCCCTTTGCAATGCCTTTGGCTCTTTTCTCTCCCAAATCAACTCTCTGCAGTTCCTACCTTCCATAAGGTGGTTGTTTTGTTTTTTTCTTTTTTGCTTGTAGACGTGTAGCTTTGCTCTCAGTCCTCAGATCAATTTCTTGGGAGGTAAAAATAATTTAATATTTATCTAGCTGTGTTTGAGGTAGAAAGCAGGGTTGGTGCTTGCCAAGCAAGGTGCCTTACTCCTCTGCCATCTTAACCCCACCTCTAGGTAAGTCTTTGTTGCAGACAGTTCATAAATATATTTTTTGCCACGTGGCCAAGGTAACACAACAAGCATTTTGTGTAGTGATGACAGGATTTCCCTGTGTCCAGTCTACTGTGTGGGTAAGCCATGTTAAAGCCTTGTGAATGACTTAAATTATATTCTTGACATTATGCTGGTAACCCTCTCCTAGTAAGCAATGAGTAAATAAGCTGATGAAGACCTCATGCAGCTAATAGTGTGATTAGATTAGGAAGAGCATGGTTGCAGGAGATGACTATCTGTATTTTTATATATATTTTTATGATTAGAATTGCATTGGATTATATGTTTTATTTTTTAATTTTAATTTTAATTTATTTTTAGAGAAAGGGAGAACGCACATGAGTGGGGTAAGGGGCAGATATGGAGAGAAAATCTTAAGCATCTTAAGCAGGCTCCACACTTAGCATGGAGCCTGACAGGGGGCTTGATCCCACTACCCTGGGATCATGACCTGAGTTGAGATCAAGAGTTGGATGCTAACCAACTGAACCACCCCAGTGCTCCTGGATAGTATGTGTTAAAAAAGATTGCAACCATGTTTCCCATTTCCATATGCTCTTCTAAAACCTTCCCCACTCAAGGTTTGAGGTCTTTACTCCTCTCTTTGAAATTGGGTGGCATTTTGTGGTTGTACTGACAAAGAGAATGTGGTAGAAGTAACTCTGCGTGGTTTACAAGGCTAGGTAAAAATATGTGATGTGGCTTTCACTTTTTTTGCTATATCTCAGGATGTTCGCCTTTGCAACCCAGTGACCATGTTGTGAGGAATTAGAAGCCACAGGGAGAGGCCAGGAGTAGGTTTATCAGCTCATAGACCCAGCTAAGGTTTCAGCCTATGGCCATTATCAATTCACGTATGCATGAACTTTCAGTTGATTATAGCCCAGCCTTTGAGCTGTTATGAATGATGCCAGGTAGAGCAGAGATAAGTTGTCCCCACAGAGCCTTGTCTAAAATACAAGTTCATAAGCAAAATAACTACTGGTATAAGACACTAAATTTTCAGGTGGCTTGTTAAACAGCAGTGGATAGCTAGAAAAATAGTCCTAAACATGGAGCAAACCATTCCATTTCAGCTTGCCTCTGAACTTTTTTTGATGCTATTTCTTGTGACCGAAATACCCTTCCTTTCCTTCCGCTCCATCCTCTCCCATTCTTTGCACTTGTTTAATCTTCCTGTTTATTTTTCTTGAATCAGCTCGGTGTTAATTTATTTAGTGAGTCTTCTATACTTGGTCAAATACCTCTTCAATGTGTTTAAACCTTAATAACAGTTTTGGTCACAAGGACTTTCAGAATCCATTTAATTGTCTAATGTCTACACTTGTTGGTGCATTCATCTTTGTATTACTCATCCTTGTATCGTTAATCTTTGTACACCCATGGTGTAACAAAGTGCCTGGCTCTATGATCTGCTACCTGTGTGAACTTGGCTGAGTTAATAAATTTACCTAAGACTCCCTTATATTATCTGTGAAAGGAGATAAAAGTTCCAACTCATAGAATTTTGTGAATTTTGGAGAATAAAGTCATCTAAGCTTCTGGCACTGAGTAAGTACTACATAAATGTAGCTATTACAATTATTAAAATAACCTCAAAATAGGAGAAAACACTCAGCATTCAAGAAAGCATATCTAACAAATAATATTCTGATATACATTAGTGAGAGTTCTTAACCCCACTCTTCTGCTCTTCCACTGAGCAGCTTGGAACCCATTACCTTTCCCCACAATATAATTTTCTTTATACACTGCTCACAGAGGGAGGGTAGGTATACAGCTTAGAAAAGGAATATCAGTTGGACTGATGAATGTATTTCAAAACTTATAAAAGAAACAAAAGTCTTGAATACCAAGTTCTTCAGGCAAAAAAGCTTGGCTTTGGATATCAGAATCCAAACTCCTGCAGGTAATGAGACATGGAGATTATGCCAAAATCAACAGAATGTATGATGATATAAGGGTTAATGAGAGATATCCAAATCCTGCTTTGTATCCTGTCACTCCCACCTCCCAAGCAGAAGGGAATTGGTGCATTCTATTCCAGGTTTCCATGTGTAGCTATGGTAGACTGGAAGCCTGTTAGAAGCCCCTTGGTTATCAGGGGGCTGGTTAGCAGAACAGCTTTGGCCTGTTGAATAACCTGAGCTAATAGCTCTGAGGACCTCTTCACAGAATCCTTTGTACCCTGTGGGTGAGAGAAAAGATCCAATGAGGGTACATAGTGTTGAAAGAGATACAGTTAACTTGAAGGAACCTGGCTCAAGACAAGAAAGATATGGAGTATGTGTATATTTGTGTGTGTGTGTGTGTGTGTGTGTGTGTGTGGTGGGGACAATGGCTAGAGGCCATTATCATCAGGGCCTACCAACCCATGACCGTAAGCTCCTGTTGAAGAGATTTACAGCTTATCAGATACCAAACACTGTAGTAGTTACATTTTTTTCCTGGTATGATGTATAAACTCCCAGGTGTGGATGACTAATTTGGATACAACTAATTCCTTTAGGCAGAGACTCCTTTTTTTTTTTTTTTCAATTAATCCCCCTTTAGAATTCAAGTGAATGGACAGCATGGTGATGTCCAGACTATTGAAGCAGCACCCCACTGCAAACTCAGTGGATTTAGGACAATCTATTGACTATTTCCTGTTGAAAGCCCTTCCAACAGCATGAATCTCAACAATGTGGTTTCCCAGTACACTCAGCCAGCTCTCCCCACCAAGAAGCCAATGCACAGGCTTTTGTGGAGGCCAGCAAAAATATTCCTCTCCTGGAGACGTGCTGCCTTGTCAAGACTTGCAGCTCTCAGCAACATCGAGCTTCTTATCACTATAATCTGGAAAAGCACATGCTGTTCTCAACAATCTTGGCAACAGGCTTTATGAGAAAATTTTGTGGAAGTTGTCTTTTCCAGTTATAGCTAAACCACCAGGGTCAAATTCTATTTTGTACACAAGATCCACTGATGAATACTGTCGCAAAACCTGCAATATCCAGAGATAAAATGTTTTAAATTCTGAATCATGTGCTATTCAGAAGAGAAGCATAACAGGGGAAACAGAAGAGAGGAGCAGTTCTAAGAGGGGATATTTATCAGATGGTCTAAGTTATTGTCCTAGTTCCAACAGTTACTAGCTCTAAGGCCCAGAAAGCTATCTTACTTCTTTGTTCTTCAGTTTTCTCTTTTGTGTAATAGACAAAAATACCCACTTACCCTGTGGGATTTGGGGATTAAATGAGAAATGCCTACAAAGCATAGTGCCAGGCATTTTGTGACTTCTCAATGAACATTGACTACTATTGTCATGTTTATTATTATTTCTGGCATTGATGGTTGACAGGAAATGTTGGTTGCCTACCCTGCATCCATTTCCTGCTGCCCCATCTTTCTTGTAAACTGAGTATTGATTTTGTGTATTTGTCTAGAAGCTACATACTGTGAAATTTTGACTGAAAACTTGCTCACTAACAATAGATTCCCTTCTATTTCTGGGCACACAGGAGAATGGCACTTCCTCACTTGCTTGAGGGCAGGCATTGCCATGTGACTTGCTGTGGCCAATGAAATAAAAGAGATGATGCTTGTCACTTCAACCATTGGCACTCCAGATAATAAAAGTCCCAAGAGAAGACAATTAATGCAGAACTTTTGTCAGAATATGATAGGCATGTAGCATGAGTGAAAATTAAACTTTCCAGCTTCAAACCTTTGAAATGACTATAATTAGCTGTCATCTGTTACCATAACTTTACTTAGCCCATCCTAGCTGGTATAGAGAATAAACTCCACAGATTAAATTCGCAGATTCGCAGATTAAACTTCGCAGATTAAATTCCAATAAGAAGAGGTAGATATTCTGTAATTTTCTAATCAATAATGAAGGCTTATTAAAAAGGCAGCTACATGGAAAGGACTTTAGGACCAAATTGATAGGTTCCAAACCTGTCTCTGCCATGGCCTCTGTGTCACTTGGGATAAGTTGCTTCTTTGTGCTTCACTGCTCTCATCTATAAAAAAGGGTAATATTAGCATCTAACTTATAGGGTGTTTTATAATATCCTATTATAATTCTATAATTAATTTTCTGATGAGAGTTAATAAATCACTTTTCAAAAACTCAGAATGGTGCTAAGCTTTTAAAAACTATACATTTTTAAGTGAATAAAATGTACAAGCTTAACTAGTGTCCATTTTATCTTATTTTTTTGTTTATTTGCACAAAATATAATTCTTATTTGCTCTGTTCTTGTGGCTGTAAATTCTATCAACAAGATGTTAGTTTTTGTTGGTTTTAATCTGTAAAAATTTCACCAAGAGTAGAATATCATGTATGAATGTTACTAGTGATATATATTATAAATTATTTTAAAAGTTAAATTTTAGCTAAACCATGTGAAAACTGTGAATCATTCTTCACAAATATTTTAGGATTATTCTATGTCCAAGATTGGTCTATTGTATTACAAGTATAATTTTCTGTATACTTTGAATCACTGTAGTCTGGGTCCTTTGAAGTGAAAAGCAAGCAGCAGAATAAATATTTCAGGTCACATAGCACTGGAGTTAAAAAGGCAATCTAGAGAGAGTAGAATCAACATTTTCTACTTCCTTTTTTTCCCCCACACAGGGATGAATCTTCTACACATTCATACATTGTTATTCAGTTGTCCAACAGATGGTAATTGAGTGCCAGCTACATACCAGCAATTGTCTAGGCACTGTATATGTAACAGCAAACAAACAAACAAACAAACAAAGCCCTTTCTTCATGGAGCTTGCATTTAAAACAGGGGTAGGGGGAAATAGACAAAAGCAAAGAAATACATATTTAGGTGATAATAAGTGCTTTGGAGAAAAAGCAGACTAGGGAAGATGGACAATGTCTGAGTATGAAATAGGGAAAGCAAGAGAGCAAGATGAAGTGGTGTATAGAAGAAGAATGCTCTAGGTGGAGGGACAGCTTAAAGACCCTGAGAGGGGGCGACTGCTTGGTTTCTCTGAGGTAGACCAGCGATGTGTAGGCCATAGTAAGGCATTGTAGGGACTTTGACTTTTACTTTGTGTGAGATGGGAAGACAATGGATGTTTTCAGGCGGAGGAATGACACTGTCTGAGCTCATGGACCATGGAGCTGGACTGCTTCAGTGGAGGGTTGGCTCCCTGACCTGTTAGCTAACTGGCTTTGGGCAAATTGCTTTTTGTTAGGGTCTGTGCTTTCTTTCCTATAAAATGGGATGATCATGGCACTTTTAATGTGAGATTAGAATAAGGACCAAAACAGTTAATATTTGTAACATGCTCTGAATGGTTCCTGGTACATACAAAATGCTGTGGAAATGTTTGCTATGTGAATTAAGGTATTTCAAAAAGTATCACTTTGTGGTATGGATTATTTATCATGTGTATGACTGTTACATGGAAAGCACTCTGTAAATAACATTCAACTCCAGCATTTTAGGTTTGTGTGTTTATGTATTTATGCATTTATTTATTTATTTGAGAGCCTGTGTGTGAGAGCAGGTGAGGGATAGAGAGGGAGAGAGGGAATCCCAAACAGGCTCAGCACTGTCAGCACAGAGCCCGATGGGGTCTGGAACTCATGAACTGTGATGTCATGACCTGAGCCTAAATCAAGATTTGGATGCTTAACCAACTGAACATTCCATGTGCCCCTCAACTCCAGTGTTTTTAAAATACGGATTGTGGTCTGATTCATGAAGTATCACAGACATATTTAAGAAGGCAGGAAGCACTGTAGAAAGAATGATGAACTTGCAAATGGAAGACCTATAGGTCTGGTGTTACTTTTCCACTGAGATTCTGATTCTGACTTATTTGAAGTGATGTAGGTGGGCTGTATTTGGATTGTGTGATTTTCATATTAGAATTTAATTTAGGTGTGGTTCCGGAAGATGGCGGCGTAGGAGGACGCAGGGCTCACAACGCGTCCTGCCGATCACTTAGATTCCACCTACACCTGCCTAAAGAACCCAGAAAACCGCCAGAGGATTAGCAGAAGGGAGTCTCCGGAGTCAAGCGCAGACTAGAGGCCCACGGAGGAGGGTAGGAAGGGCGGCGAGGCGGTGCGCGCTCCACGGACTGGCGGGAGGGAGCCGGGGCGGAGGGGCGGCTCGCCGGCCAAGCAGAGCCCCTGAGTCTGGCTGACAAAAGCGGAGGGGCCAGATGGACTGTGTTCCGACAGCAAGCGCGACTTAGCGTCTGGGAGGTCATAAGTTAACAGCTCTGCTCGGAAAGCGGGAAGGCTGGAGGACAAAGGGAGGGAGAGCTGCTGAGCCCCCGGACGGCAGAGCTCAGCTTGGCGGGGAACAAAGGCGCCAGCGCCATCTCCCCCGCCCATCCCCCAGCCAAAATCCCAAAGGGAACCAGTTCCTGCCAGGGAACTTGCTCGCTCCGCGCAAACACCCAACTCTGTGCTTCTGCGGAGCCAAACCTCCGGCAGCGGATCTGACTCCCTCCCGCTGCCACAGGGCTCCTCCTGGAGTGGATCACCTAAGGAGAAGCGAGCTAAGCCTGCCCCTCCACCCCCCGTGCACCTTGCCTACCCACCCCAGCTAATACGCCAGATCCCCAGCAACACAAGCCTGGCGGTGTGCAAGTAGCCCAGACGGGACACGCCACCCCACAGATAATCCCGCCCCTAGGAGAGGGGAAGAGAAGGCACACACCAGTCTGACTGTGGCCCCAGCAGTGGGCTGGGGGCAGACATCGGGTCGGACTGCGGCCCCGCCCACTAACTCCAGTTATACACCACAGCACAGGGGAAGTGCACTGCAGGTCCTCACCACGCCAGGGACTCTCCAAAATGACCAAACGGAAGAATTCCCCTCAGAAGAATCTCCAGGAAATAACAACAGCTAATGAACTGATCAAAAAGGATTTAAATAATATAACAGAAAGTGAATTTAGAATAATAGTCATAAAATTAATCGCTGGGCTTGAAAACAGTATACAAGACAGCAGA
This sequence comes from Panthera uncia, assembly GCF_023721935.1. Lineage (NCBI taxonomy): Eukaryota > Metazoa > Chordata > Mammalia > Carnivora > Felidae > Panthera > Panthera uncia. The sequence continues at coordinate 108,599,714 of NC_064816.1, read as the reverse complement.
GAATCTCTTGCCACAAAGATCGAGGGACTAAGGAACAGTCACGAGGAGTTGAAAAACGCTTTAAACGAAATGCAAAACAAAATGGAATCCACGATGGCTCGGCTTGAAGAGGCAGAGGAGAGAATAGGTGAACTAGAAGATAAAGTTATGGAGAAAGAGGAAGCTGAAAGAAAGAGAGATAAAAAAAATCCAGGAGTATGAGGGGAAAATTAGAGAACTAAGTGATACACTAAAAAAAAATAATATACGCATAATTGGTATCCCAGAGGAGGAAGAGAGAGGGAAAGGTGCTGAAGGGGTACTTGAACAAATTATAGCTGAGAACTTCCCTGAACTGGGGAAGGAAAAAGGCATTGAAATCCAAGAGGCACAGAGAACTCCCTTCAGACGTAACTTGAATCGATCTTCTGCACGACATATCATAGTGAAACTGGCAAAATACAAGGATAAAGAGAAAATTCTGAAAGCAGCAAGGGATAAACGTGCCCTCACTTATAAAGGGAGACCTATAAGACTCGTGACTGATCTCTCCTTTGAAACTTGGCAGGCCAGAAAGGCTTGGCACGATATCTACAGTGTGCTAAACAGAAAAAATATGCAGCCGAGAATCCTTTATCCAGCAAGTCTGTCATTTAGAATAGAAGGAGAGATAAAGGTCTTCCCAAACAAACAAAAACTGAAGGAATTTGTCACCACGAAACCAGCCCTACAAGAGATCCTAAGGGGGATCCTGTGAGACAAAGTACCAGAGACATCACTACAAGCATAAAACATACAGACATCACAATGACTCTAAACCCATATCTTTCTATAATAACACTGAATGTAAATGGATTAAATGCGCCAACTAAAAGACATAGGGTATCAGAATGGATAAAAAAACAAGACCCATCTATTTGCTGTCTACAAGAGACTCATTTTAGATCTGAGGACACCTTTAGATTGAGAGTGAGGGGATGGAGAACTATTTATCATGCTCCTGGAAGCCAAAAGAAAGCTGGAGTAGCCATACTTATATCAGACAAACTAGACTTTAAATTAAAGGCTGTAACAAGAGATGAAGAAGGGCATTATATAATAATCACAGGGTCTATCCACCAGGAAGAGCTAACTATTATAAATGTCTATGCGCCAAATACCCGAGCCCCCAGATATATAAAACAATTACTCATAAACATAAGCAACCTTATTGATAAGATTGTGGTCATTGCAGGGGACTTTAACACCCCACTTACAGAAATGGATAGATCATCTAGACACACAGTCAATAAAGAAACAAGGGCCCTGAATGATACATTGGATCAGATGGACTTGACAGATATATTTAGAACTCTGCATCCCAAAGCAACAGAATATACTTTCTTCTCGAGTGCACATGGAACATTCTCCAAGATAGATCATATACTGGGTCACAAAACAGCCCTTCATAAGTTTACAAGAATTGAAATTATACCATGCATACTTTCAGACCACAATGCTATGAAGCTTGAAATCAACCACAGGAAAAAGTCTGGAAAACCTCCAAAAGCATGGAGGTTAAAGAACACCCTACTAACGAATGAGTGGGTCAACCAGGCAATTAGAGAAGAAATTAAAATATACATGGAAACAAACGAAAATGAAAATACAACAATCCCAACGCTTTGGGATGCAGCGAAGGCAGTCCTGAGAGGAAAATACATTGCAATCCAGGCCTATCTCAAGAAACAAGAAAAATCCCAAATACAAAATCTAACAGCACACCTAAAGGAAATAGAAGCAGAACAGCAAAGGCAGCCTAAACCCAGCAGAAGAAGAGAAATAATAAAGATCAGAGCAGAAATAAACAATATAGAATCTAAAAAAACTGTAGAGCAGATCAACGAAACCAAGAGTTGGTTTTTTGAAAAAATAAACAAAATTGACAAACCTCTAGCCAGGCTTCTCAAAAAGAAAAGGGAGATGACCCAAATAGATAAAATCATGAATGAAAATGGAATGATTACAACCAATCCCTCAGAGATACAAACAATTATCAGGGAATACTATGAAAAATTATATGCCAGAAAATTGGACAACCTGGAAGAAATGGACAAATTTCTAAACACCCACACTCTTCCAAAACTCAATCAGGAGGAAATAGAAAGCTTGAACAGACCCATAACCAGCGAAGAAATTGAATCGGTTATCAAAAATCTCCCAACAAATAAGAGTCCAGGACCAGATGGCTTCCCAGGGGAGTTCTACCAGACTTTTAAAGCAGAGATAATACCTATCCTTCTCAAGCTATTCCAAGAAATAGAAAGGGAAGGAAAACTTCCAGACTCATTCTATGAAGCCAGTATTACTTTGATTCCTAAACCAGACAGAGACCCAGTAAAAAAAGAGAACTACAGGCCAATATCCCTGATGAATATGGATGCAAAAATTCTTAATAAGATACTAGCAAATCGAATTCAACAGCATATAAAAAGAATTATTCACCATGATCAAGTGGGATTCATTCCTGGGATGCAGGGCTGGTTCAACATTCGCAAATCGATCAACGTGATACATCACATTAACAAAAAAAAAGAGAAGAACCATATGATCCTGTCAATCGATGCAGAAAAGGCCTTTGACAAAATCCAGCACCCTTTCTTAATAAAAACCCTTGAGAAAGTCGGGATAGAAGGAACATACTTAAAGATCATAAAGGCCATTTATGAAAAGCCCACAGCTAACATCATCCTCAACGGGGAAAAACTGAGAGCTTTTTCCCTGAGATCAGGAACACGACAGGGATGCCCACTGTCACCGCTGTTGTTTAATATAGTGCTGGAAGTTCTAGCATCAGCAATCAGACAACAAAAGGAAATCAAAGGCATCAAAATTGGCAAAGACGAAGTCAAGCTTTCGCTTTTTGCAGATGACATGATATTATACATGGAAAATCCGATAGACTCCACCAAAAGTCTGCTAGAACTGATACATGAATTCAGCAAAGTTGCAGGATACAAAATCAATGTGCAGAAATCAGTTGCATTCTTATACACTAACAATGAAGCAACAGAAAGACAAATAAAGAAACTGATCCCATTCACAATTGCACCAAGAAGCATAAAATACCTAGGAATAAATCTAACCAAAGATGTAAAAGATCTGTATGCTGAAAACTATAGAAAGCTTATGCAGGTAATTGAAGAAGATATAAAGAAATGGAAAGACATTCCCTGCTCATGGATTGGAAGAATAAATATTGTCAAAATGTCAATACTACCCAAAGCTATCTACACATTCAATGCAATCCCAATCAAAATTGCACCAGCATTCTTCTCGAAACTAGAACAAGCAATCCTAAAATTCATATGGAACCACAAAAGGCCCCGAATAGCCAAAGTAATTTTGAAGAAGAAGACCAAAGCAGGAGGCATCACAATCCCAGACTTTAGCCTCTTCTACAAAGCTGTCATCATCAAGTCAGCATGGTATTGGCATAAAAACAGACACATAGACCAATGGAATAGAATAGAAACCCCAGAACTAGACCCGCAAACGTATGGCCAACTCATCTTTGACAAAGCAGGAAAGAACATCCAATGGAAAAAAGACAGTCTCTTTAACAAATGGTGCTGGGAGAACTGGACAGCAACATGCAGAAGGTTGAAACTAGACCACTTTCTCACACCATTCACAAAAATAAACTCAAAATGGATAAAGGACCTGAATGTGAGACAGGAAACCATCAAAACCTTAGAGGAGAAAGCAGGAAAAGACCTCTCTGACCTCAGCCGTAGCAATCTCTTACTCGGCACATCCCCAAAGGCAAGGGAAATAAAAGCAAAAGTGAATCACTGGGACCTTATGAAGATAAAAAGCTTCTGCACAGCAAAGGAAACAACCAACAAAACTAAAAGGCAACCAACGGAATGGGAAAAGATATTTGCAAATGACACATCGGACAAAGGGCTAGTATCCAAAATCTATAAAGAGCTCATCAAACTCCACACCCGAAAAACAAATAACCCAGTGAAGAAATGGGCAGAAAACATGAATAGACACTTCTCTAAAGAAGACATCCGGATGGCCAACAGGCACATGAAAAGATGTTCAACGTCGCTCCTTATCAGGGAAATACAAATCAAAACCACACTCAGATATCACCTCACGCCAGTCAGAGTGGCCAAAATGAAGAAATCAGGAGACTATAGATGCTGGAGAGGATGTGGAGAAACAGGAACCCTCTTGCACTGTTGGTGGGAATGCAAATTGGTGCAGCCGCTCTGGAAAGCAGTGTGGAGGTTCCTCAGAAAATTAAAAATAGACCTACCCTATGACCCAGCAATAGCACTGCTAGGAATTTATCCAAGGGATACAGGAGTACTGATGCATAGGGGCACCTGTACCCCAATGTTTATAGCGGCACTCTCAACAATAGCCAAATTATGGAAAGAGCCTAAATGTCCATCAACTGATGAATGGATAAAGAAATTGTGGTTTATATACACAATGGAGTACTACGTGGCAATGAGAAAAAATGAAATATGGCCTTTTGTAGCAACATGGATGGCACTGGAGAGTGTGATGCTAAGTGAAATAAGCCATACAGAGAAAGACAGATACCATATGGTTTCACTCTTATGTGGATCCTGAGAAACATAACAGAAACCCATGGGGGAGGGGAAGGAAAAAAAAAAAAAAAAAAGAGGTTAGAGTGGGAGAGAGCCAAAGCATAAGAGACTGTTAAAAACTGAGAACAAATTGAGGGTTGATGGGGGGTGGGAGGGAGGGCAGGGTGGGTGATGGGTATTGAGGAGGGCACCTTTTGGGATGAGCACTGGGTGTTGTATGGAAACCAATTTGACAGTAAATTTCATATATTAAAAAAAGAAAATATCTTTTACAGCTCCTTTAAAACACATTTTCCCTATTTTTATTTAATAGCAGACATTATGGATAATGCCTATAATATTAGAAATACCTATAAGAAGTTTTGATGCTGCCATTGAAATTTGACAATAAATTCTCAAATAATTTTATTTCTTTGAAATAAAAGTGATGATTTCTTTAGAGCTGAAATAAATCTGTCTTGTATAGTTAAAAAAAAAGAATTTAATTTAGATAATATGAGATTTTTTTCTATAAATGATTTGAAATGGAGCAAAGGGCAGTATCTTTGCTTTTTCCTTTCTTGGGGAATATTGTGGTAGTGGCATGGAGATGAGGAGTGCCATTGTAACATTCAGATGAATATGCTTAAGTCTGAGATGTCTGGGATGGTGGCCTGCTTTCCCAGGCAGGGCCTTCAGGATACTCTACACATTTACCCCAGAGTTACATATCCTGATTCAGAACCAAAATGCAGCATTGGCAAAGGAGATTTCTAGATATATGAACTGGAGGTAAAGTCTCCTAGTTATTCATGGTTTACTCTGGCATGCAAGGGATTCAGAGGGAATGAGGGTATGAGGAATCCTCATGAATCTCATGTTTGTGTATGCATATGAATGTGTGTTCATGTGTGTATAGCTTGTATTACTATTCTTTTAGACCAGAAGGAATTTAATACTTTTACTTGGAAACGTTAATTTTTTTTCTCTTGATAACGAGCAGTGGATGGCTTGAAAATAAGATCGGTTATAGAATAAAATCAGTTATAGAACAAATGAGCCTACCTTTTCTTTATACATGTTCTCGTAAAAGAAAAGTTGCTGGACATCTCCATAAGTAGCCATTTTAATTTATATTTATCTTTATATTTGTAGTAGTGATTATATAAGCTTCCCTTTGTGTGAAACATAGCTAGATAATTCATTTACTTGCAAATCTCAAAAAACATTTTGAACAATCTAATAAAGGTGTAAGTATTTAACGTATTTAAAGAGTCAAATAGGGGCACCTGAGTGGCTCAGTCGGTTCAGTGTCCAACTTCGGCTCAGGTCATGATCTTGTGGTTCATGGGTTTGAGCCCCCCACATCAGGCTCTGTGCTGACAGCTCAGAGCCTGGAGCCTGCTTCAGATTCTGTGTCTCCCTCTCTCTCTGCCCCTTTCATATTCACACTTTGTCTCTCTCTCAAAACTAAACATTAAAAAAAAATTTAAAGAGTCAAATAATAGTAAGTACTGAAATATCAGCAATTTGTGGAACATGTAAATTAGTGGCAGAAGATTTTATGTACATACATATATACCTATTATTTATATTTGATTCTAAGCATTTCATGTATAACTTCACCAAAATGTATCTACCTTAGAAAGCCTAATTCTTAGAATTTGGGGTTCATCCAACTTTTTGAAAATATGATAAAAGGTAAGGTCTCTATTTCTAAAAATGAACATACCCACCAAATTTTGCATATATTTTTAGTGATCTTCTGAAATGCAGCCATATATCCACAGGATACCCCTCTAGCAACCATAAACAAGTTCCAATTCATTTTTTGGTTTGTATGCATTTTGATGCTATGTTAGCTAACTCATATTTGTATCTGTTTTGCTACAAGTTTAAGTACCAGGGATCTTTTTTATCATTACTGCTGGGAAATGTTTACCTTGTAGAAAGGTCATTGGGTCTTCCCTTTTCCATTTATTACCCTGTATTCTACATGTCAATTTAAATGTGTCTCTCCTCATTTAGACCATAAACTTTTCAAGGGCTGAGACAAAGTCTAGTTTCAAGAGGTGTCTCCAGCCTATAAGACCATGTCTGGCCTTAGTAGGCCCTCAGTAAATACTTGAATGAGCAAATGAGCAAAGTATTACTCTCATTAAGCACTCAAGAAACCAAAGTATTATGAAGTTCAGTGATTTGCCCAAAGTCAAACAGTAAATAAGTGGTATAGTTGATATGACACTCAAGGCTGCTGACTCCCTGTCCAAGGACTTTTTCAATACATTACATGCCAGGGATAAAAAGATGAGCTGCAGAATAAGTCACTGAAAATGTGTGATACCTTGTTAGAAATAAAATCTAAACAGCTTGGGACTGACCATGAGGATGGAGTATAACTGTGCAAAGTCCATGATATGGGTCCCAAAGAGGAAAAGGAAGGGAATATTCAGGTTGAGAGAGGCTTCTACAGAGTAAGATAATACATATATTAGGGAACTCTTTTATATTCTTCAAAACATTGGCACATTTGGAATGTGTAGAATATGGATTTAAAAAGTGGTTTAATCTTTAAAATAAAAGTATTTAAGAATGTGAGATTGTTAAGTATTCTCTTCTTCCATTAGTTTAAGAAATATCTCTGATATCAGATTGCAAACCCAGTTAACTGATTAACTGGTTGAACCCTATTATATATTCTTATATATAATAATCATTTCTCTCAACCACACACCAACGTCCACAAGAGAACTCAGCAATGTCTTTTGTTCATGACATGTCTGTGTTGTTTCTGTAATTTTTATGTAGAGTAATAATCATGTTCCTTGTTTTATAAATGAGAATTTTAGATATTTGTGAAAACAAAAGGTGGATTTCATTGATGCCTTATTATTTTTTTTTTTAATCAACTTCTTAACTTCATCCACTCAAGATGGTTGCTTCATGGTGAGTGGCACAGAAGACCAAAAATGTCTTGTTTAATAGCTGAAACAATCTTTTGAGTCACTGATTGATTTTTAAATTTTATTTCCATTTAAATTGGTACAAGATAGTCCTCCTGAAATTTGCCATATCTTTCACTGTAGAAACAAGCCAATAGAAGGTGTTTCTTAGTAAAGCCTGCCACTAGTGTGAGCAAAATCAACTTGAATATATTACTCTAAATTTTTTTTTTGAAGAGTGATCTCATAGTTAGCATGAACAACTTCTAAACGGGAATGGTTGTGGATATGCTGTTTAGAGAATAGCCTAACTTTTAGAGGAATTTAAGTAATTTCCTGTTTTGGGGATACATGAAATATGCAGGGAAGTTGTGCTTTTGTTGACATTGGTTGAAAAATCTATTTGGTTATAAGGATCTTTTCAGTTTTTTGGATTCATTTTGAAGTCTGGCACTAAGAAAGCATTAGGAAAATACTGAGGAAAGAGAGGCTTGTTACATCTAGCCCTATGGCATTTGACTTCCCTCTATTTTTCTCTCTTTTCAAAAGTTAATTTATTAATCTTTAGATACTCATCTGTTGACAGTGAACAATCACCCTCAAAAAGCAGCAGCAGCATTTGTGAAATATATCCTTTAGTATAAGTATGTTCATAGCATGAGATCATAAATATATTTGTATTTAGAATTGGAGAAGGCCACAGATGGTGTGAGCTTTTGGGGGTAAATACCGTTACTTAAGATATGTCACACGATTTCATATTGAGAAGCCCATATCACACCAACATCCTCCATTGTCTGAAATTGCCATCATTGGCATTGTAAGGAATGATGGCAATGCCATCATTGGCATGTCTTCTTATTAACAGACATGGAAGTCTGTGATGTCCTACACACACACACACACACACACACACACACACACACACACTGAATTAAGTCAAATATAAAGAACTAAGCTAATTAAACTAATAAGCATAGTTATTAAGATACCTACAGGGAAAAATCATGTGTTCTTAAAGACCTCAAGTCATTTCAAGCATGTGTCAGTGTTCTAAAGTTGGTCTCAAATGTAACATTTTTTGCTACTTGGAAGGGTAAAAAATTAAACCATTAGTTCCCATTAGCTCAACAGCAAAAGTACTTTGTCACATTAGCTATCCAATACCTGATCAGACAAGGGCACTGACAAAAAAGAAGATGGATTACATGCATTTATTTTTCTATTTTCTGTTGGGGCTTAGGGGAAGCTGGTGTGGGGGGAAGAGTAACTGTAACAATCTAGATTTTGCAATGCTGAGAGGGGATTAAAGTCTGGGATGAGGAGCCTAAAGTAGAAATTCCAGGAGAGAAATGGGCAGTGGCAATCAGCATTGTAGTCTTCTTTAATACTGTGCTGAGCTCCAGCCTACAGAGAAGGTAGACGTCAGCAAAGGGATAAGTGAAACTTGAGTATGTTATCACAAGTCATAGAACTATTTGGAATTATAGCAGCATCACTGCCGTTCTGTCTCTCTCTCCCTCTGTCTCTCTCTCTCTCTTTTTGCTAGGCAGGTGAAAAAGGCATTGTGACAGGATAGTTTGAACAAAAACACAAATGGAGGGATGATGATGGACTCAGAGAAAGAAAACTTCTCATATACGATGCTGAGAGAGGATACTTGAAGAAAGGAGATCTTTATAATAGTCAAGGGGGCACTGTCAATGTGCTAAGCACTTCTATAAGTGTTTTTCTCATGAAATACTTAAGATAAACCCTATGAGATAGATACTATTTCCATTTCCATGTTATAAGGGAAGACATTAAGGCTTAAAGATAGTAACTTTCCCAGGATTTTTAATGTTTCTAAGGGCATTTAAAGCCAGAATGATACATAAAGCTGGCAAGTAGCAGAATTGAGATTGAAACCTAAGGAAGGGCAAAATAATTTTAATTATATATTCAAAGGGGGACCATGGTGTGTTTTGTAGTTCTAGAGGATAGAAGTAGGAATGAATGAGAAGTTAAAAGAAAGTGTAAATTTCAGTACATTGTAAGGAAGGGCTTTCTGAAGTTTGATTTAATCCTAGGGAAAAAGGACTCCTTTGTAAAATAGTGAGATTCCTAATATCAGACACATTAAAGTGGAGATTATATGTCCATATGTTAGAGAAGCTACAAAGGAATTTCAGATGTGAGTAGGAATGGTTAACCAGGAAAACTTCCAGTCCTTGTGATTGAAAATTAACATCTTGTGAGCTTTTTAACATCAGCATTCTTAGGTATTTTGGGGCCTAGGAAGTAAGAATTCAGTCTTAGGTAACTCTGCTTTTTCTGGTAGCAAAAATAAGAAGGGAAAATGTAATCTCATTTCAATAAAAAGGTAGAAAATGAGTTTATTGGTTGGGGGGATAAACCTTTTCTTTGCTCTCAGGGGGCAGAATGCAAGTATCTGTATTTGGTTGTTAGGCTCAGTCAATGAAGCAGGGGCTTTAAATGATTTTAAATTATAAATATTGTCAGTCTCATTTGCATTTGTATCTTTGTATCATTGATCATCACCATCTTTAATTGGCATCCAGTGCTCAGTGTTTGACACATATCTATGATTTTGTGGGCCTGAGAAATATACATGGATAATCTTTAAAAACTATGTATTTGTCACATATTTATACATTATCCAAATTTAATCACATATGGTAATGACTTCTCATTAGCACTATTTAAATATAGTCTTAACAGCAAAGTGATAAAATGCGTACTAGCCTGGTAGTCCCAGCAGATGGAAGACCAACGAAGCTTCCTCTCTTATAATTATTTGTCAGCTGGATCTACTACTTTTCGAATAAGAAAACACGCCCTACTTTCTCCACAAGACTTTTCTTGTTTACTTAAGCTGAATATGTTGGAGAAATGAAGACCTATATCATGAGGGATAGACTAACTCTGTAAGACAAAAGACAAAAGGAATCATATTTAACCCTGCTAGGTTGAGCAAAATGAAAGAGTGAACATATGTCTTATGGGTTATACACCTAATAGCAATGGAGAAGCAAAGTAAATGGAATACGTTGCAGATTAGAAATGTAATTATTAATTCTAATTTTTGGCAAGTAGCTAGAAAATAGAAAATTTCTTATTGATAAGCTTCCTAAGGAATAAGGAAGGCTTTTAACCACAAAAATCTAAAGCATCCCCTTTGGGAGTGATACCTACTGATTTAGTTCAATTAGGTGAGTTACAAAACATTGTGGGGGCACCTGAGTGGCTCAGTCAGTTAAACATCTGACTCTTGATTTCGGCGTAGTTCATGATCTCATGGGCTGTGAGATTGAGCCCCTCCTTGAACTTTGCTGACAGATCTGTGCTGGTTTGGGGTTCTTTCTTCCTCTCTCTCTGCCCCAACTTCTCTCTCTCTTTCTCTCTCTCTCTCTCTCAAAATAAATAAACTTAAAGAAATTATTCTGCAAAAACCCCTGGATTTGGCTTTGCAGAAGACATAAAATGAGACATAATATCCACTTTAAGAAGTTTACCATCTGGTACAGGATCAATCAAATGAATCAATAACATTAATAAAATGCAGTATATCACATGTATTATAACTGGAGTATAAACAAAATACAGTGGGGTTCAAAGGAAGGAAGGCTCACTTCTTATTTGCTGTGGGGAAAAGATACGACTTCTTGGGAAGAAATTACATTTGAAAAATGGATGGAATATTTACAGCTGGAAAAAGGAGAAAGGGCGTACCAGGCAGATAAATGATTAAGGGAAGATGAGAGGCAAGTGTGAGTCAGTTTTGAGAAAGTGTGCCAGATAGAGTGGAGCATAGGTATGTGAAGAGGTAAGAAATAAGAAAAATACTGGAAGGGCTGGCTGAAGCCAAGCGTGGTAAATTTCCTGTATTAGGTTGATGGGTGTGTGTATGTGTGTGTGTGTTTTTTTCATAGGTGATGAAGGGTCATTAGAATGTGTGGAGTTGAGGGATAGCAGGGTCACAGGGCTGCCCAGTGTTGTGTGAAGATTGTGTGCTGCAAATCATAGAGGTTGTCACTCACATGGTAACTTTATATTTTATATGTACTACTATTATATTTCTGTATTTAGAACTATGATCATGTTTAATATATTACATTATGGCAGGTTACCTGACGGATGTCAACTTCATCTTGAAGGTGAAGATGCCTTTTTTGATTTGTACAAAAGCACATATAGGTTAATGATAGCTTGTGACAGCTGTGCGTAAGTGGGTACAGCTTTAAGCAGAAGATAGGACGTATTACTTCAAGGAAAGACAGGAGGCTTTGACGAAAGTAAACATTAAGGAGCTTGACTTGGAAAAGATAGGCTGATGTAGAATCTAGTTGGGAGGCAATGGAAGGACCCATACAGGACTTCAAAGATGGTGACAGATAGTGGTGACAGATAGGAAATAGAAAAGTAAGATGGGAGATTTATTGAGGTAGGCGGAAGGGAAATAGATGGAGGGCAGAGCTGAGAGGCTTCATTTTGAATACATTTTGGAGCTGGAGGTGTTAGCTGAACATCTAGGTAGAAGTGTCAGCCATTAGACTGAAATGTTGATCTGAAGGGCAGGGAGGAGTTGGGCTAGAGTCATCCACATAAATGTGATTGCTGAGGTAACCGGAGAGCCTTTAGAGAGAGGCAAGTGGAACATTACTGGTGTCAGAAGCAATCCTCCTTCTTATCACATTTTGCTCTCTAAAGCCGAAAGAATTAAGAATAAACCTTGCAAAAGGAGCTTGCTTTCTTGGTAATGTGGTTGTTGGATAGTGTGTTTCCTTTCCCATTCCTGCCAGTCATCAAATACAGTCAGAACACTAACGTTTATACATAAATATGTCATTTTTTCTTTTTAAGATTAGATAGGGATATCAGCAGGAGAGGCTTTTAAACCAAAGGCAGAATCGTTGATGTCTTGGTAATGTTTTAATGGAGAGATAGAATCACAGAAGTCAGTTATAAAATACAGTTAAGAAAGAAAGCAATGTCAAAACCACCTAAAAACATTTTTATTTGACCCTTTTATGGACCTTGTATGTGGCTCCATATTTTCATCTCATTCTGATATTTCCATCTTAATCGATGCTAATATTAATTTACATTTTATAAGGCCATAAATTTGACAATAAAAGATAGTCCAGAAGTACATTGTGTGGCAGAGAAGCGATTAGGAAATGAAGATATTTGACTTACGTAAAGAATGAAAACTTATTCTAATGTCTGTCCCGAGCTTCTCTTATGTTTTTAGGCTGTCTGGCAGGAATATTTCCTGGTATTAGCACTCTTATTTTTACTTTGTTAGGAAGACCCTGGCAGCCAACAAGGCATTGATACTTCAAATGTTACATGGAAGTTGACATTTAAACACAATTTATTTCCAGCTTACCCTTTCCTCTATTTGATGCTATTTTAATGTACAAAGGGTCCCAGTCTAACCTGGGAGTCCTAAAATATTGGTTGTTATGTGTTTTCAGGAATGTTTTTAAAAAAGCAACTTATGGATCATCATTAGTATTTCCTTGATACATCTTTTTAAATTCCTAAAATGACAATGCTTTGTTTTCTGGACTTTTCAGGGAAGTAGAAAAGTATTATGTGCCAACATCTGCAGGTTGGTAGAGGAAAATTTGATACTACATCAGTCTATTTGAAATTTAACAGTCTGATAACCACATCTGAATATTATATGACTATTATTGATCCTCAGTTCTTTAGCTGATATTCCCATTGAAATAGAGTAACTTTTCTTTTAATGTAGTAAGGGGTATTTAAGAGTGTTATTGATAGTAGGGAAATTAAATGAAATATTTAATCAATACTTTGACCTACAATAGAAATATGTAACTTTTTAAAGTAGATCAATATTCAAGGAAGAAAAAACTTGGGCCTTTTACAGTATTTGGGGGTGAACCTGGATGGCTCAGTTAAGCATCCAACTCTTTGTTTTGCCTCTGGTCATGAACTTGGAGTTTGTGAGTACGAGTCCCACATCAGGCTCTGCACTGACAGTGTGGAGCCTGCTTGGGATTCTTTGTCTCCCTCTCTCTGCCCCTTTCTCTTATCCTTAAAAATAAATAAATAAACATTTAAAAAAACAGTATTTGGGGTGTAAATTTTATGAATTTGTACTTTAAAAAATTATAGTAGTTAGAAACATTAAACCTATATAAACAAAATTGTTCTTCTAGTATGGTGAACCAGTCTCTGAAATGCTATTTAAATTTGAACAATCTAATTTTCTTAACTGTTTAGAAACAGTTCTAAATTGTCCTATATTTTTTCTATTTTACAGATTAAAAGACATGCCAGATCTCATACTATTGAAAAGGGAATGTATTTGATACATAGCTCCTCATAAATTATAGAAAGCTTTTAATTGAATTGTTCCCCTCAGTTCTGTGAATTTCCATTAAGAGAACCTAAACTGACAAATGCAAACACACACACACACCCCAAAATGCACTTAAACACACCAATTAGGTCCTTGAATTAAAAACAGCTCCTGAGCTGTGTATTGTCAAGAATATAATATATGTATGTATTTAGTTAATGCAGTTTATCCACCTGGTCTTTTATAAATATTTACAGATGTTAGTGACACCTGAGAAAATTAGTGTGTGTACCAGAATATAATTTTCATAAGAATTTAAATCAGGTAAAAATTCAGATGAAAAAAATAATGGCTGTTCAGTGTATTACAGAAATGACTGTAAAATGAACCTGGAAAAAAAGAAAGCATATCTGGTTCCCAGGGGACAAAATTAAAACACATTTTCATTTAGAATATAAAAAAATTTTTTTGAAATATTTGTAGATGTCTTTTAAATTTTATTTTATAATACTTAGGGATTTACCAGTCCAGAGTAAGCCTGCAGGCCAGAATATTAAAACCTTTTGAGGAAAAGTTTTGCTTTCAGACTTCCCCAAGGATGTTGTGAAATCTCTTGGGAACAAACTTGCAAACTTTCACTTGGCCTGACAGACTGATTTTTGATGTTTTTTCCTACTACTGAGTAAAACTCAGAACAGCTGACGAATCAACCAACCAACCAACCAAACAAACAAAAAAGGCTTGGTCTGGAGAAATGTATAATTTGTGAAATTGCCGATAGTGAATGCTTCAGAAAATACGGTTTGAAGCATAAGTGGCTGTGATGCTGAGAGCATGAAAGAATTACATTCTTTTATTTTCCCTGGTTTAGCATATGACCTGAACTATTTATCCATAGCTCTTCCATTTTTCTTTAGTAAAAACCACATGTACAACTAACTAGGAAATTAAATTGTTTTTGTGATTGCTATGGATTGAATTGTATCCCCCCTAAATTCATTTATTCAAGTCCTAAACCCCCATTACCTCAGAACATGACCTTTTGGAGATAGGGTTTTTAAAGAGGTAATTATGGTTAAATGAAGCCATTAGGGTGAGCCCTAATTCAATCTGGTGTCCGTATAAGAAAAGGGGATTTGGACATAGAAAAAGAGACATCGGGGATGCATGGTCACAGAGAAAGGCCATCTGCAAGCCAAGGAAAGAGACCTCAAGAGAAACCAAACCTATTGACATCTTGATCTTTAGCTTTCAGCCTTCAGAACTGTGAGAAAATTACCAATTTGTGGTTATTTTGTTACGGAAATGTTAGCAAACTAATACAGTGATAATGAAGTAAGTGCTAAATCTTTGAAGAGAAAGGATTGAGTCATTTAAATCTCTTATAAAAGTACATATCCTGACATTTGAACTACATGCTCCTGTGTGTACTGGTACATACGTAACAGTTCAGGTTTCCTATCATGTTACTCTCATTTAACACATATAACTGTCGACACTTGCTCATCTAACCATTTCCTTCATCCACCTGGGCTGCTTGCCTTTCATCCACTTCCAAGTGTGTATGTTGCAGGAAAACATCTGTGGGGGAAAAAAAAAAAAAACTAAACTGGATTTGAATTCTGTCTCCACCTTTTAAAAATCATGATAAAAGACTCATAAAATGTACCATGTTAACCATTTTTAAGTATACAGTTCAGTAATATTAGGTGTATTTATATTTTTATGCAATGAATCTGAAGAACTTTTCATATATAACTTTTCATATGTGGCCTTTATTATGTTGGGGTTGTTTTCTGTTTTTAGTTTGTTGAATGCTTTTAATCATGAATGGGTGTTGAGTTTTTTCAAATGATTTTTCTGCATCAGTTGAGATCATGTGGTTTTTGTCCTTTATTCGATTTTTGTGTCAATAGTAATCAGATATATTCATTTTTACTTATCTTCTTTTGTAGTGTGTTTTCTGCCTTTGTATCAGGATGAAATTGACCTTATAAAATAATTTTGGAAGTCTTCCTTCTTCTTTTATTTGTTTGAGTTTAAGGATTGGTATTAATTCTTTTTAAAATGTTGGGTAGAAAACACCAGTGAAGCTGGTCTTGGGCTTTTCCTCGCTGGGAGGCTTTTGGTTACTAATTAATTCTCCTTAGTAGTTAAAGGTTTGTTCATTTGTTTTTTAAGTAGGCTTCATGCCCAGCATGGAGCCCAATGTGGGGCTTGAACTCATGACTATGAGATCAAGAACTGAGCTGAGATTAAGACCTCAGCTTAATTAACAGAGCCACCCAGACGCCCCTGTTCATAATTTTTATTTCTTCATGATTCAGTCTTAGTAGGTTTATGTTTCTGGGAATTTATCCATTTCTTCTAGGTTTTCCATTTTGTTGGTGTGTAGTTATTTATGATATAGTCCCTTATTATCTTTTTTATTTGTGTGGCATTGGTTATAATATCCTCTCTTACATTAAAAATCCACTTTTAATTTAATTTTATTTATTTATTTATTTATTTTTTTAACATTTATTTATTTTTGAGACAGAGAGCATGAACAGGGGAGGGTCAGAGAAAGAGGGAGGCACAGAATCTGAAACAGGCTCCAGGCTCTGAGCTGTCAGCACAGAGCCTGACACCGGGCTTGAACCCATGGACTGCGAGATCATGACCTGAGCCAAAGTCAGACGCTTAACCGACTGAGCCACCCAGGTGCCCCAAAAAATCCACTTTTTAATAGTTATGAGAACATGTTACTTAAACTCTTGGAGTTTTCATCTGTTCATCTGTAAAATGGGCATGTTATGTACTGTGCCAGAGAGCTGTTCCCTACTTAACATTATTTCATTCAACTCTTTTTTTTTTTAAGTGATAAAAGCAAATTTTATTCACGATGGTTGTGATGGGGAAAAAGAGATCTCCGTACAGAACAAGGCTCAATTCCAAATACAAGACAGGTGGGAATTTACAGCCAAAGAGCAGGGTGAGGTCAGTGGATGGGAAATCACTGAGGAAACATCAAAGATAAGGGGGGATTCTGGGTAAATCAATTTACCATGATTCTTGCTGAAGGTGGGCCAATGTGATCAGATATCATTTGGGGAACGGTGGCGGATGAGGACCTCGATCAGATATCAAGTTGTAGGGGGGGATTTCTGGCTAAACTGATTTAGCAGGATTCTTGCTAACGGTGGATAATGCAGAGATGAATGTAGAAACCTGAAAGTTGAGGTGTAGTTGGAAGGAGGATTTGGAGTAGCCTGACTGAAGTCTGGTTGAGGACTCTGTCAGTTGGGGCACCCCACCTGTGTACCCCATATTTTAAATATGTTATAGTGCAGGGATAGCCAGGCAGCAGGCTCCCTTTGGTCTCTCAGGGGTGTCAGGGCTCAGTGTGAATCAAAGATGCCTGGAAAAGGAGTCCACACTGGCAGCCTGGCAGCAAAGCTGGGGAGAGGGAATCCCAGAAACTGGGATCTTCCCCAGGGTGTCTTTGCTCTTGGAGAAGTTAGGTCTGTGCCTTCCTAGGATGCTGTGATGTGCATCCCCCTTTCCTTGTGGATTACTTGATGCTTTACGTAGATGGGTTTGTCATGTAAAGGCAAAAAGTTTCAGTTCTCTGGGATCCAGGCCTTCCCTTGGGCCCTGCAGCTCTGCAGGCATCATTCAACTCTTTATTGTCAGATTGTCGGTGTTTAATAAATAATAGTATTATTTTTCATTATTTAAGTAAGAGAATTTCCTCTTCCTCTGTAGATCACAAATCCCTTTCTCATGCCTTTTCAAAAGAATCATGAACTCTAAGCTTCACATATATTGTTAGCATTCATTTCTTAGGAATTTTGAATCTTGCTGCTGTTTTGTCTCTTACTACTCTTATGCAATTCTCCTTTTGATTGTATGGCCCTTCTTTGCACATATTTAACTCAGTAAGGATACATTACTTCCAGAAGTCTTTCACTATTCACTTCCTTATACATAACCATGTGTTGATACCTAACTAGTAGAATTTTTCTCTGAGGTAAGTATTTTTCCAACTGTATTTTCTATTAAGTAGAGTAATTCCATGGTCATTCCATATACTATGGGATACTGTTTTCATATAGCTGTTCTATAAATTTAAATAACTTGAGTCAAGTGAAAACTTATTAATTCCCTGTGTACCTGTTTTTAGTAGATGTGGTTTTAATTTTTAGGATGGAAGTAAATTTAGCTTTTTTCTTTTTTTCTTTCTGGACTGCTTTTCATGTGTTGGTTGGGAAGGCTCTTGTTTGATTTATAGCTTATTAAACATAGCTGACTTTTAATTTTGACCTGATTAAGCTTTCTGAAAACAATTACAGGCATGGTTAATGCATATACAAATTTTTTTTATTAAATACCAACCCCAAAGCAGTATTTGGCTTTATGAACAAAGGGAAAATCCTTTGATTCCCCTTGTGGAAAACTATATACACAGTTTTATTGGCATTGTTGTTAACTATTGATTGTCCTATAAATCATGGAGGGTAAAGAAAGGGATTTGGGTATAGAGAAAGGCAATAAAGCATTGTACTTTTTTTTTTTTTTTTTTTTTTTTTTTTTAAGAGAGAGAGCAGGGGAGAGGGGCAGAGGGAGAGAGAAAGAATCTTAAGCAGGCTCCACACTCAGCACAGAGCCTGATGCGGGGCTTGATCCTGGGACTCTGGGATCATGACCTGAGCTGAAATCAAGAGTTGGACACTCAACTGACTGAGCCACTCAGGTGCTCTGTACCTTCCTAAAGTTATACAAAGTAATTGGGAAACTGTTAGCGAATTCACCAATTCTTATCTTAAAACTGTCTAGTCTAATGTTATTCAAGGGTAATATTGAAGACATTTGCTTTGGAATTTGATCAGTATATATTTGGCTTAGAACTTTTTATCTTTTTTGGTGTCAATAATCACTCCATTTCAGAGGTTTACAACAATAAACATTAATTTCTTTCTCATGTTACATGGGAACTGTCAGTTGGCCATAGCTTGTTGGTATCAACTGAGCTTTGCATGTCTACTAATTCCTGGGCGTTGGCTGGTTAACAGCCATTTTCTAGGGCATGCTATCCTTGTGGTGAAAAGAAGTCAAGGGGGATACAAGTAAACCACACAAGTACATTAGACCCTCACATCCCCTTTACCAAAGCAGGTCAGATGGCCCAGCCCCAGTCAGTGGGGCAGAGAAGTGTATTCTGCCTCCAGGAAGACATAGCAAGGGTAGGGAGGGAATGACATGAACAGTAATTCAACCTACCATAAGAACCTATCTTGGAAATACTGTGACCCTTCTCTGGGTATTCCCATAATAAGCTTAATATGTCAATTCAGATTAGGAATAAATCATTTCTAAATCAGAGATTTTTAGAAACAAAAGGTTTTTTTTTGTTGTTGTTGTTTTTAAGCCATGGATTCCTTTCTTCAAAGTGATATTGTATGTTGAGGCCCCAAAGTAAAAATGATCGAAGTGGGGGGTGGGGAGACCAATGTCCTACCTGCTGACTGCTTTCTTTTTGCTTCCTTGCTTTCCCTCACTGTGGTTCCTGACAAACCCTAAGATGATTTTGCAGAACATAGTTTGAAAATCACCAGTGCAGCGTTTTTCAATGCAGTCTCTATAGATGTTTAGGGGTGTTAGGTTACAAAAAAATGTTAAACATTATGTGTGGGTTGCACAAAGTTAAGCAGAACTGCAAGAATTCTCAGAACCTTTACTATGTTAATGTTCCTCGTGAATCTCCAAGATGATTGTGTAGGATTATCAAACTCAGAATTGCCCTAACTTTTTGTGAAGCAACTTGGTGCTTTGGAACACATCTTAGGAACAGCTGCATTAGGCAATTGTTCTTTTATTTAAAAAATATATATATATCTGGAGTAGAGATCTGAGATGGAACAATTGGCTGAGTTTTTCTTATCTAGTTAGTTGTAGTGATCAGATTAAAATTCAGGTCTCCCCACTCCCTCCTTATGGGTCTTTGGTCATGTTGCTGAGTTTGTTCATATGACCAGGACATACTTTCACAATGATGTAGTGGTTCATGGAGTATTTGAACCTTTGAGAAAAGTGGGCCTAGTGAATGCCTTTATTAGGATCCAATGAGAAAGAAATTGAGTGACCATGAGTAACTGGTTTCACAAACAAAGTGAATGAAGGATTGTATGATCTGAACTGAGGCAACTTTTGGGATAAACCACAACATTAGCAAATGCTTAGGGATTTTTTTTTTCTCCAGTGAAGAAATTAAGGCTCCATTCATGAAGAAAATAATGGGTATTGAAAACTATAATTTTCCATAGTACACAAACTCAGCTTTTATTTTTTTGTTCACAAATAAATGCCTATTGTGAATCTGTATAATTTATGTCCTAAGATATTGTTTGATAATTCTCTAGGACTTATGACGTATCTCTTAGGAGATAAATTTGACCCCAGTTCTTATCAAGAGCTTCATTGACTTTATACAGTCAGAGGGAGTGATCACCATCAATCTTATCTAAGGAAAATCCATGGTATCAAATGGTGGTGGAGCACAGAATGGAGGAGAGTCTTATTCTTATATAACTACCTGTGATTTGAAGATCCAAAATTTCAAGGGGGTTAAGATCTAAAAAATGCATTAATAAATGGGAAGTATCCAAAAGAATTAGGATGAACACTTGGTAGACCTTGTTTCATGTCTCAAAATAATTGTAAAATACAAACAGTAGAGAAAAGAACAGTAAATTGAATAATAAAAAAGAGAAATACTTTTTAATTTAGGTTGTTTCATGAATATTGAATAAGTGTAACTTCAGATTTTCCTCCATTGTTCTTATAGAGTAAGCATCCTATTTCTTTTATTTTTTACTTGATAGCTGAAAGAAGCAGTGCAATGTTTATAGTTTTATGAGCGCTTGCCTCAGGCACCAGTGATTGAAATTGTGAAAGAGCAAAATAAAACTTTCCAGGTGTGTGTAAATGAAAACCATATGTGAAGATAAAGTTATGATTAGAATACAGATTAAAGGATGACATTGATTTTTAAAATGTACAGTTAAGGTCAAATTTTGTTTTAAGTGAATACAAAGATCTCTGATGTTATTAGCTTTTGCGCACCCACAAGATGAAAACAAACAAACAAACTTAATTTGCATATGATATACAAACAGAAAAGTTTGTACAAGTCACAAGTATACACATACTGAAATTTTCACAAATAGGTTACACCATATAGCCTACACCCCAGAGACCCCTTAGTTTTCTCTTCCATATGCTTGCAAACTTTTGTAAACAAAAGCAAAATTTGGGGGCATGTGAACTTCCAATTGGGTCATTTCACAGTTCAGAATTTTCAACTTCACCCTCATTTAGGAATTGACATTTCAAATGTGATTATGCATTATACCCCAATGAGTTTGCTTATTCTCTAAATACTTGAAATTAGTTTGATTTTTCCCAGAGCTAGTTGCATCCACTAATGCTTGAAATTCTTCTGTCATCTTTTAAGTCTCTGATCTTGAACATAGGTGCCTATTGATTTTGTTTGCCCGGATTTCAGCTATTATATTTGGGTTGCATTAGTAGTAACCAAGATTAAATATTGCTTCTTAGAAATACATATACTATATGTAAGTAATATTTGAGAACTTCTCTTCTTATATCTTCTGGGTCTTTGTTTTTTTTGTGAAAGGTTAATTTCTATCATATGGGAAGAAAGTTCATTACGAATTTAGCACTAGTGTGTTGTATTTCATAGTAAAACCAGTTAAAAAGAAAAGTTGATTTTAGTTTCTTGCCATTAGTCATCCCTCTACAGTAATGTATGTTTTTATATTATGTAGTACTACATATATATTATATAGTATTAGAGTTTAAATTTGTATTATATTAAAAAAAGACTTGCTTATGTTTTTCTGTAACATGTTGTTGGGATACCTTCCTTAGAAAGGTCATTTTTGTTTTTTCAATTTACATCCAAGTTAGTTAGCATATGGTGCAACAATGATTTCAGGAACAGATTCCTTAATGTGCCTTCCCCCCTCCTACAACCCCTCAAGTAACCCTCTGTTTGTTCTACATATTTAAGAGTCTCTTATGTTTTGTCCCCCTCCCTGTTTTTATATTATTTTTGCTTCCCTTCCCTTATGTTCATCTGTTTTGTATCCTAAAGTCCCCATATGAGTGCAGTCATATGATATTTGTCTTTCTCTGACTGATTAATTTTTCTTAGGATAATACCCTCTAGTTCATTCCACATAATTGCAAATGGCAAGATTTCATTCTTTTTAACTGCCTAGTAATACACACACACACACACACACACACACATATATATATATGTGTGTGTGTGTGTATATATATACACACACACCACATCTTTATCCATTCATCCATCGATGGACATTTGGGCTCTTTCCATACTTGGGCTATTGTTGATAGTGTTATAAACATTGGGGTGCATGTGTCCCTTCAAAACAGCATACCTGTATTTCTTGGATCAATACCTGATAGTGCAATTGCTGGGTCGTAGGGTAGTTCTATTTTTAATTTTTTAAGGAACCTCCATACTGTTTTCCAGAGTGGCTGCACCAGTTTGCATTCCCACCAGCAGTGCAAAAGAGATCCTCTTTCTCTGCATCCTCACCAACATCTGTTGTTGCCTGAGTTGTTAATGTTAGCCATTCTGACAGGTGTAGGGTGGTATCTCATGTTGGTTTTGATTTGTATTTCCTGGATGATGAGTGGTGTAGAACATTTTTAATGTGTTGGTTGGCCATCTGGATGTCTTCTTTGGAGAAGTGTCTGTTCATTTCTTTTGCCCATTTCTTCACTGGATTATTTGTTTTTTGGGTGTTGAGTTTGATAAGTTCTTCATAGATTTTGGATACTAACCCTTTATCTGATATGTCATTTGCAAATATCTTCTCCCATTCCATTCATTGCCTTTTAGTTTTGCTGATTGTTTCCTTTGCTGTGCAGAAGCTTTTTATTTTGATGAGGTCCCGATAGTTCATTTTGCTTTTGTGTCCCTTGCATCTGGAGATGTGTTGAGTAAGAAGTTGCCATGGCCAAGGTCAAAGATTTGACCTTTCTTCTCGAGATTTTGATGGCTTCCTGTCTTACATTTAGGTTTTTAATCCATTTTGAGTTTATTTTTGTATATGGTGTAAGGAAGTGGTCTGGGTTCATTTTTCTGCATGTTGCTGTCCAGTTTTCCCAGCACCACTTGTTGAAGAGACAGTCTTTATTCCATCGGATATTCTTTCCTGCTTTGTGAAAGATTAGTTGGCCATATGTTTATGGGCCATTTCTGGGTTCTGTATTCTGTTCCATTGATCTGAGTGTTTTTGTGCCAGTAGAAAGGTCATTTTTGGTTTCCTATCTAGTTGGCCATCTGGCCCTGTCATTCTCTCTTACAACTCTGTTCTTTTCCCTTATAGTACTTACTGCAATAGATAAGAAAAGATTTGGAATTGTTACTTAATGTCAGGCATCCTCTGTAGACTTAAGCTCATAGGTTAAAGAGCAGACCATGTCTATTTTTTTCTTAAATGTTTTAAAATTTATTTTTGAGAGAAAGAGAGAGAACGCGCACAAGTGGGGGAGGGCAGAGAAAGAAGAGGAACAGAGGACTCAAAATGGGCTCTGTGCTGACTGCAACGAGCCTGATATGGGGTGCAAACTCATGAACATGAGATTATGACCTGAGCTAAAGCTGGATGCTCAACTGACTGAGCCACCCACGTGCCCCCAGACCATGTCTATTTTTGTTTGTTTGTTTGTTTGTGGGTGTATCTGTAGTGCTGAATCCTAGGCTTGTCATATGGTGCAGGTTCAATAAATATTTGTTTCAGGAACAAATGCTTGAACAATATAATTATATATTTTTAAAAAGGATATACCGTAGGTATTGGGCCTTCTCTTTGTGTAACAGGAGTCATCTGCCTTCTATTTAGATCTCAGCCACAACTCTAGGTACCCCCCCTAACCTTCTGAGTCTGAGCTTTAAGTCCAACTTCCTTCCTTCCCTGTGGCTCTGACCTTGGGCCCCATTGAAAGAACCTGCCTTTGGTCTTTTCTGTCTGTTGGAGCTTCCCATCTAGTTTGTTACAGGCGTGCTGAATGCCCAAGGCCAAGTCTATGAGCAGTTGCACCCATTTTCTTTGTAAACCAAGAGTCAAGAAGGTTGAAATGCACTGTCTTAAGTCTGTTTCCTGTCATAGTAAGCTTTCAAACGCCAATAACTCTATGTTTGAATATTGGTGCTACTTTTCATAGGCCTGGACTCAGAGACTGGCACCTACTCTTGAGTCCTGGCTAGATGGGTGGGGTCCTACTTTCTGCTGATAGACTTTTCTAATGCTAGTTGTCAGCCTTTCTGCCTGAAGTTTGACCACTGCTATCACTGGATTTCCCATGACTGTTCAGTATGTCTTAAGGGATGGCCAGTAAATAAAAGTCAGATACCTGAATATGAGCTGCTTGCACACTGTAGTTGCCATATCCCCTTGGCTGCTGTGCCTTGGCTGCCAAATTATCATTCTTTCTGTATTCACAGCTTGGTCTTTTCTCCCCCTAGGCCATATCACCTTCATATTGTGGTTTGCTCGTGTCTACATTTTGGGCAGCAGGGCTGTGTGGGGTGATGTTCAGACATGACATTTGTGTTATCCATGTATTGGCTACTTGATCCTATACTCCACTCGTGATCTGTCATAGTAAGAAAGCACTCTAAACTTATTCACACTAAAGTGGAATTGATTAATATCATTTTACAAGATCACTATTTTCAGTGGTACTTGCCTTTTGACATGGTTCAGTCGTATATCATGAAAATGGAACCCTAATAGTGGAAATACAGGCCTCTCTGTTTGTAAGAAGGGCTTGTTTTTCTGGGCAGGTGGCTTTCATGTTATTTCTGAAATGTACTCTGAGGTGTTAATTTCCATGGCCCAGGCTAAGGTACACTGTGGTTATGGAATTTGACCTATATGTTTTCATTTGAGATACTGAAAAGGGCCTGTGGTTCTAGATCCCTTTAGGAAAGAAGCTGTATTTATTGGCCTAGTATTGCCTATTTGAATATAAAAGCAAATCCTCCAGAAGATGGGAATAAAGATTAAGCATGTGTGGGCTAGCAGAAGTAACATGCAAGGCATAGAATCAGGTTTTGCAGCCTCAGGCAGCACATCTTACCATATTCAACTAATTACAGCGTAGTTATTTAAAGGAAACACTGTATGTAAATTACTTCATTTTAATTAATTTAATAATTAAGTTATTAAAAATTAAAATTTTAAGAAATTGCTTTAAATAAAATAATTGCATATATATATTTTTTTTTTTTCTTTCTTAGGGTGATCCTGGGACATGCTGTTTTGATGTTGTTTTGATGGCTGTGCCAGGTTTTACAGAAGGCAGGTTTATCAGCTTTTGTGAAAAAACACATGCAATCACTTGCTACTGAGATCGGAGTGAGGGAGGCTTTTGAGAGCTGATAAAATAAGCAACCTCAGGACAAAAATAAATGGACACTATGTAAAGTAAAAACAGAATATTTTGTTATAGGGGGATTTAATAATGTTACTAACATACCGTTTAAAATCTTCAAAGGAAATATGGTAGATACTGTTGGTTATTATTTCCAACACCCGTTCCCACCCCTCTCTCTCTTGGGCACTTTCACTATAGAAGCTGCAAAAGCTAATACTTCTCTAGCTTCTCTCAAAGCTAAGCATGTGACATATTTCCAGTTAATGAAACCTGGGAGTGGGGAGGTGGGGTTGGCTAGAGAACCCTAATGTAACCATCAAAACTAAGGAAGCCATCTTGTCACCATGAATTTACAAACATGAGAAAAAAGCCAAGAGACCAATACTGATGTGGTCCCGATTATACTGTCACTGAACCATGTGTGCACCTCTTCACCTTTAGCAACTTGGTGTACATGTTAAAGATGCTGTTATTCAGAGAATCCTGGTACCTGAAGTTAAAACCATGGTTGAATACTATTATATGTCAAGAAAGTTGCATACATTATACTAAATTTCATCTTTACAACATTGTGACCTAAGTATTACATATTAATGAGGTAAAAGAAATGGGGAATGGTTAAGTTACTTGCTCTTCTGTGATCTTTCTCAAATTAGAGTTGGAATCAAAATCAAGTTGTCAGATTCTAGCACATAATTCTGATAAACACTCTGATGGAATTCATACACACTCATGCCTGTTATGGAGTCTAAATGCAGTAGCACCTTCATCATTGGGATTTTCCTCCATAAAAGGCCCCATGACAAAGTTACCCACATTTATGCAGTTTATACCTTTAAAAACAAATTATAAAAACTCTCAATCTTCAGAAAAGTGCACAGCAGAGGTGTGATGATCTAGATTAGGATTTTATTTTATGAGTCAGAAAACAAACAGTAATCAACATGAGTTTACTTTAAATTGCAGGTCCTTTTTTGAGAAAAGAATTGGTTAGAGAAACTTAAGTAGCTTTGGAAACAGAAAACTCATCTTGTTTTTATTTAGGGTGTTTGCTCCTAAGCCACTCTAGTTTATGGTGAAGTCAACTTCTACCTCACATGGTTCTTATTGATACAAGTTTGAAAAGCTGAAGGAAGAACTAGGGATTTGAAATCTGAGGAGAAATTAAGAGAATGTAGCACTTTTAGTCCATTCTGCTTGTTAAGGTCTTTAATTTCTGCTCCCAGTAAATAGACACCAAATAAATGTTAAAGGCAGCTGCTCCCTTCATGGGGGATGCAGTAAAGCTTTTAAACAGCACTGAAAATCACGGGTGTCTCTGACTCTTCTTGGAATCTTTAGTGGTTTTCTACTCTGGATAAAAAACAAAAAAACTTCATCTGGGCCTAAGAGCTGTTACCATGCTCTCACATACCTTATACCATTTCACATTATAAGGAGCTTTGAATTTGTTTTTTTTTTTTCCCTAAGTGACCATTCTTTTTAAAACTTTTAACTTGAAGATTAAATATTACAATTTAAAAATATGGATTGGCTGGATGAGTTACTCAGGGAGGGTGTAGGTTAGGCTGCTGGGAGGTAGGATGGCTCTATGAATATTTTAATCCAGAGTTGTTGGTAACAGCATCAGCAGACTGTTTTATTTTATTTATTTTTTAATTTTTTAATAAAGAATATTTTTTAAAAGAATTTTTAAATTGAAACCTGTCTTAATTATCCTTAAAAATAAAACTAAGAATGAAGTAAGCCTTAACATTTATGTACTGTGTTTAAATTCCTTCTTCCACATTTTTTTATGTGAACATGATGCATACATGATCTGGTTTGGACATTTTGCTGTTTTGTTTTTTTTGTTCTTCTGCCAAGTCCCTTTAAATTGTCATTTTTATCTGTAACTTGGCTAAATGCACTTTTGTTAAAAAATATTTCCAATAAAAAATATGTATAATTACACAATATAAATAGAAGACTTCTTTACATATCCATACAGAGGGGATTGAAATGATTATGAATGTTGTTTGAGTATTACTTTTAAAAGAGGTCTCTAAATGAAAACAAAACCAAAACAAAACAAAAACCCTGAAAACCTAAGTAACCGTTAAAAAGAAAAAAAAAAACCTAACTGTTTAAATTGAGTCAGAAATAGATAAGAACTTTCTAATTGAATTAAAAAAAAAACTGGCTGAAAAACATACATAATCTCATTTTTAAGGGAAGGCATGACATCTATTTTTAAAAATTACTCTTTTAGGGATGCCTTGGGTCACTTAGTCGGTTGAACGCCCAACTCTTGATTTTGGCTCAGGTCATGATCTTGAGGTTCATGAGCTCAAGCTCTACATTGGGCTCTGTGCTTATAGTGCAAAGCCTCCTTGGAATTCTCTCCCTCTCTCTCTGCTCCTCCCCCATATATGCGTGCCCCACCCCCCCGTCTCTCAAAATAAATAAACTTTTGAATTTTGAATTGGTAGAAAAGTTTTTAAATAAATAAAGTACAGTAGCAGTTATAGTGAAAGTTCCTTGGACAGATATAAATACCTGGTATGTATATATTCTTTAATTATTTTTTTCTTAGAAATATTTGGGAGTTCACTGTACATAAAGCTTATTAAACTATATAACATACATATTATAGAATATATTGGTGATGCAGTCAGTAGATATAGACTCAGTTATTTTTCTTTATAAACATATAAGATATTCTAATGCAGATATGAAGAAATTTGGTATTTTAGTGGTAAAATTCTGAGAGCTTCACCAGAAATGAAAGATTTTATCCAGATAAAGAAGAGAACTGACATTTCCCCTCACATTTGGGCCTCACAGGCTTATGCTTTTCTCAATACTATTATACTTTATTTTTATTTATGTATGTATGTATTTACTTTTTTTAAATTTTAATGTTTTATTTTATTTTTGAGAGAGAGACAGACAGAGCATGGGTGGGGAGGGGAAGAGAGAAAGGGAGACAGAATCTGAAGCAGGCTCCAGGCTCTGAGCTGTCAGCACAGGGCTCGAACTCAAGAGGTGTGAGATCATGACCTGAGCTGAAGTTGGATGCTTAACTAACTGAGGCACCCATGTGTCCCAATAC
Organism: Panthera uncia; assembly: GCF_023721935.1. NCBI lineage: Eukaryota > Metazoa > Chordata > Mammalia > Carnivora > Felidae > Panthera > Panthera uncia. The sequence continues at coordinate 108,571,292 of NC_064816.1, read as the reverse complement.
TATTATACTTTAAGTTAAACTTTATTCTAGTATTATTTTTATTTGACTGGAATGCTCTAACTTTATTGAGAAGATTTATCAAATATGGCATTTATGCATTTACAAAGTCAAATATTAACTGTCTTTTACTGAAAGCTGCTGGAATTTCCTGTTCTCCCAGTCTTCTATTCAGAGAAGTGCCTGTGGTGTTTGTATTTTGTATAGTTGTCCAGGAATTAGTCTTAACATGAGTACTTTTATCTTTTGGGATATATTCCAAGTTTTTCTGAGCAGTCTGTACAGCCATGCAAAGAATATTGTGGTTTTTCAGATTGCTCCCAGCAGTTCCCTTGACTGAATTGTTAATCTAGTTTCTCCCACATTGGTTGATATCATTGTAAACTGTGAAGGCTATGAAGTCTAGGTTTTAAGTTAAACCCTAAGAAAACTTCAGGGGAAAGAAGTCTTGTTTTCCCCCAAGTACTGCACTCAAACTTTAAGAAAATACTTGTTCTTTAGTCTTTGCTGTGCTACTGGCAGATTTTCACGCTGTTAAATTTTGAAAAATAGCAATAGGTGAGTTGACTTTATGAATCTACGAGGTCAAAATCTATAGACTCTAAATGTGTTTAAACTCATTCAATGAGATTGCAAGAGGAAAAAAAAGACCTTTCTTTCCATTTTTCTTCTGTTATTAGAATATGGTAAAAGAGTTCATTAAATATTAGTGCATCTGTTATTTATATATTCTCCTACTTACCCATTTCTAGCAGGTTGCTAGGTTGTTTTACTATAGTTCAGGTTTTTTTTTTTTTTCCCCTGTGTGGATAGCAGATGACATTTTATTACATTTGTTCAACAAATCAGTTACATGTCTATGTTGATACCTATATGCATTCTGGGAAATGAAATAACTTTTTGTAACTTCTGATTGTCTACTGCCTTTAAAGAAGATAGAATGTCAAGTTTATTTTTTTTAATTTTTAAAATATTTATTTATTTTTGAGAGAGACAGAGTGTGAACAGGGGAGGGGCAGAGAGAGAGGTAGACCCAACTGGAAGTAGCCTCCAGGCTCTGAGCTGTCAGCAACAGAACCCTATGCGGGGCTCGAACTCACGAACTGTGAGATCATGACCTAAGCAGAAGTTAGACACTCAACTGACTGGGGCACCCACACACCCCTCCAATTTATTCATTAAGACTGCTAATAAGAGGTCATCTGGCTGAATAATTACTGAAATTTGAATATGGACTCCAGGTTAGTTGACAGCATCAGTGTTAAATTTCCTAAAATTGTTCATCATGTTGGAGCTATGAAAGAGAATGTCCATTTCTGAAGAAATACACATTGAGGTATTAAAGAGGGTAATAAGTACAATGTCTGATTCACTCTCAAGTGGTTCTGGAAAATTTTTTCATATACATACACATACATATAAATCGAGAATAAGAGGAATAAGGCACATGTGGCAAAAAGCTGACAATGCACTGGGGATGAAGGGTACATGAGTGCTTTGTATAATTCTTGCAACGTTTCTGTAAGTGTGAAATTACTTTAGAACAAAAAGATAAATGTGGTTTCAAATTAAGATTTAAGCAAAAATGAATGTATGTTTCTGGTCACCAAAGAGCCATACTCCCTTCTTTCTAATCTGTGCATTTCATTTTTGTATTTTAAAATAATGAGAAACCATATCTATGACTTTTTAGGACATCTGAAGCAAGGACAGGTGAGAGACTTCCATTATGGCTGTGGAGACTGCTGATAGTAGCTGCAGGGAATGGATTCCATGAGCTCTTCCTGTCAGGACTGAAAATAAGCAACCCTGGAGAGCTGCCTCTTCAACTCAATTCTGCGGAGAAGGTAGGGGTTTTATTTATTTCTAGTTTCTTCCTTCTAGAAAGAAATCAATTATGTGAATGTGCTGATCAAATTCCTTCATACACCATTGTAATCTTAAGGAATAAATAAGTGGAACACCTTAAGCACCTTATACTCTTCTGAATACTCAAAAATCTCGATTTTTTTCCTAATAAAATATAAAAACTTTGCATTTAAATTAGGGTTTGCACATAATGATATCAAACATTTTTAATCAGTTATGCATCAATTATTTGACTTCAAAAATAGGATTAACTGTGATTAACAATCTTAGTTTTTGTTAACCTTTATTTCATGTAGTTTTATACTTTTCAATAAAGATAATTTCTTACATGCTTTGATGAATATATTTAATATTTACACCTTTGCAAGACTTTCAAAAATGAGGGAAAAAAATCCTCATTAGACTGTATGTTGGAAAATAGGACCATCGTGTCATTAGCTCCTACGAATTAAGCCAGGTAATATGAGGGTTAGTAATCAGCATTAGACAAATGGGGAAAAATGAGATGCAGAGGACTGAAATAACTTTTTCTAAGTAAAGTAATCAGTATTTGAGTTTATATTGTAATTTATGGCATCAAGTAGTAGAATTCTTTATAAGGCTTATGAATTCTCTTAGTTATAATGAGTTTGTAATTAGACATAATATTGTCATCCTTGGTCATTCCTTCTATTTGTTTGTACTAAGCTTCAATTTAAAGGACCCAATATTTTTTGCAATGGAAAGCTATAGAATCCAAGCTGCTTTGTAATTGCCGATGGTAAAATATTTTGATGTCAAATTGTGGAGCCCTAATAGTATTGTGATATTTTAATTGTTATGATATCTTATACATTATGTTTTTGCTTTTAGCAAAATTGTTCCGAGTTCTTCCCATTTAGAAATGCTTTAAAAGATCATCACTTTGAATACCGATTCATTTTCAAATCAAAGTAGGATACTCAATAGTGGTAGTCTCATCCAATGTTGCAGGAAGCTTTGGATGGCCTACTTTGTGTGCTAAGAAAGGATTTGATTCTTCATATCTCTCTGGATGCAGGTCTACAGGGTTCAGTCTTGTCATATCTTTGTGACTATTTCCTTACTCTTGGCTACTCCAAACCTTCTGAGTATTGAAATCTATAGTTTCTATTCTGTGCCTTCCTGTATCGTCTGAGTTGCCATTATCCTACTGTATGGAACCCTGTTTCTCCTCACTCTCCTCTTTCATCTTTCTTCTTTTAAAATGGGTTTTAAAATGGTTTCCATCTTTACATCCATAAGCAGAGCCCCAGCTCACTGTGAATATATTTTCTATTATTTCTTCACAGTAATGGGTCACACAGAATTGGGAATTTCATAAACAGCTATATAATGAAAAACATTAGGAAGGAGAAGTTTCCATGGTGACTCAGGTCAATTTTAATGAAACCATCAATATTTTCAGGTTTAAACTGCATCTTCAGCCTTTTCCTGGCTAATAATCCTAACATCCCCATATTTATTTTTTCAAGCAATACTGTAGTCAAAGTGAATGTCCAACTGGGAACCTATGTAGTACACATTTAGCCTCTTAATGGCCATTTCAAGTATTGCATCACTTCTAAAAAAAAGCTTGAGAGGGAGGAAAATGAAGAAGAGAGAGAGAACAGAAGCTTGATGAGGCAGTGTGGGGGCTGAATCTCAAAGAGCCTCACATGCTTTGTTCCTTGGAAGTTAAAAAAAAAAAAGTATAAATGCTAAAAGGAGAAACCTCATAACATCAAATGGAATTATAGAAGAAGTCAATATTTGGGATAGATCAAATGACATAACAGTTGAATTAAACATAAATATTTGATGATGCTTTTCAAAATTTAAAGTGTATACAGATCACCTGGGAATCTAATTAAAAATGCAGATTCTGATTCAGTGGGTTGAGAGTGGAGCCTGAGACACTGCATCTCTAACAAGCTCTAAAGTGATGCCGGTTGCTCCTGGACCATGGGCTACACTTTGAGTAGCAAGGTTTTAGAATACCCTAATCTTTTTGCTTTGAGATATACATTTTACGTGAAGACCTTATGTGAAAACTTCTTAAATAACTTCGAATATACTCTGATTTTAGTGTCTAGATTAAAAAGAAAGAAAGATGTGGAGAATCAAGCAATTAAACATGCATTTTAAAGGATTCAATTAAGATGATAAGAATCCAAAAGAAAGTAATTAGGTTTGAAGTTCTAGAGAATATGCCACTGCATTTCCATCAAAGGAAACAGAAACAGCATACATTCTGTTTATAAATAGTTTACACTTCTAGAGAAGAGAATCTGAATCATTTGTTTTCTCATGTTGTCCTGCCAAGGTTCATAAAATTTCTTCAGCAGGTAAATTGATGTGCCCTTGTCATAATCATGGCCTTCTGCTAACACAAGTCTTTGTGCTCTAGAAAATTGAAAGTTGGGCCTTGAGTAACTTTTACAACTAGTCTTTTTAGGTTTATAATATTGATATTTTTCAGCCCTATGTTTCTTTCAAATTTGGTCTGTTAATACTAAATGATGATAATGTATATTTACATATGTCCACATATATTTTTTTTTAATTTTTTTTTAACGTCTATTTATTTTTGAGACAGAGAGAGACAAAGCATGAACGGGGGAGGGTCAGAGAGAGGGAGACACAGAATCTGAAACAGGTTCCAGGCTCTGAGCTGTCAGCACAGAGCCCGACGCGGGGCTCTAACTCACTGACCGCAAGATCATGACCTGAGCCGAAGTCGGCCGCTTAACCGACTGAGCCACCCAGGCGCCCCTATGTCCACATACATTTAATCATTTATATTTGTACAATACTTTAAAATACTCTCCAAATACTGTCATTTGATGCTAATGTGAGTTTAGCTATTTTCTCCCATTTTATTAACAAAGAAATTACATCAGGAAACTTGTCCACGATCATGTAGTTAATAAGTGGTAAAATCAGGATTCAAATCTATGTCTTTGGTTTAAAAATCTCAATTTCTTTCCACCATTAAATAAGATATGATATCTTATTATTATATAGACCATATATAGAGATGAAGTTATTGTCAAGCCAAGAGGATAACTCATAAGGTAGTTTAAACAAAGACTGTAAGATGAGAGGAGAGAAACAACTTCCTGAAAACTTTGGCCAACAAATCAACTCCAGAGTTGAGTTGCATAGCTAAAAGAGATATATTAACTCTGATTAAGTAACAAATTTTGACATTCAGTAGAGAGCAGACAACAGGAAGAGACCCAGAGCTTCTGAGTGTAGAGGCTGGAAATAAAATTACTGTGTCAGTGAAATACCATTAATCTAGGATTTCCTTTATTAAGTTTTTTTTTAATGCTTACTTATTTTTGAGAGAGAGAGCGTGAGCAGGGGAGGGACAGACAGAGAGGAGACAGAGGATCCAAAGCTATTAGCACAAAGCCAAGTGTGTGACTCGAACTCACAAACTGTGAGATCATGACCTGAGCAAAAGTTGGATGCTTAACTGACTGAGCCACCCAGGCACCCCTAGGATTTCCTTTAAAGTTCAATCTCCCATAGAAATGAAAAAAAAAGAGGCAAACTTTATTAAAATTATTTAAAATAAACAGTATTGGCTGAGTCAGGTAACTGTTGGTATTTGTGGTGGACTTTTATATCTTGTTAAAAATTGGAACTTCTGTTT